>NC_084481.1:183659306-184011806 GCF_030035675.1 Rhineura floridana | reverse complement strand
ATTTACTTTTCTGGGGGTAAAGCTGCAATGCTAATTGCACATACCTGGAGTAAACCCCATTGAATTCAATAGGACTTACTTTTGAATTGACGTGGTTAGGATTGTGCTGTAAATTAATGGGACTTTTGAGTGAACATAGCAAACAACTGTGTTGTAAATCTTTCTCTCCCTCTCCAATCCTATTTTTAAAGCAATTAGGCAAGGCTTACTTAGGTATCACTGTTTTTATTATGTAGGAAACTAATACTGATTTTATTTTTTGAAGAAAAAAAAGTTCTACAATGACCAACTAGTTTTGACTATAAACTATTATATGGGGTGTATGTATTTTTACATCTCCAGTGTGTGTGTATAGAGTCTTTCCAACAACCCTGTGAGGTAGAGTTGCCAACTGGAAACCAAGGCAGCTCACAATAAGAAATAAATCCCTTTAAAATACAATAACCATAACAACAAGAATAAACAGTTGCAAAAGCTTAAAGTGGCATAATTCTGAATTTTGGGCTGGGTGAGTGAAGTTCCTTGTCACTTGAGGTTGCAGTTCTGTGCATGCTTCCCTGTGTGAGTAAGCCCCACTGAATAAATTGGGACTTGCTTCAGAGTAAATAAACAGAGAATTGCACTATAAATATCTTTACAGATTGTGTAATAAACATCTTTGATAGTCATGCTTATATAAATATTTTTTCATATTATGTCCCAATAAGTATCTGATTTCACACTATGGTTGTACATTATTATTTCCTCTACATTTTCAGTGTGCCCTTCTTCCTTGGGGCGGTCATGGTTTACCTCTGTTGTTTTCATCATGAGGGGGAGATAGGCTGAGAGATGGTGAGTAGCCCATGGTCACCCAGTAAACGTTATAGCTCATTTCCATTTTAAAAAATTAATTATAATGATTTATATGCAGGCAAAGTTTATGAAGTAGTTCCATACAATACATTTAAAGCACATCCAACTTGCATTTAAAGTGCATGACATCCCCTAAAGAATCCTGGGAAGTGTAGTTTCCCCCTCACAGTTATAACTATCACGACCCTTAATCTACAGTCCCCATGATTCTGTGGTGGTATCCATGTGCTGCAAATGTGTGTTGAATGTGCTTTAAATGAATGGTGTGGATCTGCCCTAGGTATGATGTACATTCATTAGTGAATTGAAAAGAACCATTTTAAAAGATACTTTCTTAAACAGGAGGCGGATTGTAGCTCAATTGTAGGGCATGTGCTTTGCATGCAAAGGTCCAGAATTCAATTTCTGAGAAAGACTATTGCCTTGAATCCTAGAGAGCCAATGCTGGTCCATGCCATCAGTACTGAGTTAGATGGTATCAAAGGGCCTGAGTTGGTATAGGGAAGATTCCTTTGTTCCTAAAAGTGGAAAGAGACCCAAGAGCCACAGTGACTCCAAATTTGTTTATGTATTTTATTTACAACATTTATATACTGCTTTGTTGTAAAAAAATCTCAAAGCGGTTTACAGAAGGAATTAAAACAAAATTATTGGCAAAACCAATTAAAGAGAGATATGTTAGAATATTCAAAATAATAAAACCAACAATGAGTTAAAAATATGTTAAAAAACACAATTGCTTGTACATGCCTGGGTAGGCTTGCCTAAACAAAAATGTTTTTAGCAGGTGCTGAAAAGAGTACGACGGTGTCTGCCTAATGTCAATAGGCAGGGAGTTCCAAAGTGTAGGTGCTACCTCACTAAAGGAATGATTTCTTACAAGAGCAGAACAAGTGGCACCCATAACATGGAAAGCACACCTTGAACCTGACCTGGTAGCAAATTGACAACCAGTGCAGATTTCAGAGCAGAGGTATTATGTGCTCATAGGGTCTCACTCATGTCAGCAATCATGCCACAGCACAGTACTGCAGTCCCTGGGTCAGGTTGTGCTGCATGGGGATTTCTGTGACCTTGGCTGACTGGCTGCCAACATTTATTTATTTATTTTGTTAGAAATCGTGACTTGGTTGTGGGATGCTGAATTTTCTGCCTTATCTTGTTGTGGGTGGTATAGTATTGCATTTAAGAAATCATCACTGTCTTTTGTTTTTGTTTTCCTATTTGCATTTCATTTACCTTTAACCTCACTCCCTTTCATCTATGGAAGCAACAACAGTGGTTCCATGTGCTCAGCTCATCCCACTGATTATGCACCTTGTTGGTTGCCTGAAGGCTTGTTTCTTGCCCAATAATGGTAAAAAAGAATTCACCTACTGGGAAGTGTGGCTGCGATTGTTCCCAAGCTGCTGCCTGTGAAGGTAGACAAAACCATGTGTGTTTTCTCTCCTTCAATTATTATTTGCTGAAATTGGGTTGGCTGTCAAAGTGAATTTATAGCAGCCCACACAGGAGACAGAAAATGGTAGACAATCTTCTTACTCTTACTCATTTCTCAGACCTCTTTCTGAAGTGGTCAAATCTATAAAGAGGTTTGGAGCAGCCATGTTAAAAGGTATGGGCAGGGCATTCCAGGAAGGGGGCTGCCAACCCTGCTTGGATATGGATATCTTTGCAGAGGGTCCCTAGCCAAGCTTTACCAACAGCACAATCCAAACCGTATCTACTCAGAAGTAAGTTGAGTTCTCCTATTGAGTTCTATGGGGCTTAATCCTTTAGTAAGTGTGTTTAGAATTGCAGCCTTCAGGGGCATCCATCTTTACTCCTGAGTGCTCCCATCTAACATCTCCACAACACTAGTCTCCTTTCTTCCTACAATGGCCTTCTGGTGACTGGCCTGGCCTGAGGGCACTTCAACCCTTCTTGCCAGAAGCAAGTAGGCTCGATTAAATGTTCCCTACCCAGGCTCCATCTTTTAGCTAAGATTTCTATCTTAATTTCCAATCAGAGAAATGTTTTTGTTCAAATTGTATTCTCCAAGCAACTGTGGTTGATGCTGACTGTATCATGCTTAATGACATCACTCGGGCCCACCACATGACATCACTAAGACTCGCCCTTGAAATTTCGGGGTTTGGGATGCTAATGACCTGACAACCCTAATCCATACATGCAGGTAACATACTGGATTGTCTCCTGAGTAATTTGCTATGTGTATAATTGGTTCAGGGGAGCAGAACTTCCCCCTTTACACATGAATCAGGTAAAGGGATTCATGAATAGAAAGGCAGTGGGGCCACACTGCTAGGATCCACTCCATGACATACTAGGGCCTGCCCCTGAAATATCAGGGTTTAGGATGCTTCTGACCTGGCAATCCTAATCCCATCCATACTGAAATACTAGTGATTTGGGGAGAGGGGAAGCAGTAGGAGGAGCCAGGAACCTGAGGTGATAGATATATGCATGTATGGAAAGGTTACCTTTTGCACAGTGGGCATATCCAGCAAGACAGTTTCCCTGGCTGTAATCTTTTGGCTGGAAAAAGCTTATTTACTGTGTTCACAGTCCAGCACACAAATAGGCCTACAGTGCAATCAGATGAATATTTACTCAGAAATAAACTCCCCAGTGTTCAATAGGACTTACTCCCAGGTAAACATGCATAGGATTGCAACTTTCATATGTTACAGTACTGGTGGGTGAGCCACTTACTATCCATGGCTTTGCCCCACACTGCTATTGTAATGTTGAAAGGCCTGGCGCCATGTGGACCAACTTTGCAGTTGTTGCCAGCTTAGATCTGATTTTGATTTCCTATCTTGGTTTGTAAGCAGCAGCTAAGCTACAGTTTCCCATTCCAAATATCACAAGTGCCAAAACCAGGCACACAAAGGGAGGAGGAAAGGGTAGGGGCAAGGAGTGAGTGCATGGACACACATCTCACTCTTTGATAAACTATGTTTTATCAGCCTGATAGCTGTATTGTGACATCTGAACTGGCTACTGATAAATAAACTTGAATTATGCCAGTGTTTTCAAAGATTATTACTTACTGAGATATATAAATAACAGGTGTTCAGGATCATTGATTCTGTTGACAGTTACTATGGACACTTGCAGCCTGCTCCTATGTATGTTTACTCTGAAGCAATCACAGTGATTCAGTGGGCCTCGCTTTCAGTAAAGTGTGCATAACTCTGCATCCTTGCTGTTTATAACAACAATATACTATTATAAACTTTAAGTGAGTAGCCGCATTTATTACCACTTCTAGGAATGCTTATTTCCTGAGTTTTTTTATCTGAAAATATTTTATATTTATTTAACATTTTTATATCTCACCCTAAAAAAATAATTAAAACCACAAAATCAAATAAAGTACAGTAAGCATTATCCAAATGGGTGACCATATAAAAATGTCTTTATCATTTTTTCATCTTTGCTACAGTGTACACTGTATTTGACAGTATTTGTTTCTGCATAATAATGCTAAAGTTGTAAACGTACTGTTTTTAAACCAGGATAACAATAGTTTCTTACTATACTGGGAGGTATCCAACTAACGAGTTGCATAACGGTACCTTCCCTCTTCCCCTGCGAGCCCTCACTCCTCATCCCAGATCTGCTCTGGAGGGTTGGTGGAACCCCTAGAACAGATTGGGGGGGGTAAGAGAGGGGGGAATTCAACTGCGTAAGCAGAAATCTTTGCACTGACAGAAAGAGTTACTTAAGGCTACTATAGATATATATAACTCATAGTTTTAACTCTTTTTTCTTATTATTATTTGCCCAACTGGCAAAAACTAAGGTATACTTAGATAGCATAGGAGGAAGCAGGTTGCACCACCATCTCTGACACTGGATATATTTGTAATCATTGTTTTAATAAAATTAAGACATTTATATTTTATAACAATATTTTAGAAATACATGCAATTATTTATGTTCTAGGTTACACCAAGTGCATTTCATGTTCTTGAAATAGTGAAGTGAAATTTTGGAAGAAAGTATTCTTTATAAGCCTATTTCCTCCTAAATGTCTGGGGGTGTGGTGGAAGGAGGGAAAAAACAGATCTCTCCTTCCCCTCCCCTGACCCATGGCTTCACAATTTTTAGAAATGTTTAATCTCTAGGTCAGCCTTTGCCAATCTGGTCCTCTCCAGATGTTTTGGCTGACAGGAGTTATAGTCTAAAACATATGGAGGGCATTATGTTGGCAAAAGTTGCTCTAGTCTCTACACATGTTGTGCCCCATGCAAATATTCAGTGTGCAAATGTCAGGTGGGATTAGGCAAATTAATTCAAAATCCCCCAATTCATTCCATTTTGGGCAGGGCACAGACTTTCCAAACTCAAAATGAGTTTGCCTCTACTATTAGCCAGCCCTCCCTTTCAGTTTTCTTCCCCCCTCAAACAAAAATGAAAGCAAAACCTCTTACTTTTGAGAAAGGTAACTCGTGGCAGTGAGCAATTACTAGTGGAATTATGTTCAGGAGCATACTCGCAAGCATTATTTCTAGGGTTGCCAGGTCAGAAACATCCCAAACCCTGAGATTTTGGGGATGGACCGAAGGGATGTCACAGGGCGGGTCTGAGTGACATCCTGGGGTGGGTCTGAGTAACATCATGGGGTGGGCCCAAGTGATGTCATTAAGCATGATACCTTAAGCATCAACCACAGTTGCTTGGCGCATACAATTCAAACAAAAACATTTCTCTGATTGGAAATTAAGATAGAAATCTTAGCTAAAAGATGGAGCCTGGGTAGGGAACACTGAATCTAGCCAACTTGCTTCTGACAAAAAGGGTTGAAGTGCCCTCAGGCCAGGCCAGTCACCAGAAGACCACTGTAGGAAGAAAGTAGCCTACTGTTTCGGAGATGTTAGATGGGAGCACTCAGGAGTAAAGATGGATGCCCCCAAAGAGCTGCAATTCTAAACACACTTACTAAGGTACTAAGCCCCATAGAATAGGACTTACTTCTGAGTAGATATGGTTTGGATTGTGCTGTTGGTAAAGCTTGACTAGGGACCCTCTGCAAGGATATCTATATCCAAGCAGGGTTGGCAACCCCCTGCCTGGAACGCCCTGCCCCTACCTTTTAACATACAGACTTCTTTTCAGATTTGACTCTTCACTTCAGAAAGTGGTCTGAGAAATGAGTAAGAAGATTCTCTATCCTTTTCTGTCTCCTCTGTGGGCTGCTATAAACTCACTTTGTCAGCCAACCCAATTCCAGTGGATATAATAGACAGAAAGCACTCATGATTTGGTCCACCAGCTTGGGAACAACAGCTTGGGAACAACAACAATTGCAGTCAAACTGCCCAGTATGCGAATTCTCTTTTACCACTATTGGGCAAAAAACAAACAAGGCACACAATCCGTGGGTTTAAGAGGGATGAGCGTAGCGCATGGAACCACTGTTGTTACTTCTACGGATGAAAGGGAGTGAGCATAAAGGTAAATGAAATGCAAACAGAAAAAGAAAAGACAGTGATGATTTCTTCAATGCAATACCATACCAACCACAACAAGATTCCTATGAGTAAGGCAGAAAACTCAACATCCCACAACCAGTCAGGATTCCTAACCAAAAATAAAAACTAAAAAAATCTGGGCAGCCAGTTAGCCAAGGTCACAGAAATACCCATGCAGCACAACCTGACTCGGTGACTGCAGTTAGTGCAGAATGCTGTGGCATGATTGCTGACATGAGTGAGACCTGCTCAGCACGTAATACCTCTGCTCTGAAATCTGCACTGGTTGTCAATTTGCTACCAGGCCAAGTTCAAGGTGTGCTTTACATTTTATGGGTGCCACACAGTACTTGTTCTGCTCTTGTAAGAAATCAATCCTTTAGCGTGGCAGTACCTACCCTTGGGAGCTCCCTGCCTATTGACATTAGGCAGATGCCTTCATTATACTCTTTTCAGCACCTGCTAAAAACATTTTTTGTTTAGGCAAGCCTACCCAGGCATGTAGAAACTATTGTGCTTTTTATCTGTTTTTAACTCATTGTCGGTTTATTATTTTGAATATTTTAAATACCTGTCTTAAACTGTTTTTGCCAATATATTTTTTGTTTTAATTCTTTCTGTAAACTGCTTTGAGATTTTTTTTACAATAAAGCAGTATATAAATGTTGTAATTAAAATACATAAATAAATTTTAGAGTCACTGTGGCCACTGGGTCTCTTTCCATTTTTAGGAACAAAGGAATCTGCCTTATACCTCTTAGGCCATTTGATGCCATCTAGCTGAGTACTGATGACATGGACTAGCATTGGCTCACCAGGATTCCAGGCAATAGTATTTTCCAGAAATTGAATTTTGGACCTTTGCATGCAAGGCATATGCCCTACCACTGAGCTACAACACTTCCCCTGGTTTAAAAAAAATATCTTTTAAAATTGTTCTTTTCAATTCACTAATGAATGTACATCATACCAAGTTCAGGCCCATACCATTCATTTAAAGCATATTCAACAAATATTTGAAGCACATGAATCACACGACAAAATCATGGGAACTGTAGTTTGTTAAGGGTGGTGGGAATTATAACTGTGAGGGGGAAACTACGCTTTCCAGGATTCTTTAGTAGAAGTCATGTATTCAGCGGGGATTACGCAAACAGGGACAGAACTGCAACCTCAAGTGATACGCAATTTCATTCACGCAACCCAAAATTCAGAATCATGCCACTTTAAGCTGTTTTCCAACTGTTTATACTTGTTTTTATGGTTATTGGATTTTAAAGGGATTTATATCTTATTGTGAGCTGCCTTGGTTTCCTGACTGCAACCCTACCTCACAGGGTTGTTGGAAAGACTCCATACACACATACACTGCAGATGTAAAAATACATACACCCCATATAATAGTTTATTGTTGTCAAAACCAGTTGATCATTGCAGAACATTTAAAAAAAATAAAATCAGCTTTAGTTTCCTACATAATAAAATCATTGATACCTAAGTAAGCCTTGCCTAATTGCTTTAAAAATAGGAGGGGGAGAGAAAGATTTACAACACAAACACAATTCTTGATATATTCACTCAAAAGTCCCATCAATTTACAGCACAAGCCTAACCATGTCTACTCAAAAGTACTATTGAATTCAATGGGGTTTACTCTGGGTATGTGGGATGATTTATTTTTATTTATTTATTTATTATTTGATTTATATCCCGCCCTTCCTCCCAGCAGGTGCCCAGGGCGGTATGAGAAAGAATTAGCATTGCAGCTTTACTCCCAGAAAAGATTAAAGCTTCATATTGGGAAGATTTTCAAAACATTGCCCTCTTCAGAATTTAAACGTATCTGATTCCTGCACACGTGAGAGAAAAAGACTGAAAGCGATATACTTACTCAATTTGTGAGATTTTCAGAAAAGCAGGAAAAGGCAAGTTTTCTGAGTTGCAAAGTTACTGCCTTGTAAATCACAGCCCCGGCTTCACTTATTGGCTACAAATCTGAAAGGGAGGAATTAGAGCAGCCAGCTATGAGTGATTTAACTGAAGTTGGGGGGGCTGACATTTTGGTGTATATCTTGGGAACCAGACCACCTAGAAACTTAATGTTTTAAAAAAAATGAAAGCTGAGAGTCCGGAGATTTAGGTGAGACACCCAGAGACCCAGGTAGGACCCCCCAAAACCGGAGTATCTGTCTGAAAACCAGACATTTGGCAACCCTAATTATTTCCTAATATTGCTAGACATAGAACGAGCTCTCTGTGTCACAGGTTACCCCTTTCCCCATCTCAAAGGTAAGTTTGGGGTTTGCGGTAAGGAGGGCATGCTTTCTTTTTGTTTTTCAGCTTTCCTCAACAATTCAAAAGGAAACACTCAATTTTTCAAGTTTAAAAGAAAAGCTTTAAAAACTCAAATGTTTTTCAAGGCAAACTAAAGGGAGTTTGTGTATCACTAGAAGTGGGGTAGGTAAGTGTGTGATCTCTTGCTTCCACTTTTGTAGAGTCCTTCCAGCAAATGTAATGTCCCCAGAAGGCTAGAAAATCATTGGGTTGATTAATGTATATCTATGTCTACACCCAACCCACAGCAAGATGTTCCGCCCATCCTTTCCCTCCATTTAGATTTATGATTCCTGACCCCCTCATCCCCTAGCAAGGTCCTGATTTGCAGCAACTGTTCATACTTCTGTTCCAATGCCCAGTCTCTCTCCCACCTGCTCCTTTGTGCTGCTCTGATCCTTTGTTTCTATCTTTCTTGATTTCCAATAATATGAAGATTTTCCTTCCTCCCCACCACCTACCTATTTAGCCCCCCCTCTCTCTCTCACACACACACATACATACAGAGAGAGGGAGAGAGAGCACTAATCTACACATTCAGAAAAATAATGTAAATTCACCTAACCTTTCCTGTCTGTCAAAAGATTTAGGTATGAGAAAGGAGAGTTGTAATCTTACCTTCTCCCTGACATAACTTGTTTATAGCAGCATAGAAATGCTGCAGCCCAAGGAGGGCAGAACAACATTATTTTTTTCTTAACAAAGCTCAATTCTTGCATATGTTCATATAGGTACATCCGTTACCGCACTTTACAATAATTCTTACAAAAGTAATTTTACTTTTTTGTTTTTTACTGATTTTTGTTTTTGTTAACATTATCTGAGGCAGCTACCATCTATGGCAATATACTTTACACAGTCTGAAGATAAAATAAAATGCCTTTAAAAATACATTTGAAAACATTGCTTGAGATATTCAAATTACTGAAAACACATGGAAACGTTTCTTAAAAATGCAAATAAAACAGAAATGGGAAAATACTTAGTAAGGGTATATTAAATTCTTTTTGCATTGGCAAAATAAAATAAAATAAAATAAAAACAAAGCAAAACAGAAGAGGTGAACTTTTCATCCTCCACATGTTGCTGGACTGTAACTCCCACCATACCTGACCATTGGCCATGCTCAGGGCTGGCTCCAAATGGCTGCAGGAGCCCTTGAGGGGCCCCTCCACTCCCCTTCTGCGATTTGTGGCAGGATAGCTGCTGCAAATCGCATGGTGAGAGCTCCGGGGGGCCCCCCATTCTCTTGCTTCAACCTACATTTCTTGGCTGTTGCGCGGTTGTGCGTGCAGAGCTGCCCTTAACCAACATGGTGGCCAAGTTTCCCTAAGGGGCTTAAGCCTCTGCCACCATCTTGGCTGATGGCACACACGTGCTATGCACGCACATCCCTGCCATGTGTATCTTGCCATGCGATCCATGGCAGCAATCCTACTGTGAATCGAGGAAGGGGAACGCCGGGCCCCGGGGCAGGCTTGTGCCCAAGGGCCCTGGCATGTCTGAGGCCAGCCCTGGCCATGCTGGCTGGGCCTGATAGGAGATGGTATTGAATATCATCTGGAGGGGCGCAGCTTACCCACCACTGGGGCAAAGATGGCTTAAATACAAGACAGCTGAAAACCTGAAGTGAGGTCTAGTCATAGCAATGAATGAAGTTTTTTTTAAAATCATTAATAGGAAAAAAAACCTTTGCTGTTTAAGAATGTACCTATAGCCAACAGATATTTATATCAATGTTTAAAAAGCAGGGAAACTGGGCAGCTATAGTGAATGCACCAGGGGAGCAGGAGACCTGAACTCTCTGAGATATTGTACTGCCCTACAAATTTGTAAAAAGGCAAACACAATTTGGGCTGGTCTTTCACAGTCCAATCCACTTCCTGGGTAGCTTGGAAGAATTTGGTAACATGTGCCTCTGAATATATGGTGAGTGGTGGTAACACCTGCAATCAGCCCAAATAACAGAAACAAGTGTTGTGCTGATCTTGTTTTAGCAGGGGGAAAGCAACAATATTAAGACAGATGATATACAGTAGGGCCCCACTTCTCAGCACCCCACTTTTCAGCGTTCTGCTAATACAGCACCAGTGGGGTGATCAGCTGGAGGGGGGGCTGGAGCTCCCCGCACTTGCCAGAGAAGGGGAAGATCAGCTGTACTTCTCTTCTGGCGTGATCAGACTCCCGCTTGAGCTGATCGTGCCCGAGGGGGGGAAGATCTGATCTTCTCCTCCTCTGGTGCGACCAGCGGGTTAGGTTCCAGACCCCCACGCTACAGCTGATCTGCTTTTCAGTGGTCTTCGCTTTTCAGCGGGGGTCTGGAACCTAACCTGCCGTATGAGTGGGGCCCTACTGTAGTTCAGAATTTCTCTGCTCTTTAATCCAGGAGGTAAGAAATGGGATCCTGTGCAAGTTTGCTGAGAATGGATCGATCATTTGCATGTTTAATTAGTTCAATAGGATTTACTCCTCTGCAATCATGCTTAGCATAGGTGAAACTGATCACAGGGGAAGGAGGAGGGAGGGAGGGCTGGAGTGAGCAGGGGAGGAGGAATAAGGAAGAGGGGAGAGGGGGAGGGGAAGGAAAAAGGGGGAGGGAGAGGAGAGAGAGGGAGGGGAAAGGGATGTCTGATCATTTGCATGCTTATTGAGTTCAATGAGATTTACTCTCCTGCAATCATACTTAGGATAGGTGAAACTGACCATGGGGGAGGAGGAAAAGGGGGATGGAAGAGGAGAGAGAAGGAGAAAGGGAGGGAAGAGGAAAGAGGAAGAAGGGGAGGAGGCAGGATGGGAGAGGATTGGAAGGGGAGGGGTGAGGAGGCAGGAGGGAGGGGCAGGAGGGAGGAGGAGGAAAAGATAGGTTTGATCATTTGCATGCTTATTGAGTTCAATGGGATTTACTTCTATGTAACCATGCTTAGAAAAGGTAAAAGTGACCAGGAGAGGAAGAGGAGGGGAGAGAAGATGGAAGGAGGAAGGGAAGGGAGAGGGAAGGAGGAAGGGAAGGGAGAGGGGAGGGGAGATAGGGAAGGAGGTGGAGGAATTGGAAGAGGAGGGAGCATGAGGGGCAAAGGAAGGGGGAGGGAAGGGGCAAGAGGGAGAGGATAGGAGGGAGGAGGAGGGCAGGGGAGGTTAGATAATTTGCATGATTTTAGAGTTCAGTTGGATTAACTCCTGTACAATCATGCTTAGGATAGGTGAAACTGACCTGGGGGGGAGAGGGAAGTGGGAGAGAAGGGTAGGAAGGGTAGGGGGAGGGAGGAAGGGGGAGGAGAGAGGAAGGGGAGGGGAGGGGAGAAGATTGGGTGGGTGGGCACTGGGCAGAGGGAAAGCCCCTTTCCTTTCCAAAAGGAAAACATTATGAACAGTATCAACGTTTTTCAAGGTTTCCCCCACCTTTTTATACTACAGCAGACATACGTAGTCTCCCACGCAAATTTAAAACAAAGCTGTCACTGGCCACACCCACACCAGACCTTTATTTCACTTTAGACAGGCATGGCTTCCCCCAAAGAATCCTTCGAAGTCTAGTTTGTGAAGGGTGCTGAGAGTTTCTAGGATAAGCCTTATTCCTCTCACAGAGCTACAAGCCCCAGAAGAAGGGCTGACTGTTGAACCACTCTGGCCACTTGAGCTCTTTGAGGGGAATAGGAATCTCCTAACAACTCTCAGCACCCTTCACAAACTACACTTCCCAGGATTCTTTGGGGGACAGATGGCTATGTAAAGTGAAATAAATGTCCAGTGTAGGTGTGGCCAGCTGATTAGCCAAGCCGAACAGCTGTGTGTTTTGCTTATAGAACACTGACAGTTGGTTCTTATTGAGCATGCCCATGCTTATCATTGACTTCAATGTTAAATTTCTTAAATTAATTAAAAATCAGCCAGGCATTTTTTTTAACCTTTAAACTGCAGAGGATGAAGGTCAGAGTACAGGGCAGGGTCAGTAATAAGATTACAGGTACTCTGTGAACATGGCTGGTTTTTATTTAATTTCAGCAAATTATGAGACCACTGACAGAAAAAAGTCCAACAGGGGTCTGGATTTTCTCTCTCTTTTTTTACACTTTGAACTCTTGATTCTTCTGAGTGATTTTGTGTATCACCATGAAAACTTACAGTGTTGTTAAGCAAGCTTTTCTGATTTCAGAACTATAAGTTTTGTATGGTTTGATTTTGAAATGAGCTTATGGGAAACAGCAGAATGGCATGGGGGTATTTTCAATGTAACATTGCGGAATAGTTATTTATAAGTTGCGACTGAACAGAAACTTTGTGTTTATGAACATAGACCTGTTTTGTTTTTGTTTTTAAAACTATTTAGCACATGCAGATTTGTGTGTGAAGCACAAACAAACATGCACAAACACATTATGCCAGCCCTCATTCATTCCTCCTGGCTACTACTGGAACCTCCCTCCCCGAGTCTGATGATCAATAGTATGAAGAAGGCATTTTCACATCCCTTATTTTTGTTCAAAGAGGTAAGTCTTACTGCCTGCACACACAAGAGCCTTTTGCACAGCAGGATGAGTTCAGCCAAATGCCACATGGGAGGATGCAGCCCAGGGCTTGGGCTTGGTGTCAGAAGCTGTGTGAGGTGTGTCATGGAACAGATGGTTTTTGGGCAGCCAGGCTTCTATTGATTCCTCTCCTTAAGTTAGTATCAAATGCAAATATGATATCAAGATCATTCTGTCACTGCCCGTAATGGGAACTTAATTTCTTAGACTTCTGTTTAAATACAGATTAGAGTTTCTGCCAGGCCAAGAGCAAATGAAAAGTTGACATTCTAATTAATAAAATAGAGATCACAAAACAATGACTAATTCTGTCTTCCAATTTTTTTAAAAAAACTTTTTTATTAATGTGCAGTGCAATCCTATGTAAGAAGTAAGCCTCACTGGATTCAGTGAGACATTCCCATGTAACGATATGTACACGACTATCACGTAAATCATATGCTTATCAGAAAGCCAGATTACAAAATTGGAGTGTTTATAAGTATAAATATTGATTGGGACACATGCAAACTTACATACCACTGAAATATTCTGAAACTGAAGTTGCAGACCTTTCCCCACATTATATTAAACACGTGATTAAACATTCAGGTCTCAATTCAATGACAAGTGTTCACCTTTTGGGGGGCAGAGGTACAGCATTCCTCCACACCATATAATACATTATGCATAGCTTCAAAAGTCCAGTAGCCCACTGTACATTCAGAAGCCCTTCTTGTGAATAAAGGAGGTCTCCACAAATTCCCATTAAATGTGGCTTAATGTGCTGTCATTGGACCAGTGTCAACCACAGTCATCATCACAAACACAACTATTTTAATACTTATTTCTTCTACTTGCATTTAGAACTATTTAATAATTAAGAATGAAAATCCCTGATTTTCACATTTTCAAGTCATCAAAACCTTATTTGTCAGTTCTTATCAAATTTATTTGTTTAACAAAATTTACACACCACTTGATTGTAATAAAACCTCAAAGCAGTTTACCAAAAAAATTATCAACAAAATATATTTTAAAACAGTCAAAACCAATAAAGATCAACAATACTCTAAAAACAGATTAAAACACATGTAACATCTACATGAAATTAGATTCCATTGTACTACCCATGCAGGTGAATAGGTCATGTATGGATGTGAATTAGCCATTGTGTGTAATGCACAAGACTGTGCAGCTAGCTTCAGGTGCAGCTTGGAGATTTTGATCACATCACAAGCCTCCAACCCTTTGTCTGTATACCTAAAAACTTGACAATTACTTTACTGCTGTAAAACTGTCCTGTGAGTTTGAATGCACATTAATGCAACATCTACTCAACACCTTGAGTCGTATGACATTCAAAATGATACTATTATAATTGTGCCAGTGTACTGGTAATAGAGGAATAACAAGGCTTATCCACATGGGAGCATTACTTCATTCTAAAGATGCTATTTTTACCTTTGTTTTCTATTTGCACCATCTGCAGTGAGTGCTCAGTGCTAGCTGTAAATATGGTCTTTTCCATTCACACAAGCAATCCTTCCTCTATGAAGGATCAATCACACAGTTTTGTAATGATCACTTCCTTGAATCGTACATTTCCACTCCCTCTGGTTGCTAGGAAAGTGAGCATGCTCAGTTTATTTTACTAGCTGCAGTAGATTCCTTAACCCCCTCCGCCAAAATGGTGAGCCAAACAAGGGTAGAGAAAGAACATCTCATGAACCCAAAATTAGTATAAACACTCTAGAGCAGGAGTTCTGAAACTTTGTCTCCTACAGTGCCTCGTTCAAATTGCCAATGGTCTTTGTGGGCAAATGATTTTATTCCTGTTTTAGAAACTGTAATATGCTGCGCTAGATGATCTATGACTTTAAAATGTATTTGTATTGCTGCTATTATTTCTGCTTTGAGGTCTTATATATTGATACTTTTTCAACTTTCATCTACACAAAAGCTACTTAAGTGTCCCAGCAAGCTGATGTTGAAAGGCTGGCCTCCTAATGCATTGCCAGATAATCATCTGTTTTTAGATATGTTAAATCGGGTACCCAGCACAGCAATTACAAAAAAACTAACTGGACAAGTTTATTTTGAGTTCATATACTTGAAAGTACAAACCTTTGTTTGAGCACTATTATATCTTTGCACACAAGTTAAGGGAAAAAGAAAAAAATGCATTGTTTATCTTCCAAGAAGAGAGGCTGCTTGTTGCAGCAAATAGCTTAGAACACTGTCAGTAATCTGGCCCATGTGGCTGTTTGCAGCAACATAAAAAAGGCCAGCGGAACTGAGGAGAGCAGTCAGAAGTTACTTGTCAACCCACAGGAAACAAAATGAAAGAAGGGAGGATATAGCGGGCGTGGAAAGGGGTGCATGAAAAAGTAATGATTAACACACCTACCTAAAAACATTGAAGCAAAGTGTCTGCAACCACTAGTGGAGTGGAGTGGAAACGTATTTTTCTCCACTTTTTGTATTATCAGCAGATTGGGTTAGTACGTATTTACAGGGGGGAAACTGCATGATAGCTTCTGTTTGCTGGTAATGTCATGTGAATGATGCAAATTAAGAGGAGATGTGAGCAGCAGCAAACACACAGTAAACCACCGTGTAGATAAGTCCACAGTATGGGGCAGATTTGACCAAGGGGGAATAAGGCCAGCAAACAGAAAACTCCCACCCAATCTTCTAGAATTCCTTGAATAGTTTCTTTTCCCATATGTTGGGGCATGTGTACTGACTGATGCACTGTTAGTGGGCGGTTCCCGAGACCAGATGGGTGGGGTTCAACCTATCAGGGGGTTGCACTCCCTCTAAAGGAGCATATGTACAGCTTGGGGGTACTTCTGGACCCCCTGCTGTTGCAGGAGGCATGTGGCTCAGTGGTGTGAAATGCTTTTCACCAGCTTCAGGTGGTGGCCCAGCTGTGATTCTATCTGGGCAGAGCTGACCTAGCTTCAGTTGTCCATGTTCTGGTAATTTCTAGGTTCAATTACTGCAATGTGTTATACATGGGGTGCCTTTGTAGAAATTAAAAAATGAGAGAAACCAGTAATTAACCTCTGTCCCTAGATGGGAACAGCAATGGACATTAGGAGCAATTAAGGGAAGTTATTCAAAGGGTAATTAAAGACTGTTTAATTATAATCCCACTGCCATGCTCAACAAGGCATAACAAAAGCAGAAAGATTTTAATTAAAGGGATAGTAGACCTGAAAAACCTTAATAGTACTTTACCTGCCCTCACTGGACAAACACAGCAATTGAATTTCAGTTTTAAAAATAGCCACAAATCAGATCTAGAAGAAAAAAAGGAGGACAACACAGAAAACACTGGAGGACAACTGGCAGGTAATTATGTTGTCTGGATTCTCTGTAAAAAGTGACTAAGCACAGGATGGCAATTCCAGGCTAAACCACTAACATGGAACCAACCCACAAGTGAATGGAAAACATCCTGCAATTTTGCCAAACACCCATCAGTCTATATATTTTTTTCTGTAATGGATTACAAAGCTCATTAATGCAAGTATTGCTGTCCAGTATTTTGGCTTTTAGCACAGGAAGAATTTGGGTAGCATTTTCCAAATCATAAAAATGTGCATAAAGTAAATATATTATTATTATTATTATTATTATTATTATTATTATTATTATTATTATTATTATTATTATTATTATTATTAATTTGTATTCCGCCCTTCCTCTCAGCAGGAGCCCAGGGCGGCAAACAAGGCACTAAAAACACTTTAAAACATCATAAAGACACATCTTAAAATACATTAAGACAAAACAGCATTAAAAACGTTTTTAAAACTTTTTTAAAAAGGGTTTAAAACATTATTAAAAACATATTAAGCAATTCTGACACAGACACAGACTGGGATAGCTCTCAACTTAGAAGGCTTGTTGAAAAAGAAAAGTCTTCAAAAGGCACCAAAAAGATAGCAGAGATGGCGCCTGCCTAATATTCAAAGGGAGGGAATTCCACAGGGTAGGTGCTGCCACACTAAAGGTCCATTTCCTATATTGTATAGAACGAACTGTCTGATAAGATGGTATCTGCAGGAGGCCCTCATCTACAGAGCGCAGTGATCGACTGGGTATGGAAGGGATAGTATCCTGGTCCTGAGCTGTATAGGGCTTTATACACCAAAACTAGAACCTTGAACTTGGCCCGGTAGCAAATGGGCAGCCAGTACAATTCTTTCAGCAGTGGGGTGACATGTTGGCAATACCCTGCTCCAGTGAGCAGTCTCACCAACGCATTTTGCACCAGCTGCAGCTTCCAGACCAACGTCAAGGGCAGCCCCACATAGAGCGCATTACAGTAATCCAGCCTGGAGGTTACCAGTGAGTGGACAACAGTGGTCAGGCTATCCCGGTCCAGAAACGGCCGCAGCTGTCTCACCAGCTGAAGCTGGTAAAAGGCACTCCTAGCCACTGAGGTCACCTGGGCCTCTAGCAACAAAGATAGATCCAGGAGCACTCCCAGGCTACGGGCCTGCTCTTTCAGAGGGAGTATGACCCCATCCAAAGCAGGCAATTGACTAATAATCCGAACTCAGGAGCCACCAACCCACAGTGCCTCCGTCTTGTTAGGATTCAGACTCAGTTTATTGGCTTTCATCCAGCCCACCACCGAGTCCAGGCAGCGGTCCAGGGCTTGCACGGCCTCTCCTGATTCAGATCCTATGGAGAAATAGAGCTGGGTATCATCAGCATACTGCTGACACCTCACCCCAAAGCTCCTGATCACTGCTCCCAAGGGCTTCATATAGATGTTAAACAGCATGGGGGACAAGATGGTACCCTGTGGCACTCCACAGCACAGCTGCCAGGGGGGCAAAAGACAGTCACCCAATGCTATTCTCTGAGAACGACCCTATTCTCTGTAAAACAGTGCCTCCAATGCCCATCTCACCAAGTCGGCCCAGAAGGATACCATGGTCAATGGTATCAAAAGCCGCTGAGAGATGAAGTAAGAATAACAGGGTCGCACTCCCCCTGTCCTTCTCCCAATAAAGGTCATCCATCAGGGTGACCAAGGCTGATTCAGTCTGATAACCAGGCCTGAACCCAGACTGGGATGGATCAAGATAATCTGTTTCATCCAAGAGTACTTGCAGTTGCTACGCCACAACCCTCTCAATCACCTTCCCTAAAAAGGGAGTATTTGCAACCGGTCGGTAGTTGTCACAAACCTATGGGTCCAGGGTGGGCTTTTTCAGGAGTTGTCGAATCACTGCCTCTTTCAAGGCACCTGGAACCACTCCCTCCCGCAATGATGCGTTGACCACACCCTGGATCCACTCGGTCAGACTCCCTCGGCAAGCTTTAATAAGCCAAGAAGGGCAAGGGTCGAGAAGATATGTAGCTGGCCGCATCATTGCAAGCACCTTGCCAAGTCATCAGGCCGCATCAACTGAAACCATTCCCAAGAAATTGCAGCAGACGTTGCACTGGACACCTCATTGAGGACTACAGTATATGTAGATGGGGCATCAAGACTGCTCCGGAGGCGAGCAACTTTACCCTCAAAGTGCCTTGCAAACAATACCCAGTGGGCCTCCAAAGGGTCTAAGACTCCATTTCCCTGACAGACCCCTGACAATACGGAAAAGCTCCACTGGATGGCTACTTGAGGATGCGATGGAGGCAGAGAAGTGGGCCTTCTTTACTGCCCTCACTGACACACAGTAGGCACGGTTATAATGTTTTACTCGTGCCCGATCAGTCTCACAGCACGTCTTTCGCCACTTGCGCTCTAGCCGTTGTCCAGCCTTTTCATTGCCCTTAGCTCACTGGTGTACCAAGGTGCAAGCCGGGCTCCACAATGCCGGAGAGGGTGCTTGGGGGCAACCATGTCGAGAGCCTGACATGCCTCGCTGTTCCATAGTGTGACAAGGGCTTCAACAGGGTCACCCACTCTATCTACTGGGAACTCCCCCAGGGCATTCAGGAATCCAGTGGATTCCATTAGTCTCCGAGGGTGGACCATCTTAATCTGTCCACCCCCCCTGCAGGAAAGGATCGGAGCCATAAGTCTAAACTTCACCAGGAAGTGATCTGACCATGACAATGGGGTGACATCCACCCCCCCTATCTCCAGACCACCCCTTCCTTCATCTGGAGCAAAAACCAAGTCGAGGGTGTGCCCTGCCCTATGTGTTGGGCCAGTAACAACTTGAGACAGCCCCATGGTCATCATGGAGGCCATGAAGTCCCGAGCCGGAACACTGCATGGACATTGAAATTACCCAGCACTATTGTTCTGGGCTGCTCCAATGCCACAGCCGAGACAACCTCCACCAGCTCGGTCAGAAAAGCTGCCGGACAGCAGGGTGGATGGTACACCAGCAGCAACCCTAGTTTGCTGTCTCCTCGGCCCAACACCAGGTGCAGGCCCTCACAGCCAGCTCCAAGACAGAGTGGTTTCCTGGTAACAGAGATGGAAGTTCTGTAGACCACAGCAACTCCTCCCCCCCGTCCCTGCAGCCTGTGCTGGTGCTGCAGTGAGTATCCAGGTGGGCAAAGTTGGGTTAGATCAACTCCTCCAAGCTCACCCACCCAGGTCTCGGTAATACACACCAAATCGGCATTTTCATCCACAATCAAGTCATGGATGAGAATGGTCTTATTATTTACCGATCTGGCGTTAAACAACAACACACACAGGCCAGTGGGCACAGCAGATGAGCAACGACGAACCCATCCATGGGAGGAGTGGCAGCAAGGAACAAGGTACAGGAAGCCTTGCCTTTGGCTTCTAACGTAATTCACCACCTCCCCATGGCTATATTTCCTTCTGCCCCTAATCACTGAAATTGGGGTGGCATCACCCATGTATATACTGCAATATATATATTGCAATGATCCCATGCCAGTTTTAAAAAGTAGCATTTTCTTGATAATGAACTTCATTAATATTATACAAATCCTTGTTCAAATTTCACAATTGTCAGGTGAAAAGCCATTTTTCTTTTACTTATCACTGTATTTTCTTTGGTGGTATTTCTTTTTCTGGGTATAATTACACCATCCTACTGGCTCCTAAACTCAGGTCTAACGTTTCCCCCCCAATACTTGCTTCAAAGATGAAAGGTGAATCTAGTTTCTTATCAGCACAGGAATGAGTTAGAGTTTCAATTAATACCACTGGCAAGACTATGTTATGGATTTTCTTAAAATGATCTAATGTAGAATTTTTTTAAAAAATAGAAAGCTAATTGTTGTTGCTGATTATGTGTTAGGCTGCTGCACATGGTTTTTATATTTTTGTGATTTTAGGGCTTTAATATTGATATTCTGTATTTAAACAAAATGTGTACACCACCCTGGGAACTACAGTTAAAGGCCAATCTGGAAGTACGCTAAATGCATTTTCGCTGTTAGCTTCATTCAATAATCTTGCCTTACCAAGTGTGTCTCCAGGTACAGTTTAAGGCTGTCTGTCTCTGCTTTAGGAGGAGTCCAGTTCTCTGTTGTTTCCATGGCTTCATTTAACCAGTGAATGAATTCATCCAGCTTGCTTACAAACCCCTTCCACACAAAGAGAAAAGGACAAGAAAAAGGCAAGTCTGTTAGTAAAATTACAATCTGGTAAATACATTATTTTCATGCATTTCTTTTGACCATGAGAATATGGTACTGTTCTGGTCCAACAACTAAATAAATTAAAAGAATATGGTGGCATTTGATTATTATTATTATTTAATTAATTAATTTGTATCCCGCCCTTCCTCCCAGCAGGAGCCCAGGGCAGCATACAAGGCACTAAAAACACTTTAAAACATCATAAAAACAAATCTTAAAATACGTTAAGACAAAACATTGTTAAAAACATTTTAAAAACTTTTTTAAAAGGGTTAAAAACATTATTAAAAGAACATATTAAGCAATTCTGACACAGACACAGACTGGGATAGCTCTCAACTTAAAAGGTTTGTTGAAAAAGAAAAGTCTTCAAAAGGCGCCAAAAAGATAGCAGAGATGGCGCCTGCCTAATATTCAAAGGGAAGGAATTCCACAGGGTAGGTGCTGCCACACCAAATGTCTGTTTCCTATATTGTACAGAACAAACCTCCTGATAAGATGGTACCTGCAGGAGGCCCTCACCAGCACAGTGCAGTGATCGACTGGGTATGGAAGGGATAAGACGGTCTTTCAGGTATCCTGGTACTGAGCTGTATAGGGCTTTGTACACCAAAACTAGAACCTTGAACTTGGCCCGGTAGCAAATGGGCAGCCAGTGCAATTCTTTCAGTAGCGGGGTGACATGTTGGCGATACCCTGCTCCAGTGAGCAGTCTCGCCGACACATTTTGCACCAGCTGCAGCTTCCAGACCAATGTCAAGGGCAGCCCCACATAGAGCGCATTACAGTAATCCAGCCTGGAGGTTACCAGTGCGTGGACAATAGTTGTCAGGCTATCCCATTCCTTGATGAGGAGGATGGGGAAAGATTGGGCATAGAATATATTGGCCTGGTTCACACACTATGGTTGCATCAACACCATACAGTAGTGCCCCACTCATACGGCGGGTTACATTCTGGACCCCCGCTGTAAAGCGAAAACTGCTGTAAAGCAGAACTCATTGAATAGAATGGCACACAATGCCTGAAAACCGCTGTAAAAGCGGAACAAGCAACATATGAGTGGGGCTTTAGTCTACTTGTGTCTAATTGAGACCGCTGTATTAGCGAAGCGCTGTAAAGCGGGGCCCTACTGTACATTTAATGCACTGTTGTATCAATTTAACAGACATGGAAAATCCAGGGAACTGTAGTTTGGTAAGGGTGCTGGGAACTGTAGCTCTGTGAGGTCAGCGCCCTCACCAAACTACAGTTCCCTGGATTTTCCATGACTGTTAAATTGGTACAACAGTGCATTGAATGCATGGTGTGTGAATGTGACCTAAGGCAAATCATGGCTTCATGCAAACATAAAAAGTGTGTGGGTTCCCAAAGATAAGATCATAGATACTTTACTCCTTCCCATTCATTCTGCTGCTGCGCTGAACTAAGCTGTGATGTGGTTTAAGGTGTCATCCAAACCTGTGCTTGCGGGTTAGCTCTTCTGAACAAAGCATGAACCACAAGTCATAGGACAAACTGTGATTATAGTTTGTGGTTAGTCTGGAGAAAGCTTAACCATGAGTCTGGCTTCAGAGGACATGCTAAACCCAAGGCCTGCTTAGCTTGGTGCCTCAGAATGAGTGGGGTGGAGCAAAGCAACTGCAAACTCCACTCCTGCAGGCAATTGGGTCAGCAGTTTGTCTCATTGTGACATATGAACCAGGCATTTGAGATAATCTAGGGCAGGGGTGGGGAACACTTTTCAGTCTACAGGCTGCATTCCCTTCTGTTCAGCCTTCCAGGAGCCACATGCCAATGGTGGACAAGGACAGAGGAAAAAGTGGGCAGAGCGATGAATGTAAATTTTACTTCTGTATAGTAGACTAGTTTCTATACACATGCATGCACCCCTCTCTATCCTCCATCCAGGGAAACAAGAAGCATTATCGGAGTTGGTCATGTTCCAGCCAGGCAAAACCTCTCAAGGAGGGTGTGAACCGAGAGCAGTAGGGGTGTGTGTGACTGGGGAGAGTCCTGAGAGACAGACAGAGAGGCTTAGAGGGCCTGAGGTTCTCCACCTCTGATTTACAGTAACATGACTGGTTTATCTACATGGTTCTTGCCATGACCTTTACTTCATGGTTTAGAAAATTTGCAATGTTGTTTTCACAAAGAAATAAAGCCAATAATTTGGAAACAAGAGGGGGTGTAAATACAAGGAAACCCAAAATTTTGATTCTCAGAATTTCTATATCCATTTTATCAAGTTTTTTCATAAGCTGGTATAATGTTTAAACATCTGAGGGTAAATATTTCTGAATAGGAACATTGTGCAACAACCTGGTGCCCAACCTGGTGCCTTCCAGAAGTTTTGGAATACTCGCCCCACCAGCCACAGCCAGCATGGCCAATGGTCAGAGAAAAGGACCTTGAGGATGTTGACAAGGTGCTTGGACAGGTTCGTGCAACCACTTCTGTGCTGGATCCTTGCCCTTCTTGGCTAATAAAAGCTAGCAGGGATGGAAGAGCTGGCTGGGCCAGGGAAGTGATTAATGCCTCTCTGCGAGAGGGGGTGGTCCCTGGCTGCCTGAATTTATTTATTTATTTTATTATACTTGTATACCGTCCCATAGCTGAAGCTCTCTGGGCGGTTTACAGTAACTAAAAACATTAAAACAAATACAATTTAAAACAGATCTTATGCAAACAATTTAAAACATAATTTAAAAATTTAATAAACAGTATAAAACACATGCTAAAATGCCTGGGAGAAGAGGAAAGTCTTGACCTGGCGCCGAAAATATATCAGTGTTGGCACCAGGCACACCTTGTCAGGCAGATCATTCCATAATGATCCATAAGAGGCAGTAGTGAGACCACTCCTGAAGAGACCCTCCCTGGAACCAGAAAATCTTAATAACTATAGGCCAGTAGCAAATGTTCCATTCCTGGGCAAGGTCCTTGAACGAGTGGTGGCAGGCCAGCTCCAGACACTCTTGGATGAGACTGATTATCTGGATCCATTTCAGTCAGGTTTCAGGCCTGGTTTTGGCACTGAAACAGCCTTGGTCGCCCTGTATGATGACCTCTGTCGGGAGTAGGGTTGCCAGGTCTCCGGTTTTCTGCCGGAGTCTCCGGCAAAAGGGGGACGTCTCCGGCCTCCGGCAATACTTCATTTAAACTGGTGGATCTCCGGCTTTTCATTGGCCCCCTCAGGCACGCATGTGTGATTGACACACGCATGCGTGAAGGCTGTGGCTGGCCGCCTTCCCACCCTTTCTGGAGAGACAGGAGGAGGAGTTGAGGCGGTGCCCTGCAGTCTCCATCGCGGCCGCTAGAGCACCTCATCGTTTGAATCAGCTCGGGATGAGAAGGCCGCTTTTCATGAGGAGCAGGTTGGAGGCCGGTTCGTAGGCTCTTTGGGCAGTGAGTGAGTGAGTGAGTGAGAGAGAGAGAGAGAGAGAGAGAGAGTGGGGGGCAGGCAGGCAGGCCCCAGGCAGGCAGGCAAGCCCCAGGAAGGCAGGCTCCAGACAGGCAGGCAGGCCCCAGGCAGACCGTCCCCAGGCAGACCCCAGGCAGGCAGGCAGGCCCCAGGCAGGCAGGCAGGCAGGCAGGCAGATCCCAGGCAGGCAGGCCCCAGGCAGGCAGGCAGACCCCAGGCAGACAGGCAGGCAGGCAGACCCCAGGCAGGCAGGCAGGCAGACCCCAAGCAGGCAGGCAGGCAGACCCCAAGCAGGCAGGCAGGCAGACCCCAGGCAGGCAGGCAGACCCCAGGCAGGCAGGCAGACCCCAGGCAGACCCCAGGCAGGCAGGCAAGCAGGCCCCAGGCAGACCCCAGGCAGGCAGACCCCAGGCAGGCAGACCCCAGGCAGGCAGGCAGGCAGACCCCAGGCAGGCAGGCAGGCAGACCCCAAGCAGGCAGACCCCAGGCAGGCAGGCAGACCCCAGGCAGACCCCAGGCAGGCAGGCAGACCCCAGGCAGGCAGGCCCCAGGCAGCAGGCCCCAGGCAGGCAGGCAGGCCGACCCCAGGCAGGCCGACCCCAGGCAGGCAGACAGACCCCAGGCAGGCAGACAGACAGACCCCAGGCAGGCAGACCCCAGGCAGGCAGGCAGACCCCAGGCAGGCAGTCAGGCCCCAGGCAGGCAGGCAGGCAGACCCCAGGCAGGCAGACCCCAGGCAGGCAGGGCCCAGGCAGGCAGGCAGACCCCAGGCAGGCAGGGCCCAGGCAGGCAGCCAGGCAAACCCCAGGGAGATGGGCTGCATAACCTCAGAGGGGGGGCAGAGAGAGCGGTGGGCTGCATAACCTCAGAGACAGGGGCGGCGGCTGTGGGCTGAACAATTCTCAGCACTGATGTGCCTGTCTCTCCACCTTTATCTTGCTGTAGATAGCCGGGACGAGGTGCAGAACAGCCAAGAAACACGCACAGCAGGATCTTGGTAGGCATGCCTTTATGGAATCATATGGCTTCCTTTATGGAATCAATCCATGTCTTGTTTGGCCTTCCTCTTTTTCTACTCCCTGCTATTTTCCCAAGCACTATAAAAGATTATTCTTATTTTGTATAATCTTTTATAAGATGTTTCATCTTGATGCAATTAAAAACCATTCAATTGCTTCAGCAGGCAAAAAAGTCATTAAGTGGTCTGCCAAGACCCTCAGTAATGTTCAAGTAGTGGTGGTGGTGAGTTTGCAAATCCCTGGTCTATCGCCTTGCTGTCTGGTTGTGAGCTTACAGGATGCGGTGGACACAGGATGCTGGGTTTGAAGAACATAAGGAGAGCCCTGCTGAATCAGCCAAAGGCCCATTTAGTCCAGCGTCTTGTTTGCACAGTGACCACCTAGATGCCTGTGGGAAGCCCACAAGCAGGACCCGAGTGCAGCAGCGCTGCCCCCACTTGTGATTCCCAGCAAATGGTACACAGAGGCATATAGCTTCTGATATGAAGGGCCTTTACTCTGATCCAACAGGGTTCCTCCAGCAGCATTGTGGCATACTTGTGTGCAGGGCTGGATTACCCACTAGGCCCCTGCATTAGTGCCTATGAAACTCCTACAGGCCTACAAGGAAGTTTGGGTTCTACAAAATAATTTAATTAATGCAAATTATTGTCTGATGTAGCAGTTTACTCAGCCTTCACCCAATGAACAACAAACATATGTCTTAAGTAAATGTAGATTAAAAACTCACTTTGCAGCTGTTGTTGTTAGCAAAATCACAGATTACAATAGAGGAGCACAAGCCAAGATACCCATGAAGCATTCTCAGTACATGAGATTTTGGCGTGAGGGACAAAATGATAAAATCTGACAGTGAAGCAGTTTGCTTCTCTTCAAGATACCCAGCTTATAAATGATGAGTAATAAAAATAGACCTCAACCCACAAAAAGAGTGACTGGACAACCAGCCAGATGGGTTTTCCCAGCATTGTTGTCTTTTCTAATGAATCACGTCTTCTCATGATGTGTCCAAAGTATGATAACCTCAGTTTCATCATTTTAGCTTCTAGTGATAGTTCTGGTTTAATTTGTTTAACATGGCTGCAACCATATCCACTCAGAAGTAAGTCCTATTGAGTTCTATGGGGCTTAGTTCCTTAATAAGCATGTTTACAGTTGTTGCCTTCAAGGGCATCCATCTGTGCTCCCATCTAACATCTCTGCAACACTAAGCTCCTTTCTTCCAATAATGGCCTGGCCTGAGGGCACGTAAACCCTTCTTGCCAGAAGCAAGTAAACTAGATTAAATGTTCCCTAAAGGCATTGAACTGTGACCTGGCAGACCAGGGTTTGAATCCTCACACTGCCATGAAGCTTCCTGGGTGACCTTGGGCCAGTCACTGCCTCTCAGCCTCAGAGGAAGGCAATAGTAAACCACCTCTGTCTGAATACTGCTTACCATGAAGACCCTATCTGGGATCAACCTGAAGGCAGTCCATTTCCATTTTGCATCACCATAAGCTTGTGAGAAAGAATGACCTTGTCACTTCAGATGGACCGAGGAACACCCTATTTTAGGTAAGATTTCTATTTTAATCTCCAATCAGAGAATTTTTTTTTGAATGGTATGCTCCAAGCAACTGTGGTTGATACAATGTGTCATGTTTAATGATGTCACCAGGGCCCACCCCGTGACGTCACCAGGGCCCGCCCTGTGATGTCACCAGGGCCCGCCCCGTGACATCACCAGGGCCCACCCCCATTTTCTCAGGGTTTTGGATGGTTCCGACCTGGCAACCCTAGCCGGGAGAGAGACAGGGGGAGTGTGATTCTGTTGATTCTCCTTGATCTCTCAGGCTTTCGATACCATCAACCATGGTATTCTTCTGGGAAGACTGGCTGAGTGGGGAGTGGGGAGGACAGCATGGCGGTGGTTCTGCTCCTACTTGGCGGGTTGTCTCCAGAAGTTGGTGCTTGGGAAACATTGCTTGGCACCCTGGACTCTCCAGTATGGGGTTCTGTAGGGGTCAGTTCTGTCCCCCATGCTCTTCAACATCTACATGAAAACGTTGGGCTTGGTCATCCGGAGCTTTGGAGTGCATTGCCATCAATATGCTGATGACACACAGCTCTACTTCTCCTTTTCATCTTCTTCAGGTGAGTCTGTCGACGTGCTGAACCGATGTCTAGCTGCGACAATGGACTGGATGAGGGCTAATAAACTGAGGCTCAATCCAGACAAGACTGAGATGCTGCTAGGGTGGTTCTTCTGACCAGATGGTGGATGTCCACCTCTCCTGGATGGGGTTGCACTCCCCTTGAAGGAGCAGGTTTGTAGCTTGGGGGTTCTCCTAGAACCATCTCTGTCACTTGAGGCTCAGGTAGCCTCGGTGGCACGGAGTGCCTTCTACCAACTTCGGTTGGTGGCCCAGCTACACCCCTATCTGGACAGGGATAACCTGGCTTCAGTTGTCCATGCTCTGGTAACCTTCAAGTTAGATTACTGCAATGCACTCTATGTGGGGCTGCCTTTGAAGACAGTTCAGAAGCTGCAATTGTGCAAAATGCAGCGGCCAGATTGGTAACAGGGACCAGATGGTTCAAACATATAAAACTGATTCTGGCCCACTTGCATTGGCTGCCTGTATGTTTCCGAACTCGATTCAAGGTGCTGGTTTTAACCTATAAAGCATGTGTTTTAAACTGTTTTTTAAAAAATTTAAATGTGTTTTTAAATTGTTTTTTTGTGTTTTAAAATTTGTATATATGTTTTTAATTGCTGTAAACCACCCAGAGAGCTTCAGCTATGGGGAGGTATATAAATGTATATAAATAAATAAATAAGATGTGAGCTGGTTGTCCAAAACATCTGGAAGGTATTAGGTTGGGGAAAACTGGTGTAGAAGTAGTGCAGATGGCATCTGCCATGGGTGCTGTGCTGCCTCCGCAGGGTTAGAATTGTATATAGAGATACTCCTGTTGTGTTAAATAAGGCATTTATTTGGTTAAGAGTTATGGCTGTCTCTATGCTCCCTTAGCCTCACAGTAACTTCCTGTCAGGTGATATCACCCCTCTCTTTAATTGGTTAGTTATTTTTTCCCTCCAAAAACCTGCCTCAGTTTGTTCCAGTCATCAGTGAAGCTAGCAGCAGGCCTAGTAGCCCCAGAGGACAACACTCCTTTTTTACCTATCTCTCTCGCAGAAGCTCTTTCTCTCGCAGAAGCTCTCTCTCAGAAGCTATATCTCTCTCAGAAGATACTTCTCTACCAGAATTGCCTCTTGCAGAAGCTTCTTCCTCAGAAGGTAACTTTCCTCCATTTAATCTACCTCATCAACAATCCTGCAATATAATTACCTGCTATCAACCTTCTTCACCATCATCACCCTCCTCAGTTCACCATCCCCAGAGACTATATGCTTTCTTTTACGTTTTTGTATACCTTTGTGTTCCCTGGTTTAATAAATAGTTCTGATTAAAAGAGAGAGATTGAGTTGACTGTCTGGCAAAGTGAGTTTCAGAACCACGGGCTCAGAACAGTAAAAAAGGTGTGATTTACACTTCCTCTGAAGTCTTGAAAGCAAGTGAATTAGCATGTAACCCTCCTGCTAAAAAATCCGCTCAGCTTCTCTTACAAGTTCCTAGCCTGCTTGTCTCACAAAGTAGCTGGGCCCATTCAGAGTTATCAGGAGACTGTGTTTGGCTGTATGTTACTCCAAAGCAGACTGGAAACTCATACGCAGAGTTCTTCAACCCCCAGACGGCGCAGACCAAGCCAAGCGGGAAACAGAACAAAGCACACGGGTATTCCAACCACGCTGAAGGCAGTAGCCCACCAGCTATTCACAAGGCCTGATTGCTCAAGGCAAGCCCTCAGACCACCTTGTACTCAGCTCCAAACTCAAGCTCTGGGTGCAAAACGCAGATCGGCCTACAAGGAGCCAGCCCTGTTGTTTCCCCACATTGAGTGAGCACCAGAGCGCCACCTGCTGGACTCCAAGCATAACTGAAAACATGCATCCTCTTTTTTTCCCAACAGGTAGAGTCATTGCTGAAGTAGCAACATATTGTAATCAGTCTGATTTTATATCAAACTGCAGTTTCAAATTCAACTGTTAATGCACCCAAAAGAGAAATAGAACATAATCTCCAATTTGAAACACGAAAGGCTATCTTCACCATCATATGACACTGACCAATAAAAAGGCTTTGAAATTAATAAAAATAAATTTGACACAGATTTCTAAGATGAATAATGAGGGAAATAAAATTTTCTAGATTAGATCTCTGTAGAAACATACAAAAATATAATTCTCCATCTTTGAAGATGGCAGGTGTTGCCACAACTCATCATACGCTCAGAGGCACATATTACCAAATTCTTCCAAGCTACACAGGAAGTGGATTGGACTGTGAAAGACCAACCCAAACTGTGTTTGCATTTTGAGCAATTTGTAGGGCAGTACAATATCTCAGAAAGGAGGTCAGGTTTCCTGCTCCCCTGGTGCATTCACTATAGCTGCCCAATTTCCCTGCTTTTTAAAGTTTGATAGAAATATCTGTGGGCTATAGGTACCGCAAGGTTTTTTGCCTATTAGTAAATGTATGTTAAATGTCTGCATATGTGTTGCTTGTTCATCTATTCTTTATCAAAGAAGGGCAGATCCCGAAGTACCCTCTGGGAAGAGAGGAATAGCTTCCCCTTCCTCTTGCAACAAGTGCTTTCTGGATTCCAAGGTGAAAGCTTCGGAGGTTAACTGATTGGAGCCAAATGGTGTCAGGCTTATGAAGAGGTTACCCTTTACACTTAGGATGATCTAGATTCAAAGTTGGTTTCAATGGGAACATTTCTGTAAAATACAAAGGTTTCTAAAATTTGGGGAAGTGAGGGGACATGAGCAGAGAAAAACAGGGCTAAAGAATGAACCCAGGAGGCTTCACGGCACAGGTATTTGCAAATACGATGAAAAGCAGTTTTAAATTGGCTAATTGTTAGCAACCCCTGGGGCTTGACGAGTGGTTGATTGACAAGTGACGGAGGTCACAAGGGTGTGAAACGCTGGCGTCTTAATGGAAATCTTCCATTTACAGAGTGTTACTCTGTAAATAACTCAAATGTAAAATGGGAGGAAATTTCAAAAGAATACATTCTTGCCAATTTGCAGCTGCAGCCACAAAATCCGTGCCTATTACAGTCACAGCCAGCAGCAAGAAATAGGTGCCAGTCCGAAAAGATGGCGAACTATCAAATTCAGCTGGAATCCAGTGCCAGGTCCGACTTGGCATATATTCTCCCCCATTCCTAATTGTTAGGGCCTGCCCCCCAAAACCTCGATCCGTGGTGGAGGCCAGCTGAAACCTGGGGATGTGGAGAACCACCAAAAGGACACCATAAGAAGATCTCAGTGATCGAGGTAAACATAGGAAGTCAGGAAGTCCTTAAGGTACTTTGGGCCCAAGTTATTTAGGGCTTTGTGAATTAACATGAGTACCTTGAACCCAGCCAGGCTCAAGGTAAATAAATAAGCAAATAAACAGAGAAGAGGGATCAGTGGAGGAACAAAGGCTTTTTTCAGAGGCCCTTGGTACTGAACTTCCAGAGGAAAGTTGTCGCTTTTGTAAAAGATTTAAGACAGTTATCCTGATCCATGAGTGTAGACAAAAGGGCTACGCACGCACAGCTTTATAAAACAAACAATTGCAACACAGGGAGCCATCTTGTATCAAGTCAGCCTGCTGGGCCATCTTGCTCACTATTATCTACACTAGAGACAGGGAACTCTGTCCCTCCCGATGTTGTTAGACCCCCAACTCCCACAGTCACAGCCATCAGCATACCAAATAGTCAGGGATGGTGGCTGTTATGGTCCAAGAACTATGTTCCTAAATACATGTGGAGACAGGAGTTCCCCGCATCTGATCTACATTGACTGGCAGGAGCTTTCCATGTTTTCATCCAAGATCCCTCTGCACCCAGTCCTTCCTGAAGAGGCTGACGACTGAACTTGGATCTTCTGCATGCAAAAACATGTGCAGTACCACTGAGGTACAGCCATGCTCTGAGCTAGGCTCCTCACCATACTGGGTTCCTTTGGGAGGATACAAATTTAACATTATTTTTAAAAGGTTCCCTCAACTATTTGGATAGGAAAGTGAAGGAGGAAGTGACTGAATCCAGCCCCCTTCTTCCCTTCCAAAAGGTCTTGTCAGTGCAATGGTCACTTTGTTTGCAATGCTACCCGCATGCAGTCTCAGCTACTAGGATTGATTGGTGGAATCACACAAAATGCAGCAGCTGTTTGTGTCCACGATTTTCTATCTAGTTAGGGATCTGGAAACCAAAACCTGCTTCTTCTTGATGCATGTGGCCTCTAGACAGATCAGAGGCATGCAGTGAGAAAGAAGTACAATTCACAATACAGTAATGTGAAAACATATTCATAATAATAGCAATAAAACGGACAATTATATTCAACTTGTATTATACCACATGATCATACGAAGGGTCATAACGCCAGTAATTTATACATTTCATTTTCTTGCATGTATATATAGCCACAAAACTACATAATGACACAAACACAGTGGTAGAGAATATTTAACGTCTGATATTAAGACATCGATATGGATATGCAACCCTATACAGCACTAATATGACACAAAGCAGTGATAAAATAGAATAATTTGTTACAATGATATATTTGTTCCTCTTGTGATGCTATTTTCAAAAGTAGATGTGCTTCTGGTAAACAACAGTAAAAGATAAAATAAAATCGAGAAAAAATAGGTATAAGAACTGGGAAATCACAGTGGCTATCCAAGTCACCAAAAAAGGTCCATTTTCTAGTAAAAAGCACAAATCACTATAATCCCACTATTTTTCAGATGATGTCTGTAAAATTTTATGGAGACTGTTCAAAAGAAAACAACTGTAGAAATTGAAAATTATTTAGAATACTAAAAGCCTGACACTGAAAATTACTGTCAGAAGATAGATAACACAGCGTGGTTCATAAATCTCATTTTTCAAGTAGACACCACCATCTGGAGGATGAAACACAGTATAGCAAGTATTATCAACAGTTATTTCAGAAAAGATGTTTAACATACATTCTTAGCATTCTTTTAGTGATCTTCTAGTGCCAACATTAATGGCTTTTTTTGGCACTTATTCAAAATATACGTATGCTTCCAGGCTTTTGCAGGTGCTTAATTTTCAGTAGGTTGGCCATTGACTTTAACCCTGCTCTGGGTTTTCAGCTACATTTCACTTACTGCCATTTTAACGTCAATGTTTGTGTTTTAAAAATTGCTGTTCACCACCTAGTTACTAGCTGTAAAAGCATTACAGCAATGTGCTAACAAATAAAATAGAGTTCTACGCAGTTCAGTCCAGCCTTTGCTTGCTCTGGGCCCAAGTGAAATAAGAGTCAACAGCTGATGCTAACTACATCAGAAATATGTGACATCAGTAAACATAGTAAATTTAGAGCAACTGTTATCTGAACTCGGGAACCACCAACTGACAGTAACTCCATCTTGCTAGGATTCAGACTCAGTTTATTGGACCTCATCCAGCCCACCACCAAGTCCAGGCAGCAGTCCAGGGCTTGCATGGCCTCTCCCAATTAAGATGTTACAGAGAAATAGAGCTGGGTATCATCAGCGTACTGCTGACACCTCACCCCAAATCTCTGGATGACTACTCCCAAGGGCTTCATATAGATGTTAAACATCATGGGGGACAAGATGGTACCCTGCAGCATCCCACAGCACAACTGCCAGGTAGCCAAAAGACAATCACCCAATGCTATTCTCTGAAAACGACCCTGGAGGTAGGATTGGAACCACTGTAAAATAGTGCCTCCAGTACCCATCTCACTAAGTCAGCTCAGAAGAATACCATGTTCAATAGTATCAAAAGCTGTTGAGGGATCAGGTAGAGTAACAGGTCACACTACCCCTGTCCTTCTCCCTATAAAGGTCATCCATCAGGGCGACCAAGGCCAACTCAGTCCCATAACCAGGCCCAAATCCAGGCTGGAATTATCTAGTTCCAGGTATATTTTTATAATGGTGAGGAAGCTGCAGCTGGTGCAAAATGCAGCAGCGAGACTGCTCACTGGGGCAGGATATTGCCAACAGGCAGTGCTGGTGCCAGGCTATTTTGCGCCCTAGGCAAGGCTAACTACTTGCACCCCACAAATAAAATTGCTAACTTCAATTTTCAAAAACAGATGTCTTGCAGAAAAAATGAAAAGCACAAAACTTGAAACTGCTAAATTTATTTTAGTTGCATTTTTTCCAAGGGTTAAAAAAACTAATCTGTATAAAACTGTGCCCTTCAAAGCTCAGTACTGCGCCCCTCTGAGGTCTGCGCCCTAGGCGGCTGCCTAGTTGGCCTAATGATAGTACCGGCCCTGCCAACAGGTCAGCCCACTGCTGAAAGAATTACACTGGCTACCTATTAGCTACTGGGCTAAGTTCAAGGTTCTATTTTTGGTGTACAAAGCCCTGTACAGCTTGGGACCAGGATATCTAAAAAAATGTCTTATCCCTTATATACCTAGTCGATTGCATGTGAGGGCCTCCTGCAGATACCATCTTATCAGGAGGTCCATTGTGCATAACATAGGAAATGGACCTTTAGTGTGTTGGCACCTGCCCTTTGGAATTCCCTCCCCTTAAATATTAGATAGGTGTCATCTCTGTTATCTTTGAGGTGCCTACTGAAGGTGTTCCTCTTTCAACAAGCCTTTTAAGTTGAGACCTTATCCCAGTCTGCGTCTGTGTTGGAATTGCTTTTTAAGATGCTTTTAAACCTTTTTTAATAAGTTGTTTTAAAAGCTTTTTTAAAAGAGATATTTGGTTTTAATATATTGTAAAGTCTGTTTTTATGATGTTTAAAAGTGTTTTTAGTTCTTTTGTTTGCCCCCCTGGGCTCCTACTGGGAAGAAGGACAGGATCTAAATCTAAATAATAATATTAAAGTTTCTAATATAATATTCAGCCCTGTAGACAGCCTTCCTTGTTAGGTGGGGCAGCCACATTTCTACATGGGCAATTTTGGGTGGAGAGGCTCATAGCGCCATTCATTCCCCCCAATCCCTCACTGATAGAGAGGACATGAGAGCCAGGCCAGGGAAAGGGAAAGGCAGTGACCTTCCCTGTCACTCTTCCTCCATTCAGAGAGTGGGTTAATTTACATGAATGGTGTTTAATCTGTTGAATTATCTCACCCTTTTTTGAGAGATCCCCAGGAACACCAGACTCAAAAGCCTGACTTTACCTATAGCTACAGCCCTCTTCCACCGGTGGTCTGTCCCTGTGTTCTGATTCTTCATGAACTGAACTACTTTGGTAATAAAGTGAGCTTCTGAGCTTGGCTTTTATGCTGCATTAGGTATCTCAGTTTTAGATTCCACCTGAAAAACAAACTTGTCCATACTACAAGTTTAGGGAAGGATAGAGAGAAAATAAATACTTTTAGAGTATATCTGTTAACTCCTTGAGGGTCCCTCCTTCTAGTTTTGTTCCAGATCTTTAGATTTTCCTTCCTGTTAGACAATGAATGGAAACCTTTTTAGCGGCTGCTGTCATGGGCCCCATGGAGAACCTTTGGCAGTATTGGGAGAATGGAGAGGGGGTTGCAGATGTTGGGAAAGGGTCTGGTGAGACCATGGAGTAAATGCTTCCTGAGACCCCTGTCAGCCTGGTGCCAGGTGGCTACATTAGTGTCTTTGCTGAGGAAAATTTCAGCAGCCTTACCTCGCCTGCAGCAGGGAGGAAGGAATGCAATTTACCCTTATCATTGACACCTAAATGTAAATATACTGTCTTCAAGTTGATTCCGACTTATGGCGAACCATGAATAGGGTTTTCATGAGGCTGAGAGGCAGTGACTGGCCAAAGGTCACACAGTGAGCTTCATGGCTATATAGGGATTCAAACCCTTGTTTCCTAGGTCATAGTCCAACACCTTAACCACTACACTACACTGGCTCTCTCATTGACACCTCGCCCAGACGTATTCATTCAGCAGCCAGGTTGTCATGAAGCTGATGGACCATTCCAGAGAGATAAGGAAAGGAGATCTCTTGTAGACATATTAAAACAAAACACATTTAAAAAATCTTTAAAAAAAAGCTTTAAAAACATATTGTTTTTTAAAAAAAAGCAATTCCAGCACAGACGCAAACTGGGATGAGGTCTCTACTTAAAAGGCTTGTTGAAAGAGGAAGGTCTTCAGCAGGCGCTGAAAAGATAACAGAGATGGCGCCTGTCTAATATTTAAGGGGAGGGAATTCCACAGGGTAAGTGCCACTACACTAAAGGTCCGCTTCTTATGTTGTGTGGAACAGACCTCCTGATAAGATGGAATCTGCAGGAGCCCCTCACCTGCAGAGTGCAGTGATCGATCAGGTATATAAGGGGTAAGATGGTCTTTCGGGTATACCTCAGGTATATTTCAGGTTGTCATTGTCTGTCATGTCACAAATTTTAAAAATTTCCCAAAAAAATTCGGGGGTGGGAATGAAGCACAGTTTTAGGGGGGCAGTGCCCTCGTCCCCTCCCCCCAGCTACAGGGCTGATAATATCCTATTACAACTAAAAAATTGTTCATTCAATTTCTCCATCCCATGTGATCACCCAACCCCAGCAGGCCATCTGATACAAATGTTCAGCCCGCCCCTAATGGCAGGTTGCAGGAATGGCAGGAATTGAAATGTGTGGGATGGGACATGTCTAATGGACTCATTCCTCTTCGTTCCCCCTCCCTCCGCCTAATGCCAATTGCAGGAGGGGAAAAGCAGCTACGGCCTCTTTTGGACAGAGACAACTTGGCCACGGTACTTCATGCTATGGTACCTTCTGGACTGTATTATTGCAATGCTCTCTATGTGGGGCTATCCTTGAAGATGACTCGGAAACTCCATCTGGCCCAAAATGCCACAGCCAGATTGCTGGCTGAGGTTGCTTTTAGAACTCATATAACCCCTGTTCTAAAACAGTTGCGTTGATTGCCAGTTAGTTTCTGGGACCAGTTTAAGGAGCTTATGCTTCTGTATAAAGCCCTAAACGACTCAGACCCCAAATATCTGAGAGACCGTTTCCTTTCCTACAGACCCTCTCAGGTGTTAAGATAATCAGATGGGACCTTCTTGGTAGTTCCCCCACCCTGGGAAGTTCAGGGTGGTGGTGGCCCAGGAGAGGTCATTCTCTGTGGTAGTCCCCAAGTTGTGGAATTCCCTTCCCACAGAGGGTACGCCTGGCATCTTCGCTGTACATTTTTCAGTGAATGCTGAAGATGCATCTCTTTACTCTGGCCTTTGGCACTTGAGATATATGTTTTCAGGACCCACCCTGTTGTTGTGAATGTAGTTTGTTTTAATGGCTTTTAATACTGGTTTTGCGATTGCTGTTACCCTCCCTGGGACCTGGTGGTGGGTAGCAACACCACCACCAACAACAACAACTGAATAAGGTTTAAGTGTACATGTAGCTGAAATAATTCCATACTCTTTCCCTGCTTACCCTGTCTCTATTTCCCTCCCTGCCTCTCTTGTCTCCATTGTATCTAATGTTAGACTGTTAAAAAAAAAAGGTACAGGCATTTGTTTGTTTGTTTCTTACATTTATAGCCCACCCTTCCTCCCAAAGGAGCCCAGGGCAGCCAGGTTCCTGGCCTCTCATTCTTTGTAAATCACTATGTTCATAAATGGTGCCATATCAATGAATGAAAGAGTGAATAGCCCATCCTGCTTTAACTTCTGCTGCCAGTTACTGCAGCAGGTTCTTTCCCTATTGGCATTGCACAGGACACTGGACATTGATGTAAAAATTCTTCAAGAGATGAGGAAGAGCCTCCATGAATTCAACTAATCTGCCTTTAAAGCCATCCAAGTTGGTGGCTATCACGGCCTCTTGTGGGAGCAAATTCCATAGCTTAACTATGTGCTGTGTGAAGAGGTGTGGGATGGGGAAGAAGTTAATTTTCCCCCCTCTAACTTGCAATAACATCTGAGGTAGAGAAGGATTTGAGGGTCATAATGCTTGCTTCGTATATGAGCTAAGTATTATATTTCAGAGCCTGAAATGCAAGGCTTAGTGACATCTCTACTTGTTCCTGCAAACATGAAGATCTAGCCCAGGGGTTCCCAAACTGTCCTTGTTGAACCACCAGTGGTCCATGAGCTTCCTTCAGGTGGTCTGTGGTTGTCTGTGAAGAACAATTTGAATTCTATGGGATTCAAACTGTAATACAATAAAATACAATATAAGAAATAAAAGAAGAAATAGAAATACAAATAAAGATATCTAGCACTGGGCAGCACAATTGCTACTACAGGCAGAAAAACCATTAAGTGGTCCACCAAGTCCCTCAGCAGTTTTCAAGTAGTCCATGGGAGAAAAAAGGAACTTCTGATCTGGTCAAAACAGCAGCAGATCAGGGTGGGCAAAGGCCTATGATGCTGATACCCCTTCTAAAATGTGCTCAGTACTGGGGAAAGGAGCAATTCATTGGGAGAAGTCAGCTGCACAACTGCAGAGAGAACACTTTTGCCCCTTTTTGAGATGCCTGAACAATTGCTGAAAGGGAGGTGCTTTTTTGACACTTAGAGAAAGCTTTTGGTGTAAATCCAGTAGTGTAGTGGCAAATTGAGAAGTGCAAGGTCCCTTCATGTTAGTCACAGCCACAGCCACACCTGCTTCCCCCCCCTTCCCTGCCCCGCCACCACCACTGCCATTTCATGCTGCAGGGTTGAGAGTGAGATCCTTGTTAATGTCTTCTCCCACAACAACAGACATCCCTAGGAGCCAATAAGCATAAATGAGGAGAGTGTTAGCTACTGGAAGAAACTTCTCAGCGGCTAACTCACCTCCTTTCACTCTGATTGGCTCCAATCATCAGGAAAGGCCAAGGAAGCATGTAAGAAGACTCTTTTAGGTGACTAACACATTCCCCTTTCATATTGATTGGCCCACAGGATGTTGGAGAATTGTGGACCCTGCAGGGACCCTGTTCCCAAAAAGGTAAAGGGTCTAAGACCCCCTGAGACCCTGGACAATTACACCCTTGTGTAAATCACTGTTCCACTTTTGACTCAATCCTTACCTACACCAGAATGTTAAAGAATTCAAAACAAAAAGCTGATATCAAAATAGCTGTCTGTTTTTTATGGTCTGTTTTGATGGAATCCAAGTGGCAGTCCACATTTGCATATTCATATCTTACTAGCTTCAGCAGCTAGTTGTTAGTGTGAGTCTAAATCACTGACCATCACCACAGAGTCAACTACCAAGCAATCCTTTTCAGGAGAGACAACTCGCACATTAACTGAGAAGTCACCAAATATTGCATAAGTGATGAGAAAAATACATGGTATGTGTACCAGCCCTCATACCAAATCACAGTTCAGATTGAGCGGCACCTTGAGTAATGACTGTTACTGGAAGCCCACTACTACATGCCCTTGTGTGCAAGAGGCAGAGTGCTGAGGTCTCAGTTTGTGCAAACATCAACCAGCATCCTCATAATGCACTGAATATTCATCTCTAGGAGCCAGCAGGGTCTCCTCTTCACCATGCTATGAACAGATTTATGCATTACCTATGACAGGGCAATGGGAGTCCCAGTGTAGAATTAAGTAGCCTGGAGTGGCATTTCGTTGATGTGCTGATGTTAGTTTAAGCATCAGCCCATGTAGAAGGGCCTAGCCAATTGGGATGCTACTTAGGCATACTTAGGTGGATGTTGAGGGGAAGGGAGGAAGTGTCCAGTCTTTACTGAGGAGGTGACTTGCACTTACCAGTGGCTACTCACCCTGATGGATATGTTCTACCTCCACTGCTGGAGGCAGAATGGTTCTTAATACCAGTTGCTTGATACTGCAGGCGGGGACAGTACTGTGTGCTCAGGTCCTGCTTGTGGGCTTCCCACAGCCCTCTTGTTGGCCACTGTGAGAACAGGATACTGGACTAATGGGCCACTGGCTTGATCCAGCAAGCTATTCTTCTCTTCTTATGTTCACATAAACCACAACCCCCCATTCTTTCACATAGTCTCTAACTTGCATAGCAGGCAAGTGTGCAGATGGGTTTAGAAGGCAAGAGGAGATTTGGAGGATCATGAATGGGCAGATGGGTGAAAGGATGTATGGATTGGATCCCCTTTGTATTATGGACTGAAGATGCAAATCAATTAGAATTTGGATGAAACCAAAGTATTCTCCAAATTTGGCAAGGGGAATAGTTTAGCTTAATCTGAGCCAAGCTGATATCTGGAGAATCTTGCCTATCACTAGGAACTAGTGATACCATGTAGTAAATAAGATGTGCTATGTGATATGTTTATCAAACAAAACCAACTCAGAGAGAGTTTCAAAGAAAAAAATGGTGCTAAAGCAGCAACCAATTGGAACTGTGAAGATGCTGTGAGCTGATGCAAAATAGGTAGGCATTTGAGGGGGACATTTTGTGATCCAGGAAAGCTATCCTTTCATGCTAAAAGCAAATGTTCATCCAGCCCAATATATATTTAGGGAAAGTAAAATTCCCATACTGAGACATGACTCAGGTTGTATGTACACTGAGAACCACTGGACAGGAACATAAGAAATGCAGGAAAAGAAAAGCAATGTGGTGTAATGGTTAGAGTACTGCACTAGACCAGGGCGGGGCAAGTTCAAATCTCTGCTCATCCATGAAGTTCAATGGATGATTTGAGCTAATTGCTGTCTCTCAACCTAACCTACCACACAGGGTGGTTGGGAGGATAAAAGAAGAGTGGAAAGAACTATGAACACTGCCTTAGGGAGATAGAAATCTAATAAATTTTAAAAACTGGAAACTGGGATCTTCCAGGCCAGCTACAACTAAAAAGACTAGAATTTGGAACGGATACCATTTGAACAGTTATGGTATGGCTAGGAGTTAAAAAAAATACAGGAGTTAAAACTGTTTTCCAAATTCAACTGTATTTTCTGAATTCATTTTCTCTGTTAAATCCAATGCTGCATTGTGCCTATGTTTTCCTCGAAGGTGTTTCGTTACTTCAATAGGTATGCTCCCACCGGTGTTGAAATTAGTGCCAAGTATATTGTTCACTGTACAGTTGTGTTCTGTTTCTAAAAGCTATATGAACATGACTCTTAGAAACAACACAGCTGTGAAAGAGCTGGCCTAGCAACAGTACGCCTCAAGGGGGTGCCACATTGCCATGTCTAAGAAGGATGTTAAATGCAGTAGGAGCAGCAGGAGATGAAAAATAGTACACAAACACACCTTTTTCAATGGTGGGCATTTGCTGTGGGCCATCAATGTGCAATTTGCCACCATAAATTTCCAAGCATCAGTATAGCAAAGAAAGCTTTAAGAAAATGTGAGCTGTGGACTGTCTAAAATGTATTTGTGGATAGATATCTAAATATGCAGCTACCACAATAGAGATTGTTCATTATGTTGTACCATTTACAAACAGTTTATTCTTTCACAGGAAGGATGAACGATCAAACTATTTCCATTTCATGTCAATTTCACATGTGTTCATTCCAAGTCTGTTCTGTTCTGTTCCCATATAAATATGCATTTTTCCAAAACAATGTGCATGAAAACTCACATATTTATTTGAACCCATATTTTCTCACATAATACACCTTTCAAAATATATGTTATTTAAATGCACATTAGAAGAGACCAAAGTCCTATCTAGTCCAGCATCACGTTCTCACAGTGGCCAGGTAGATGCCTATGGGAAGCCCGCAAGTAAGAAATATTTTTTTAAATGTATTTTATCCTAAAATAGGTGTAGTGGTTAAGGTGCTGGACTATGACCTGGGAGACCAGGGTTCGAATCCCCACACAGCCATGAAGCTCATTGGGTGACCTTGGGCCAGTCACTGCCTCTCAACCTCAGAGGAAGGTAATGGTAAAACCCCTCTGAATACCGCTTACCATGAAAACCTATTCATAGGGTCGCCATAAGTCGGAATGGACTTGAAAACAGTCCATTTCCATTTTATCCTAAAATATGCATAATAAAATGCATTTTGATCCCCACCCGCCTTTTTGGAGCCCATAACTGCATCACAAAATTCAGAGAACTGCAAAAACCAAAGGAAATTACATTCTGATCCACACATTAGTCTGGGAGGTGTAGATCAGGTCAGTTCACATCAGAATTTGCAAATATCAAATTCCTCAAGCATATCTATTATGTAGAACCTCCCACATTTTAAACAATTCAGCCTTCATGTGCTGGCAAAACAAGCTGAACAACGTCCTGCCGTGGCTCTTTATTGTGCCCAGTGCATGAGGACGGAAAGGGCAAGAGCAGAAGGCAGCCATGAGGCAGCAGAACTGAAGCTGATTGATTTAACCACTCAGACACATGAAGGATCCCCACACACACTTGGGCTAATCAGCACGGCTACCCTGTGGATGGAGATGCATGGGGCAGACCGGAGGAGAGATGTCTCCTTTCTAGTCTGTTTCTCGTGACGCATAAAAAGGGGTCAACATATGGAACAAGGGCATTGTGCTTGTGTTGCCCCTCTCTTCCTTACGCTTTGCAGTGTTGTTATGGACATTTGGTTGGCTGCTAGTTATTGGGGCAGGAAGGAAATTTTAACTTACTCCCTGATTGCCAGCTTAATAATAGCTATGTGGTATACAGATGTGTAGTGCTACCAGGTCCCTTTATTTTATTTTTTTTGGAGCCAGCCCCCTCCTGGGTCCCTCTGTCTCCAGCGCTACAGTCAATCAGCAATCACAGTGAATCCCCTTTCATGCTGATTGGCTCCCACTGTCTGTTGTGGAAGGACAGAGTCATAAGGAGAGGAAGCGAGGACGACAACAGTGTGAGACAGGGACATTTATGGAGAGAAGAGGTATTTATTTAATTATTTAGACAGAGGTTCCCAAACTGTGGCCCATGCCTCCTTTGTCCCTTGGGTTTACTTTTTTTAAAGAAAGAACTGTGCTGGGGCTACCTGGAGAGGGAAGGGGAGGGATATCACTGCAAGCTCAGGCTGCCAGCCAGCCAGCAGCAAGCACCTCCTTAAAAGGTTTTGAGGAGACTGGGGCTTGCTTTTTTTTTTTAGTTGCTGAGGGAAGTATGGAGAAGTGGGAGGCACAATCCAGTGGGAAATTCTCCTCTGCAAAGAATAATGGATCAGGCAGATCACTGGTAACATTGCACCTGTGCAGCAGGCATTACAACGCATGCTAACTATTCAGATGTGGGTGTAGAGCAGGACACAGATGGCAGTTTTCAGCATACAGGAATACCCTGCTTAACATTGCTTCACTTAACCTTGCCTCACTATAACGTACATGCTCCATATGTCCCCATACCCCGCTTAACGTTTGTGCGCTTCGCAATAACGTAATTTTATTGGCATGACGCTGCTGCCATCGAGTGGTGATTGCGTGCAGTACAAGTGAAGACAATTGCTTCAGTTAAAGTAGATTTTCACTTAAAGTATACTCTCCGGTCCCATTGCGAACGTTAAAGTGGGGTATGCCTGTACTTACTTGAAAGTAAGAGCAAAAGAGTTCTGCTGAATTGGACTGCCACAGGGCTATCTAGCCCAGCATCTAGCAGTGACTTCAGACTGACCATGGCCAGGAAGCACACAAGCAAGGCCTGTAGGTGATAACCTTCCCCCATTATTATACCAAATTGTTATTATACCCCATGTTTTATTCCAGATTGGTCCATCTAGCTCAGTACTGTCTGCACTGAGTGGCAGTGGTTCTTCTGAGTTCCAAGCAGGGGACATCCCCAGCCCTACCTGTGGACGCTGGAGATTGAACCTAACACCTTCTGCATGCAAAGCAGATGCTCTTCTACTTGATTCTTGCTTTGGCCCTTCTTGATTCTTGCCCTCCCCTCCCCAACCATTGTTTCCAGATGCAGGAAAAATATCAACGAAATTATAAAGATGTAAACTGTTAATTTCTTCCTTACCTCCATTTTTTCCCATATAATTTCATAATTATCCTGGTGTTGTATATCTTGCATCAGCTGCTGAATTAAAGCTGATTTATTTGTGGTAGATACATTGTTTTTATCAGAGGGCTGAGTCACTGATGGTTTGCGTGGCCTGTCTTCTAGGTATTTTTTAATGCTTGATGAGGATGTGCAAAGCTCTTCATCTGAAAGAATGTCACTTAGAGGCCCTGATTCAATGCTGTCACCTACTGAGGATATTATGTCACTTGAAGAGCTGGGCGAAACTCTACCTAACCTTTTGTGCTTCTTTTTGATCTGATATGTCGGGTAAATCTCAGAGTCTGAGTTCATTTCTGAGAGTTCCCAGTCATCAATGTTTTGAATGATCTCTGCTTGAGGTTTCTGAGGGAGTAGCTTAGTCAGATTTTCTAATTTTAAAGCTAATACTTCAGTCTGTTTGAGGTGCGATGGAAGTGCTAAGTATTCATCGGAACCATACCAAGCCTCAACAAGTTTGCCATCTGTATTAACACAACTTGAAGATAAGTGGGTCTTTTTGCCCTTATTTCTTGGAAAAACTGGAGATGAGGACACCGCAGACTCTGAGCCAGCCAAAGAGCTGCTCACTTGGATATGAGCCGGCGAATCAGAATGATCTCTTTCACTGCAATACTGGCCATTCTGTTCTTGCTGTTTACAAAGATCAGAAGATGCGGAGGTTGAATCACTTTCTGTTGCTTCTATGGACTGCAAGCTGCCAAAAGGAATTCCATTTCGCAAAGCAGTGAGGCCTCTTTTGTCCACCTGATTTGTTGAAGTAGCATTTGATACAATTCCAGATATTCTGCATGATGCCACCTCTTCGGGAATGTCATGTGACTTTTTGCATCTCAGTTTCTCCCTTCTATTGTCATCACTGGATGTACTCAGAGCCATGGAATTTTCCTTCAAGTGATTTTGAGTTGTGTAGTTGAGATTCTGATGACTTATACTGTGTAAACAATCACACGACTGGCTGATGGAAGAGGGACAGTTATTGTATGCCATTTGTAAAGCCAGACAAAGCTTGGATCTGTCTGGTGGATCTAACAGTGATGGTGTGCTCCTACTTATTTCTGTCTTAAACATCAGAGAGATCTGATTTTTTATATCATTGACCACCATGTCCGTTCTAAATATGTCTTCTTTTAGAAACAAGCCTCGTTTGGGCAAGGTGGGTTGTGTGGGAGAATCCTCACTGTAGTCAAAGCAGTCTCTTATTGATCTTTTGGGAGTTGAGTTTTCACAGTGAGGATGATGTTTGCTTTTTGCACCATCAGAGGGCAATGGACTCAGTTCCTGTTTTACTAATTCAAATACAGTCTTGCCATCAACTGATTCTATAGAATCCTCTGTGCAAGATGATTTACAAAGAGGCAAGTTCCCAGAAACATGAGAGAGTGAAAGTTCATTGGATACAGTTGATGAAGCTTTGTAACTTTGGCCTTCTTCCTGGTGGTTGGTTGACAGGGGTAAATGGATGTCTTTTCCATGAATGGGTTCATTACATTTGGAAGTAATTGAATCAGTTGCTACTGCCAGTAATCCCACACTTCTGATAAGCTCTGGAAAATCTTTTTCCATTTCACTGCAGTTCCAGGACTCAAATGGTTTGACTTTAGCCTGACCAGAGGTCATATCACCAAGAGCACCAAGCAAGTCCTCACTAGGGCTGTAGTCAGACAGTTCAAATGCAGTAATTCCACAATCCAGTGACAAGTAATTTTGAGAACATTTGATAGTTAGCTGTCCTGAGTCATCCACTTCCGTTAAAGAGTCAAGGCGGTCCTGTGACAAAACAGAAATAGGGAACGCTTTTAGTGCTCTCTCTTTCTCTCTCTGTCTCTCTCAAAACACACTAAACATTAAAAATACCAGAATCAGGGGCAGCTTTCTTCTCTAATATTTAGAAAAACAACATTACCAAACGTTACAGAAAATAATGTTGCTAGATCACTTTGCAAAGTACAAATTTGATAAATTTGTCTTCAAATGAGAACCAAAGTGAATTTCTGCCCCATCCCTAAAGGGTAAAATAATATACAGATCTCTAAAGATTCATGCTGGCACATTTATTTAAAATAACAGGGATAACACTGTTATGAAATAATGACATGAGTAACACTGCTTGGGATGTTAAACTGGCAGAAAGGTCAGTGCACCCATACCTAAGCAAATCAATGGGTGCAGCAAGCATTACCATCACGGCACTATTAAACTTTTAATGATATTATGATGCCAAATACATGAAAACATGATTAATTTGATCAGAACTCCACTTTTGCAAGAAGACCTTGCTTCTGACTCCTTGAATCTTATCTGTCTTTTCTGGAACTTGACCTTTGGCCTGGCCCTGACCATGTCTCTGCTTCTGTCCCCTGGGCTTCCCTTGTTCTTAGTGTCCAACAACTGGAACAGAAGACGGCTGCTGAGGCCCGATGCAGGACATGGAATAAAAAGGCAGGACATACACAAGAAGCCAACTGTTCAGCTACCAAGTCAGAGCCAGACAGCATGTTATGTTTTCCACAAAGGTGCCATGTTTAATTACTTACCATGTGGATCCCAGATATCGCATAGTAATTCTCCATAACATCTTGTTCTTCATGATCATCAGGGATGTGGAGAAGGGATGGGGAGATTTGCAGCATGATATCCCTAATCTACATAGTGAGGACTTCTAAACACTGTGGCAAGAAGAGAGATCAGACACCGTTCACTTGACCAGGACCAGCTTACTCGTGGGCTGCAGCCCTAGCAATAGCCTCCAGCCAAGGGAATCATTGCCACTTAGGCAGAGGAGGGGCAAGGCAGCAGCAATATCGGGGTTGTGACGGTGCTCAGCGGAGCCAATATAGTGCTCCTCCCAATGTCCCTAACCTGCTGCCATCTTGTTCCTACTTCTCCTAATAACTGATAGTGATGCATCTGCTAGGAGGCTATTACTATGGCTTCAGCCCTCCAGGGAAGCCATTCCTGCACTTGACTAACATTATGTGTGCTCTGGCCCTGGGTGTATAGTTAATTTAAAAATCTCCCACAACAAGCCCTTTATGGCCAAATGCAGCCTCTCAGGTAAAACTCTGCCCAGGCACCCAGGAACAAGAGTGCGGCAGCTTCAGTACCACATCATGCAAACTCTTGGAAGAAAGATGCCTTGATAAACAAAGGCAACTGGCCAGAGATTTGTAGGGACTAGGCCCAGAATCTTCACAACTGGCTTTAACACAGAATGTAATGACTCAGAAAAATGAGCATTCATGTCAAATCTTGGAAATAAGTTTGTGGATTTGGGGACATAATTGGCATGGAAGATGAACTTCTGTCCATCTGTGAAGGTTCATTTTCACAATGCTGGCCTAGTCTAGAGGTACTCCCTGGCAAACTATTTCTTTAGAACACACACACTGATAAAGTGGCATGCGAGTCAAAACTAGATCTGAAGAAGCAGTAGGCAAAAGGTAGGTGTAGACAGGAAATAGAGCTGGGAGAGGAAAGGAGTGGGCCTCTGCCTGTCTCTTGGTCTCAATTTCAGAACCACCCACTCTCTTCAGATCAACTTCAGTGAGAAACCATTGATATTTTTATCATCTTCACCAAGTCTTTGCAAGTAAACTTGTTTAAAATTATTAGTTAGCAGCAACAGAAACAAAAAGCAACAATGTGGTAGTATTAATAGATTGAATGTTAAGCATCATAACTAGCCATGCCATGGATAAGCTTACTATGCAATGGGCTTGTGCAAATCATGGATGAACAGAGTTTGTAAAAACAACTTGGCCTTCACATTCGTGCAAGCATCCTATGCTCACAGTTTCTATGAAGTAGAACCAGACTCTTGTTTGTTGTGAGTAAATGAACTATGCAATGGCAGATCTAAAGATGAGTCTCAACTTGTAAACTTTTTTGCCTGGAGACTAGATTTAAATTCAGATTTGGGAATCTGAACAAAATACATCTTTAATGTTGTCTAAGGATTTGATCTTGTCAAACCACAACATCCTTCTGTTCTGTTCCATGCTAGGGAAAATCAAAATCTCTTACTGCAGCCTTAGGTAGTTAACAACTGGACTTGCCCACATTCTATGTTTGCAGTAAGACATTCGGTTAAGTTGGGAGCAGACAAGGAAAGTATATCTTTCAGAAGCAGATTTTAGAATTCCCTGGTTAAGAGGCCAGAAAGGGCTTTGGATCAGAGAAAGGGAGACTGTAGCCCTTCAGATGTTATTGGATTCAAGCTTCAAGTTCCCAACAACATCTGGAGGGCCACAGATTAGATCACTGTTCTTCAACCTTGGGTCCCCAGGTGTTGTTGGACTACAACTCCCATCATCCTTGGCCATTGGCTAAGCTGGTTAGGGATGATGGAAACTGTAGTCCAACAACATTTGAAAACCCAAGGTTGAAGAACAGTGGGTTAGATGATACTCACATTATTCTTATTAAAGACTTTTTATAGCAGCTTTGGTGGTAGTCTCTTCTGTTTTCTGCACACATCACCCCAGCCGGCACTATACAAGGGTCATAGGAATGTAGGAAGCTGCCTTATACAGAATCAGACCATTGGTCCATCTAGCTCCAGGATTTCCAACAGGATTTCCCAGTCCTGCTTGGAGATGCCAGGAGTTAAATCTGGGACCTTCTGTATGCAAAGCAGTTGCTCTACCACTGAGCTAATTTAAACATTGCCACGAAGAACCCACCAAGAAGCATTGCTTTAATTCCCATTGGCACCCTGAAGCCCTTGTAGAACTGTGTCAGTCATAGCCAGTACAAAACCAGGTGTCTAGCATGATATCTAAAAAGCTGCTTTACCTGGCAGCATTTCCATGCCAACGATCCAGAGTCCAGGAAAAAGTCACACTACACTGACATAGTGTCTGCATGTGTAAAGGCTGGTTGGTGGGGGAAAGAGCCTTTTAAATGTTATGCCCACTGGAGTGGAGTTCTTCTGTGGCCCTGGGCTTTTTGTCAGTCTCCACACTGCAGTTATCATGTTTAAACTGGCCCTGAAACAGTAACTTCCATGGCGTGCTTCCAAGTTGCTTTTGATCAGTGTAATGCCAAACATCATAGTGTTGAGTAGGCAGGGATCAGTTATGCTTGACCCTAAGCACTCCATAAATTAAGCATATCTTTTGATAGGATTGGAATGCAAAATGGATGTGCAAAACACACTCCATTTTGATCACACTGATTTAATGAGATTTATGACACATTTTTAGGATTGCAGGAGAATCCTGCCTATAACGCATGCACATCTGTACAGTCATGGGGAAAATGTTAATTGCAGATTTAAAAGGTTCTTTCAGTAGTGTTGTTCATGTGAACCTATAACTTTCCATTAAAGAAATGATTCATGCATCCACTCTCTGTGCTAATCACAGAATGTAAATAATCCACATGTGCTATGGGACTTTGCCACTTGGGTTACATACAGGCTTTTGCCTTTAGCTCTACATTCATTCGGTTTTATCTTTGGCACAGCAGCTTCCAAGCAAACATGACAGACCCACACTTTATTTTACCTAATTCAGTCATTCTGAATTACTTACTGCATCACCCTAAAAACTGATTGACAACTCTGGGCAGACAATAGCTTGAATTTCCTGAACTAAGCATGTTTTGTAGTAGCAGCAGAAGTAACTAGATTCCTTTAAATGAGCTTGAATGTGCGAACACAACTAAGGATTAGAAATAAAAAAGTAAATTCTTACATTGACTTGCCATACCTCCTTTGTTTCCTCTGAAAAGGCTTGTAGAATATCAGTTTGCCTAGTGTAATTCCCATTGGCATCCTGCAGTCCCTGTAGAATTCTCTCTCGCAGAACCAGGACAGAAACTCGAAGCTGGTGCCAAAGAAGTTGCACTGTGTGGATGTCAACAATCACATTGACAGAGTAAGACAGAAGCTTCAGGGAAAATTCAGTTTCCAGAAGAGCATGGATTTGTTCAACGTGATCAGAGATATCTTCACATATATCCTGTAAGAAAGGAGAGGAATAGAATATTAACCAAGGTTGTACAATAATCTGATTCTACACTGTTAATTACATTTTTGACTTTCATAATCCAGAGCAGTGGTTCCTAAACTCCTTCCCCTCCCAGACCACTTGAAAACTGCTGATGGTCTTGGTGGGTCACTTAATGATTTTTCTGCCTGTTATAGCAATTTTAATGTGCTGTGCTAGATGCTGTATGATATTTAATTATATTTTGTATCTTCTTTTATTTCTTACATTGTATTTTATTGTTACAATTTGCATTCCATAGAATTCCAACTGTAATACAATATAAGAAATAAAAGAAACAATAAAAATACAATTAAAAATTAACGTGAATATTTAAGGTAGACATGTTCCAGACTACCCGAACTAATCTCGCGGACCGCTGGTGGTCCATGAACCACAGTTTGAAACTCCTGATCTAGAGAGATTATGTGTAAGGTACACATAAGGACTTGTGCATCTGCACTGATGGGCTTTTCTGCTGGCAGCAGCAGTTTATGCCCCACACTTCATCAGAGACCACTTTTGATGTTCCTGCAAACTTCTGGACAGTTGCTGTCTTTGGCATTGAGAAAGCATTTTCCTACAGGTTATATTGGTAAGTGACTCTTGGGGAAGGGTGGTGTCTTCCCTCACAGCATACAGTCTGGCTCACTTGCTTGTGTTGACCTGCAGACACCTTTTGCTGTGTAACTGAACTCTGTAGCATATTATGAAGAGGCAGGGAACTGTTTTCAGCTGGAGGGCCACATTCCCTTCTGGGCAATTTTCTAGAGGTCATATCCCAGTGGCTGGTTACAGAGGCAGAGCAATGAATGTGAATTTTACCTTTGCACAGCAGGGTAGTTTCTGCACACACTCACACACCTCTCTATCTTCCATCCAGGCAGGTAAGAGGCATTATTAGAGTTTAAGGACAAATTGCAGCCAAAGAAAAGCAAAGAGGGTGCAAAGCAGGACCAGTAAGGGGTGTGGCCTGGGGAGAGGAGCTATGGCTGAGGAGAGTCCCGGGGGCTACATAGAAAGGTCTGGGGGCAGCATTTGGCCCCAGGCCTGAGTTCCCCTAATCCTGATCCACAGCAAGCTGGTATATACTTGGTCCTGGCAGGAACTAATTTTGTTCCCCTAGGACTCTGTGACATCCTACACTTAATGCTGGCTGTGGTGGGTTATATGAACCACCACCATCACTTTAGCTATATGGCACCAGTCTTCCAATGGATGCACTTGTATCCATGATGCACTTCAAACCATAGCCTAGAGGTTCCATTTGAAATAAAGGGTGGAATTCAATGCTAGTCCTACTCAGAGTAGACCCATTGAAGTTAATGGACATGACTAACTACAGTGGGTCTACACTGAGCAGGACTTAGTTGAATACCACCCAATATTTTCCTACATATCTCACAGCCTATTTTGTCTAACAGACAACTCACCTCATTGAAGTCCAAAATTAGACACTGGTCAGACCTGTGCAAATGTTTTAATTCATGCAAATACAGTCCCAGGCACATTGTGGTTGTGCTGCTATTTCTGCTCCTCTTTTTGCCGTGAAAGACAACTTAAGTGTGTAAAATGCAGGCTAACAGTGAAATGAAAGTTAGGGGTTCATTTCTATCCTATGCATTTTTTTCCTCTCGGGAAAAATAGTGTTTTGTGTTAACTAACTTGTATGTGTGTGTGTGTGTGTATGTGTGGGGATTAATTTGGCAATTGCCTTGACATTACTTTAGAATTATATAAACATCTTCAGGTGACAATATCATAAAAAGGCCTGTCCCAATAACACTAACAGGTGCTGCTGGTTGTAAGTTTCACTGTCTCATGTTCATGGCAGATGTCTACTGGTGTTATATATTAACACAACAATTGACAGCCTCGGCCTGCCTCCTCAATGACTTCTTGGATTGCTTCAAGGGTATGTCAAATATCTAAAATATCACCCAACACCAAGTGTGTATTTTTAAGGATGAAAAGAGGAAAGGGGGGAGGCAAAACCTCTGTGATGATTCCCATGCAATGTTTAATGGCTGAGCATTTAGGTGCAAAGGACAGTCTATTTTAAATGCAAAGAAAGCCTTAGTAACTCCAGGAATCAACCAACCAACCAATGCTAATGTTTTATCTCAGTCGCACCTGGAATCTAACTATAGGGTTAATCTCAGAAATATCAGAACATTCTACATATAATCTCATGAATCCCAGACACTACATTTAAAACAAGAGTTAACCAACAATTGTCATTGCTACAATAATTTCTTTATGAATGGGTCTTTTGAGTCCTGAAAACACCCAGCCTCAACATTTCTTTCTATAAAAGAAAAACAATATTTAAGGGCATCTTGCAGAACCCATTTTCAGTTCCAAGGGTCTGCAAAGGTAGCTCTCATCATCATCATAAAACAATTTTAAAACAATCATTAAAAAAATTTTTAAAAAGTGAAATGATGAAAAGTATGACCAGAGCGCAAGACCTAATATCAAGAGCGACAGAAGATCATCTTTAAATCTACCTCAAATCCACCTTGGTGGGGGGAGCTTTAACATTTGTTTGTTTATTTATTTATTATTCGACTGCTGTTATGTAATGCCAGGTCTGTGGCTCAGAAAACCTCACTCATTCATGATATGATCTTGGATGGGCGGGCAGACCTGGCATGCATTACGGAAACTTGGTTGGACGAAGCCTCTGCTCCCATTCTTGAGGCCATGTGTCCACCAGGTTTCCGTTATGCACAGCAGCCGAGGGTAGGAAGGCAGGGAGGGGGCGTGGCAGTCATCTACCGAGAGTCCTTGGTTTTTGCCAGACCTCCTCTCCATAGGACTCAATTTGTTGATTGTATGTACTGGAGGTTGGGCCCGAAGGGCAGTTTAGGGATCCTGCTGGTGTACCGCCCACCCCGCTGCACAGCAGACTCCCTGGCTGAGGTGCTGGAGGTGGTCTCGGCTGTACGGGCATTGTCCCCAGAATTGTTAGTGCTGGGTGACTTTAACGTGCATGCCGAGGCCACTCTCACTGGAGCCCCTCGGGATTTCCTGGAAACCATGGCTTCCTGGGAACTGCACCTTAGTAATACTGGGCCCACCCATGTAGCCGGTCATGCTCTCAACCTTGTATTTGTCCTGGGAGAGGAGAGAAGTGGTCTGAAGTTGGGAGTGGTTCATTCCACCCCTGTGTCATGGTCAGATCACTACCTGGTAAACATGGACTTCTCGATGCCATGCCCCCTCCGCAGGGGTGAAGGACCTATTAGAATGGTCCGCCCCAGGCGCCTGATGGATCCGGATGGATTCCTGACTGCGCTAGGGGAATTGGAACCTGCTGAAGGTCGCCTGGTCGAAACCCTGTTGAAGGAGTGGAATGATGGGATCACCAGGGCATTAGACCGGGTGGCTCCGTAACGTCCTCTCCCCCTGAATAGAACTCAGCTAGCACCATGGTATACACCACGGTTGCGTAGTTTGAGACAGGAGGTGAGACGACTCACAGGACTAGAGCGCCGGTGGCAGAAATCTCGCTCCGAAGATGTCCAGACACAGGTTAGAGCAGCAGTAGCTGCCTACCAAGTGGCAATAAAGGCAGGAAAGAAGGCTTTCTTTGCTGCCTCTATTGCGTCTGCGGAGTGCTGTCCCAGGAGGCTGTTCCAGGTGGTCCGAAGCCTGGTCGGTCCAGTTGCTCAGGAACCCTTGGAACAGTCAAAGGCCTCCTGTGATATATTAGCAAAGCACTTCGCTGACAAAATCAAACACTTACGGAGCTCGATCCCGTGCACCGTGGATACAGTGGATGAACCAGAGTTGGCCAGTTGCATGCCGGTAAGTTGGGATTGGTTTCAGCTTCTCCCTTCTGAGGATGTGGACAAGGTGCTTTCATCTGTGAAGCCTACCACTTGTCTAACTGATCCTTGCCCATCGTGGCTCCTTATGAGCTGCAGAGAGAAATTGGGCAAGAGGATCAAGGCGGTGGTAAATGCTTCCTTGAAAGAGGGTGTGATGCCATCAGCCTTCAAGGAGGCAATTGTAAAGCCCATCCTGAAGAAGCCCTCCTTGGATCCCCAAGTTTTCAATAACTTCCGCCCAATTTCGAACCTACCATTTTTGGGCAAGGTCATTGAGCGAGTGGTGGCCAACCAGTTGTCAACACACTTGGATGAAACGGATTACTTGGATCCATACCAATCGGGTTTCAGGACTGGTCACGGAACTGAAACAGCCTTGGTCGCTCTGGTAGATGATTTGAGGAGGGCATTAGATAGGGGAGAATTCACCTTTCTTGTCCTCCTCGATCTCTCAGCGGCTTTTGATACTGTCGACCACGGTATCCTTTTACATCGCCTGGAGTGATTGGGAATTGGAGGCACTGTATTACAGTGGTTCTGTTCCTTTCTCTCTGATAGGTACCAACAAGTAGCATTGGGGGAGGAGGTTTCAGACCCTTGGCCTCTCAACTGTGGTGTGCCACAGGGCTCTATCCTCTCTCCCATGCTATTTAATATTTATATGAAGCCGCTGGGGACAATCATCAGGAGATTTGGGCTGCAGTGTCACCAATATGCAGATGACACTCAGCTCTATCTTTCATTTAAATCTTCACCAGAGTTGGCTGTGGAGACCTTGTCCAAGTGCCTGGAATCCATGAGTGGATGGATGGGAAGGAACAAGCTGAAGCTGAACCCCGATAAGACCAAGGTGCTACTTGTGGGGGACAAAAGAAGGTTGGGAGATGTTGACCTGAAGTTCAATGGGGTGAGTTTACCCCTGAAGGACCAGGTCCGCAGCCTTGGGGTTGTACTTGACTCCAGGCTGTCCATGGAGGCTCAGATTTCGGCGGTGAGCCGGGCAGCCTGGTATCAACTACACCTCATACGAAGGCTGCAACCCTACCTTCCTGCTCATCAGCTCCCCCTGGCAGTACACGCCCTGGTCACCTCTCGTTTGGACTACTGTAATGCGCTCTACGTGGGGTTACCCTTGAAAACGGTCCGGAAATTACAACTTATACAAAATGCGGCGGCTCGACTACTTACGAATAGTCGCCGCCGGGATCACATCACACCAGTGTTGTTCGATCTACACTGGCTTCCAGTTGTTTTCTGGGCCCAATTCAAGGTGTTGGTATTAACCTTTAAATCCCTATACGGTCTCGGCCCAGTTTATCTTACGGAGCGCCTTCAACACCACCAATTATGCCGCCTGACAAGATCAGCCACTCAAGGCCTTCTCTCAATCCCGCCAACAAAAACAGCTAGATTGGCGGGTACAAGAGAGAGGGCATTCTCAGTGGCGGCCCCCACTCTCTGGAACTCCCTCCCACAAGATCTCTGGCACGCTTCTTCCCTAAATGTATTCCGTAAAGCCTTAAAGACCTGGCTCTTTCAACAGGCCTTTGGGATCTCCGGGGAGGGTTAATTACTGTGACTGAAATGCCTCCTACCCTGTTTTAATATTGTTGCTGCTGTATTATTCTCATACTGTTTTTTATTGTATTATTGTATTTTATCTCATTGTGTTTTAACTGTTTTGTACGTCGCCTAGAGTGGCCTTTGGCCAGATAGGCGACACAGAAATTAAATTTATTTATTATTATTATTATTATTATTATTATTATTATTATTATTATTATTATTATTATTATTATTATTATTATTATTATTATTATTATTTATATCCTGCCCTTCCTCCCAGCAGGAGCCCAGTAATTCCACTACTAATGTTGTGGATTATGATACACTAAGGAACAGGAGGACACATGTTCTCTAAACAGTGAGATGTTCCAGAGCAGGATGACCCAGATCTGGCTTCCTTCAGATGGAAACAGTACAGCAGAGCTGCCTTCTCAACACTGGCAGCACTGCTGCTTCCCTGAAGGTAGCTAGGGCAGGGCAGTGACAAGGTGGGAGTTGCCAGCAGTATGGCACTCCTGCTGGTACACCCATGCAGCCCGAGTCTCACTGCTACCCTACCCCAGCCTCATCTAGGGAAGCAGCAGCGATGCTTCCTGGAGTCAGGAAGACAGTTCCCCAGCTCCACCCCACATGTACATGCCACTATTGGAAATAGGATCATGGTGTATGGGTTCAAAAACTCAACCTCTGCCTCTTTCTGTCTTGTCTCATTCTCCAATTGCTGTGTCTCTCTCACTGACCACGTTTGGATGCAACATGAAGCTGCAAGCCGTAAATGTGTCAAGTGCTTCCCCATTGCTGCCCCCTGCCACCAGGAAAACAAACAGACAAACCATGGAGCACACACTAGATCCACACTAGAACCTTGACTGGGAAACATGCACAAACCTTTGCTTCAGATCAGGTCAAAGCACAAGCTCATACATAAACTAATTTGTTTATGGGTTGGAAATGTATTCAGGAGTGGCCACTATCCCTGAAGCTGATTCTATGGTCCTTTTCACACACAGTTCTGGCTTACATAATCCTAGTTAGAGGAAGAAGGAGGTGTGTTACCCCAAGGAGATCTCTGTATCACTTTCATTGAGTAAATATCAACCACCCTGTAACTTCCCCAGCTAAGACTTAAACAGATATTCTAGCCCCCTTAACTCTTTATTTATTTATTAAATTTATATTCCACCTTTTCTCCCAAAGGGAACCCAGGGTAGCATACAGATAAGAGAGCACTAAAACATATTTAAAACAAAACACCTTACAAACATCTTAAAAAACAATTCCAACACAGATACAGACTGTGAAAACATAACTACTGAAAAGGCTTGTTGAAAGAGGAACTATTCACCAGTCACCTTCACAGCAGTCAGATAGTAAAGGATTATGTTAAATTAATCCTATAAAAACAAGTTATTTGTTAAAATTATGTTTTGTTTTTAAGCTGGCATTGACACCAAGACATTCCACACAAGAACTGAAAATTATATCACATGTTCCACCCACAGCCAGAAAAAAAATCCCTGTTTAATACAAACCCATATTGGAATGACTGCTGCGTAAATAGGCACATGTGTGTGCTTTGCAAAATAGAGCTCTTCTTTGGTTATACGAAGCACTTTGTAGACTTGCCTAAATCAAAACCTTAAGTCAGGCACATATATATGAAACCATGTGCTTTTGTGTTGAGCCGGGCAGCTTGGTATCAACTACACCTCATACGAAGGCTGCAACCCTACCTTCCTGTTCATCAGCTCCCACTGGTGGTACACGCCCTGGTCACCTCTCGTTTGGATTACTGTAATGCGCTCTACGTGGGGTTACCCTTGAAAACGGTCCGGAAATTACAACTTATACAAAATGCGGCGGCTCGACTACTTACGAATAGTCGCCGCCGGGATCACATCACACCAGTGTTGTTCGATCTACACTGGCTTCCAGTTGTTTTCCGAGCCCAATTCAAGGTGTTGGTATTAACCTTTAAATCCCTATATGGTTTCGGCCCAGTTTATCTTACGGAGCGCCTTCAACACCACCAATTATGCCGCCCAACAAGATCGGCCACACAGGGCCTTCTCTCAATCCTGCCGACAAAAACAGCTAGATTGGCGGGTACTAGAGAGAGGGCATTCTCAGTGGTGGCCCCCTCCCTCTGGAACTCCCTCCCACAAGATCTCCGGCACGCCTCTTCCCTAAATGTATTTCGAAAAGCCTTAAAGACCTGGCTCTTTCAACAGGCCTTCGGGATCTCCGGGGAGGGTTAATTGCTATGATTGTAATGCCTCCTACCCTGTTTTAATATTGTTGTTGCTGCTGTATTGCTTTTATATTGTTTTTATACTGTATTACTGCATTTTACCATATTGTGTTTTAACGATTTTGTACGTCGCCTAGAGTGGCCATTGGCCAGATAGGCGACACAGAAATTAAATTTATTATTATTATTATTATTATTGAGTTGATAGGGTGTAGAGAAGCATCTCTGAGCATGGAATTTCCCATGTAAAGGCTGCATCTATACAAGACCAACTGTCCATTTAACTATGCCCAGAGGACAGCTGATCCAATAATTTACAGCTGCTACTATCTGTCACCTAAAGTCAAAGCCCTTCACGTTAACTACAAAGAAAATCTAGTATAAACACTGCTGCAAACAAGAGTCTGCACACTGACAACGCAATCTTAAGTATGTTTGCTGGGAAGCAAGGCTCAGTGAAATCAATGGGATTCACTCTCAGCTAAGTAGGAATGCAGCCAGAAATTTCTAGGGTCTGCTTGACCCTAGCTTTTTCTAACAAGGTTTAAACAGAAATGCTGGTAGTGTTGTTCCTAGAGATAGATACGACACCACTGAGACATATGTGAAATCTAGTGGGAGATGAAAGATTCCAGTGCGCCACAGTTAACAACAGTGACAGAAGCAAATGTATTTTAGTTTATGTTCTTTGATCTTGTGGTAACCCCCCTCCAAGAAATAAGCCCTTACTCATTGCATATGACAAGCTTACATGCAAAACAAATTCATGGTTTAAGAGTGTGTCTGCATTGTTGAACTTTATGTTAATAATATTATAAATTCCTCTAGGGATTGAAATTCCAAACTAAACTTGGAAGCAACATAAAATGTTTTTAAAAATATACTTTTTATGTTCAGATGGAGTTAGAACCCTACAATATTGTTGATTTATTGACCCAGAGAGAAAGAATTATTAGAACTACAGCTCCAATCCTCCCCTGCTGGAATAGTGGACAGACTAAGATGGTCCACCCCCAGAGACTAATGAAATCCACTGGATTCTTGAATGCCCTGGGGGAGTTCCCAATAGATAGAGCAGGTGACTCTGCTGAAGCCCTTGTCATGCTGTGGAACAATGAGACATGCTGGGCTCTTAACACGGTTGCTCCAGCATTGTGGAGCCTGGTTTGCACCTTGGTAAACCAGCGAACAAAGGACAATAAAATAGGCTGGACGACGGCTAGACTGCAAGTGGCAAAAGATGTGCTGTGAGGCTGATCAGGCACGAATAAAACATAGCTGTGCCTACTGTGTGGTGGTGAGGGCAGTGTGGTGGTGAGGGCAGCTCTTTCATATTGTCAGACGTTTGTTGACATCAACTCCAAGAAATTGAGTTTTAGTCCCTTCAAAGGCCCACTGTGAATTGTTTGCAAAGCACTTCGAGGGGAAGTTGCTCACCTCAATAGCAATCCTGATGCCCCATCCACAACTCCTGTAGTCCCCAGTGAGGTGTCCAGTGCAACATCTGCTGTAACTTCTTGGGATCAGTTTCAGTTGATGAGGCCTGGTGTGTCCTCTTAACCCTTGTCCTTCTTGGCTTATTAAAGCTTGCCAAGGGGGTATGACTGAGTGGATCCAGGATGTGGTCAATGCATCTTTGTGGGAGGGAGCAATCCCAAATGCCCTGAAAGAGGTGGTGATCCGAATGTTCCTGAAAAAGCCCACCCTGGACCCATTGTTTTGTGACAACTACCACCCAGTCTTAAATACCCCCTTAGAGAAGGTGATTGAGAGGGTTGAGGCTCAGCAATTGCAAGTACTCTTGAATGAAACACATTATCTTGACCATTCCATTCTGGGTTCAGGCCTGGTTATAGGACTGAATCGTCCTTGATCGCCCTCATGGATGACCTTTATCAGGAAAAGGACAGGGGGAGTGTGACTTGTTACTCTTACCTGATCCCTCAACAGCTTTTGATACTATTGAACATGGTATCCTTCTGAGCTGACTTAGTGAGATGGGTACTGGAGGCACTGTTTTACAGTGGTTCCAATCCTACCTCCAGGGTCGTTTTCAGAGAATAGCATTGGGTGATTGTCTTTTGGTCCCCTGGCAGTTATGCCGTGGGGTGCTGCAGGGTACAATCTTGTCCCCCATGCTGTTTAACATCTATATGAAGCCCTTGGGAGCAGCCATCAGGAGATTTGGGGCAAGGTGTCAGCAGTACGCTGATGATACCCAGCTCTATTTCTCTGTAACATCTGAATCAGGGGAGGCCGTGCAAGCCCTGGACCATTGCCTGGACTCAGTAGTAGGCTGGATGGGGGCCAACAAATTGAGTCTGAGTCCTAGAAAGATGGAGGCATTGTGGGTTGGTGGTTCCCAAGTTCAGATAATTGCTTGCTTTGGATGGGGTTGCACTCCCTCTGAAAGAGCAGGTTCATAGCCTGGGAGCGCTTCAGAATCCATCCTTGTCACTAGAGGCCCAGGTGACCTCTGTGGCTAGGAGTGCCTTTTACCAGCTTCGGCTGGTAAGATAGCTGTGGTTGTTTCTGGACTGGGATAGCCTGACCACTGTTGTCTATGCCCTAGTAACCTCCAGGCTGGATTACTGTAATGAGCTCTATGTGGGGCTACCCTTGAGGTTGGTCCGGAAGCTACAGCTGGTGCAAAATGTGGTGGGGCAAGTGCTCACTGGGGCAGGGTATCGCCAACATGTCACCTGCTGTTGAAACAATTGCACTGGCTGCCCATTTGCTACCGGACCAAGTTCAAGGTTCCAGTTTTGGTGTACAAAACCATATACAGCTTGGGACCAGGATACCTGAAAGAAGTCTTATCCTTTATATACCCAGTCGATCACTGCGCTCTGCAGCAGAGGGCCTCTTGCAAATACCATCTTATTATAAAATATGTTTTGTTTTAATATATTTTAAAGTCTGTTTTTCAGAAGATTTATATATATACATATATATATATATATACATATATATATATATATACATATATATATATATACACACACACACACATATATATATATATACATATATATATATATATACATATATATATACACACACACACATATATATACATATATATATATATACATATATATATACACATATATATATATATACATATACATATATATATACATTATATATATATATATATATATATAAATGCCACCACAAATGGGGATAGTGCCATTTCTGTACAATAAGTGACAGATTCCTTGAAGGGAATAACAATAGTAATTATTGGCATTTCTATAGCAATTTCTGAATGTTCAAAACAGTTCACAAACATTATGTCAATAATCCTTATAACAGCCCAGTAAAGTAGGACAGTGTTATTATTCCCCCATTGCAAATGGGGGGCTGAAGCCAATACTTTTTTCCCAAGACAAATCATTGTATGGAGATGGTGGTGGAATTCAGGATCATGCCCACTAACCTTCCATGTGTTCATCTGTTCCTGTGCATAGAGCTTAAACACATACACACACAAGCAATATACACATAGGAGGGACTTCCCTAGCTCAGCCTCTTAGTCATGACATTACACATGTTCTTGTCCTTCCTTCTGCCATCATGAACATATGGCAAAACTGTGGAAGCCAGCCACTAGATATTAAAAACTGGGATGACAAACAGATTTGGTGTGCACGAACAAGTCATGAACACTATAATAAAAAGAGCCATCTTCCCCTGATGGGAAGATAAAACACTAAATGTCATTCATGTAGCATGCGTTGGTCAAAGAACATGCCTGAAGCATGCAAGGGAGGAGGTGTACCATAAAAATGCCTGAAGTAACTGATGCTACTTTCCATTTCTGCCAAAGTGCTGGTATTACCATTTGCAATGAATTTGCACTTGTTTGCTGTTCAGTATAATCACACTTCCCCCAAACAAACATCAAGAATCCTTGGTGTGCTGGTCAAATTGTTGTTGTTTAAATTTATTAATTGGTTTTCTTCACAAAAGTGAACCCAAAGCGACTTACGATCAATAAAAAGATAACCAATAAAAAAATAAAACAACAAAAAATAAACAACACAATACATAAATGTTTGGCTGTGGAACAGCCCATCCCCTAAAAGATGCAACAACATCAAGCCCTGCAAAAACATGCCAAATTAAGAGCCAAATGCCTGGGAATTATCAATAGTTTTGTAAGAAATATTTTTCACACTCACATCTTATAGTAATACAATATTAACATGAAATATCAAATTAAAAGGCAAAACCTATATGAAACATTAGCTTTCGTTTTGTCTGGGTGGCCAGATTGAACCAATCCAAAGATTCTGGCTTGGTGATCAAGAGAAAAGCTCTATTCTCCATTCATAGAACCCACACAAAGAGAACGGAGCAATGGGACATGCTGATGGCCCCACTGCTGATGTTCTGCATGGCAATCCCACTCACCCTGGTGACAGCCATGCGTTGGTGCAGACATCTGCATAGGAAATGTCTACATGTGAGCAGCAGGTTCTGTGTTTTGCTATACTACATTATGCTATGGAGAATGCCTGAAGTTGTTGTTGTTGTTATGTGCCTTCAAGTTGACTATGACTTATGGCGACCCTATGAATCAGTGACCTCCAAGAGCATCTGTCATAAAGCACCCTGTTCAGATCTTGTAAGTTCAGGTCTGTGGCTTCCTTTATGGAATCAATCCATCTCTTGTCTGGTCATCCTCTTTTTCTACTCTCTTCTGTTTTTCCCAGCATTGTTGTCTTTTCTAGTGAATCATGTTTTCTCATGTGTCCAAAGTATGATAACCTCAGTTTCATCATTTTAGCTTCTAGTGATAGTTCTGGTTTAATTTGTTCCAACACCCAATTATTTGTCTTTTTCGCAGTCCATGGTATCCGCAAAGCTCTCCTCCAACATCAGTTATGTTCAAGTAAATCATATAAGCAAATGGGTATGCCTATTATACTATGAAGCTATCCATTGGCACACAAAGAACTATCTGTATTTATCAGCATTACTAAAGCTGATTTAGTAATTAACAGTGCAATCTTAACCATGTCTACTCAGATGTAAGTCCTATGAATTCAATGGGCTTTAAGCTAAGATAATTATAGAGAACAAATATATTTGCTATTCAGGTATGATCATGAGGTATGTGGCATAAAAATAACAAACTGTGAGAAGCTTTTAAGTGTTTATTCCATAGTTGGTCTGTTACTGTTAGTTTCAAAAGGAGAAACTCACATGCAGTTGGGTAGGCGGTCTACTACTAAATCCAATAGAACTAGATAAGAATTCCCCTGGATGTCAGCTGCCCCTAGAGGAAACATGCCAAGTTGGTGGAATGAGAGATATTTCCGGGTGAGGCAACTATGGCCCTTGAAATAATGAGGTTTCAAGTAACAAACAGAAAATAAAATCCTACTCAATTTCTTTAAAATATAGCCACACTGATAAAGAGCAAACTATTCTTATAAATTGTAAGCACCAGATGTTGACAGTGTTCAAACCAATATGAATTTAAATGTGAAGGGTAGTGAATGTTTTTCAGCATATTGAGTTATACATGATGCTACTGTATAGTCTTTAGAATGTATCACACCCTATCCTTACTATATTTTTAAGATCACCTATGGCCATGGAAAAGACAAACAGATTTTTAATGTACATTCTTCTATATTCCATTAATATTGCATTTTAAAATCTCAGAATCACTGTAATGTCTATTTTCTGGATTTTTTTCTAGACCAGCACTAGTTTTCCTCTCAAGTTACAAAATTAGGAAGAGTCCTTTTTATTCACTTTTTGTAACCAGAGAATGATGCACCTCTGCACCCAACCCTTTGACACAAGATGTAAATTTTTATGATGCATCCTTTTTTGGGTGATGTTTGTGATTGTAAGCTGTTTTAAATGGTTTTTAAAGGATGTGTTTAAAACTGTTGTAACCTGCCCTGGAACCTGAGGGTGAAGGGTGGATAATTAATCATCATCATCATCATCATATCCATCACAAACATTATTTACTTCTGTGCAAAAATGCCTAGGAAGAAAGGATCTCATCAGACATATTCCAAATGGTACAATATGGAAAGGTAGCTATAGAATCATCTTCATTTCATGAGCAAAAGCCATCCCTTCTTAAACAAGCAAAGAAGATAGGAAGAAACTATGTTGACTAGTAAATGTTGCACACCTAAAGATACAATTGATTCTTCAAATACAAATTTCGCATTTCATGAAAAGTTTACACTAGTGCAAAGGGAAGCTTTCCCTGCAATGCAAATAACAAATTGTTGTAGGGGAAATGGGTAGGAAGAGAAAGAGTTAAACTTCTCTCCAGTTTCATGGTTCTGTGGCTGCTCAAGGCTTCCTTGTGGCTGCTATTTTTGTGCACATTAACATGCACATGAATTGCATGAATGCAATTAACACCATGTCTAGTTTGGCTCTAGAGTGTACAGGAATGCAGCTTTAGTTGTGTTAATGCATTTAATGAAAATCACGAAGAAGACAGAGGCAGCTAGCAAAGCTGTTGTCTTAGCTTGGTTGATTAAAAATGGTATACATACATGAAGCAAATTGCTAGCAGAGAAGGCATTGCTGCACAACCTGTAATACACACTATTATGGGGGATTAAACACAAAACCTAAGCATGCTGACATCAGATGGAAAACCTTTATGCCATCTCACCCCAAGATAAAATAAGGGTGTAAGTCAATGGAACACAGCCTCCTCCATACAATAGCCAAATCATTATATTAAATAAAACATTTTTACGTCCCTTCAATTTAGGGTGCCTCCACACTGTCACTATTTTGTGGGAGGGATTTAAGCACATACTAGAAATTTAGATTTGTGCATTTACAGTGGATTAAAGCAAACTGTCTCCCTAGCACAGGAAATTTACTTTTAAAAATGGACTTTTTGTGATTAGAAAAGTGGCAGGGAGATGCACTGAAACACATGGGATGAATGAATTATTAATGAGAAGATGTATAAACACCCCACAAGCAAATCAGAATGAATGGTCATTGTTGTATAGCTACCCCGCAAACAAATCTGAACACCTACTCAATAAAGCCCAGGCATAGTCTATTGCCCACAGATACTTGGAGTGAAAACTCACAAGAAATGTGTTGGATGTAAAGATCACAACTTTATACTGTGTCAGACCTTCTAAAGAATATTGTTACTTTTCAGATGTAAAAAGGGGGATTAAAAAGCCTATCAAAAACATGAAAGCCACGCTTGTATCTGAAAGCAACTATAAAATAAATATAGTGCTGTTACCTTTCCTCTACATATACATAATCACACAAATGATCAAAGAGCATGCCCAACAGTTGTTACAGAAGCTTGATATACGGGTTATTAAACCAGAAAAAGGCAAATGGGGGGAGAGAACTTTGCCTGGAACAAGATATTACTCTGAATATAGAATAATTAAGCACCTAGTCTTTCTTGACAAAAATTACAGCATGCAAAGGAATGAAGTGCACTCTTCCAAAAGTAAAAGTTCATTGGGATGAAACATGATCCCCCTTTTAAAAGATACAACACAAGAAAGCATTTGCAGAGGCTAAACTTTGAAATCTCAGATCTTTATCCAAAGCCCATGTTTTGTTAATTCTTTTCCACTACACCATGTCCTACCTTAATTGTTTTGAAAGGAGAATTTTCATTCAACCATTTAGCAGAAAATTCACCAGTCACCTGTTTTTTCTTCTTCTTCTTGGTCAAAGTAGTTATTTTGAGTTAGTAATTCAGGAAACATGCCAATATAAAATCCAGACAAGACAGATCCATTTTCAATTCTCAGGCAACTGCTTTTGCTTTGCAAGGAACAAATTCACAACAGAGCAAATGATTTAAAAAAATCTGTATGTGCACAAGGGTATTTCCCAGATTAAATGAAGGCTTGCTTTCTTCTCCTGAAGTTTCTGAGCTACAATAATGTTTTCTCTGACATACAGATCTTCGACTGGTAACTCACTAGACACTTGCTGCTTGAAACTAGTTGGGTTATTTTAGTCACTGACATAAGTTCCAGTAGAATGTTAGCTGTGCACCAAGACGGCAAAAGGAAATCTAATATAAGTCGGTCACTTGGTTACACTGCAAAGCTGATAATAAAGTTTCAAATTTGGATATATTTATGGTCCCATAAGTACTTCACTTATTCTCTCCCATCTCCCACCTCCAATAATTTGATTTAGACTGCAGTCCTATGCACGCTTACTTGGGAGTAAGCCTCATTGAATTCAGTGGGACTTATTTCTGAGTAAATACGCATAAACTTGTGCTGTTACGCTGCAATCCTAAGCACCTTGGGGTAGAGCCCTCTTGAAAACCAGGGGATTTGCATGAAAGCAAACTTGGCTAGAACTGGGCTACAAGTGTTTAAAAATTGCACTGATATTAAGTAAAGCCTGTAGACTTGAGTTTAGAATGTATTTCAGGACACAATAGATCATAAGATCGAAACAGTTTGTTAACAGCAGATTTGACTTCCCTAATGCAGTGACTCAGAAGATACCAAGCAAATATTAAATGGACACTTTTGACTGCTGGCCTTCTTTGCAGCACTATACAATACTGTGCTGAATTCTGAAAGGGATAGAAGTAGAAGTTACATATTGGTAGAGAAATCCTCAGCTCAGAAGCCCCTAAAACTATGAGAGAACCTTGTGGTTGCCACCAGAGCAAACTTCAACATGATAGTTCTATTTCTACAGAAATAAATACATTGGATTGGATTGTGTGCCTTTTGAGCCAGATGAGGCTGCCATGAGCAGAAAGAGGTGGGTGGGTTTTTTGCTGACATCATTTTTCCCTCTGCAGCCCTCTATGCTCACCCCAAATCTGCTCCAAACCAGGAACAGCTGAAACACCATAAGAGGAAGCTGAGAGGGGCTTCAGGACAAAGGGTGTGTGTGCAGTAAGCATCTCTCTCCCCTTCCACCCATGGAAGCCCAGACTCAGAACATTCTCCAAAAAGATAATTTTAAGTATGGAAATTACACTTACCTTAATACAGGTAATGAGAAATTTAAACACTCAAAGACGGGAGGGGGAGGGATTGGAAGGAAAGGTGTACTTGTTTAAGTCTTGTTGCTCTGTATAGTATTCTTGAAAATCAATAAATAAACATATTTACAAAAGAAAGGATAAATTTTATGCCTAGATCTAACAGTTATAAAAGACAGGGTGACTGTAGAAAACACAAGACCAATTCAGTTGTAGCTTGTCATATGTGTACAAGCTGCAGCAAGTCTTGGATCTATGTGTTATCTCTCCCCTTCTTCCTTCTAAAGCAGCCTTTCCCAACCGGTGTGCCTCCAGATGTTGTTGGACCACAACTCCCATCAGCCTCAACCATTGGCAATGCTGGCTGAGGCTGATGGGAGTTGTGGTCCAACAACATCTGGAGGCACACCGGTTGGGAAAGGCTGTTCTAAAGCTTTAAAACAAAAGAAGAGCCTTGCTGTGTCAGGTCCAGCCTAGTCCAGCATTCTGTTCTCAGAGTTGCTGACCAAATGCCTATAGGAATCCAGCAAGCAAGGCCTGAGTGCAACAGCATTCATCCTACTTGCGATTCCCAGTAGCAACAGGTGTACCAGATCAAGTCCCATGGCTTTATATGCTGGTTTGTTAACTAACTATGTTTTGTACAGTCCACGGGCTGTGTTCAGAGATCTTACTAAACCAGGTGCAGAGATCAAGGGTGAGTATCAGTGGTGGGCCACTAGGGCCCCAACAGCTGCCTAAGGATGCTGGATCTGACACTGGCCCTGGTCATTTCCACATGGGGGTAACGCATGTGGATGTCATGATCTGTGCAATTACAGTGGTCCTTTATCAAACTCCCTCAGTTGTGAAATTGCAGAAGACATATAAATAGCCCCTAAATTGGGTCCCTATTCTTACAAAAACTACTTCTTTATGAGAATGTGCTACTTAGGAACTTGGCAGCAGTCCTGCACAGTCCCAATGTACTCATGTGGGCACCACCATCAAATCACCTCCAGATGTTGCTGGACTCCAACTCCCATTAGCTCCAGACAGCACAGCTAGTGGTCATAGATGGTCAGCGGTCAGAAATGATGGGAATTGTGTTTTAAACAACTTCTGAAGGGCCACAGGTTCCCCATCCCTGCTCTAGGCTGAGTTTATATGAGTTAAAGATACCTTTGATTTATGAGAAATAAATGCAGCCAACACTTTTGGCCTTGTCCTTCAAATTGCTAGAAATGCTAGACATTCCTTATTCATTTATAAAGAAATGAGGAGTGGATTATTAGGAAAATGGAAAGGAAGAAAAACTCTAGCATTAAAACCTTTAAAAAGGAGCACTATATATGCTACTGAAGTATTCAAATGAGGTAATCTGAGAGAGTGAACAGCACAACTGACATTGCATACAGTAGATCACCTCAGCATGTGTACACACATGTGTTTTGAAATTTGATATTTACAGCTGAACTCTTAACAGTAATGAGTGCTGAGTTATATATTTTCATTATAAGCCATCTTGATAATGAGTATTTTTCTACCCTAAAATTTAAAATGTTACATAATAATAAAAATGTTGACGTTATGTTCCAAAGGCTAACAAACTGAGCCCATTTCATGCAAAACAAACTCAAAGGCTTTATATTCTTTATACTTTTCCTTAGGGGATTGATATGTACATCACTAAAAGTGACTTTTTGGAAGCTTTTGAAAATAGAGAGCCTAACGTTTCACCGCAGTATTGAGAAAACAGGAGTAGACACTGATCTAAAACAGGGGCAGGGAACCCTTTTCCCCCCAAGAGTCACATTCTCTTCTGTTCAGCCTTCCATGCCAGTGGTGGGCAGGGCCAGAGGCAAAAGTGGATGCAGCAATGAATGTACATTTTTTCTTTGTACACATGTTCACACACCTCCTCCCTGTCCTCCGCCCAGACAAGCAAGAGGCATGCTCAGATTTCACAGACACATTCCAGCCAAGAAAAAACTCTCAAGCAGAGCAGAGCTAGTGAGGGGCGTGGCCTGGGGACAGGGGTGTGGCTGGGGAAAAAGAGTGACCTGGAAAGAATCCTGAGGGTAGGATAGAGAAGCCTGGAGGGCCACATTTGGCCCTTAAGTCTGAAATTCCCCACCCCAATCTAGAATGAACCTATTCGGGCATTCTTCTACTCATACCATGAGGGGAAGAGCAGGAGAGTGCTTGCTAGCTCTACCCCTCCATCACATCCTCAAGCCCAACCTCACCCTCCTCCAACTGTTAAAGGGTCGGTGTTGTTGGGTGCTGTGAAGTGCACGTACTCCAAAAAGACATGGACAGGGTTAAAAAGCACACTCTGGAGCTCAAGGCCAGAGAGAAGCCGAAGGTTGCAGCTGGCAGGGCAGGAAGTTTGCCAAGGCTATAAAACTTCCATGGAAACGGCTCTGAGTGGGGGGGGTGCATTGTCGAAAGTGAGGGAGAGAGGAACTGGTGTATCTGTGTAGGACTCTTGAATCTAGTAAAAGATTCATCTTCACAACTCCTGTGTGCTGTCTCTATTCTTTTCCTGAATCACGCAGTGGCATTGCCCTAACAGGCAGGCTGCACATCCAACAAAGGGTTATGGGCCCAGGAAAAGGCAAGGAATAGAGCATGTGCAAAGTGCAGTGAAGGAAAAACGACAGCTGAGCTAAGCTAACTAACGGAAAAAGCACAGACGGTGAAAACAGGACCAGTTGGAACCATCTGCAGGACGTCCAGTGAAGGAGACCTGGAGTTCAAAGGATTCAGCTACGGTAAAGCTGATAGCAGAGGTTTTGTTTTGCAAGAGTGACGAAGGGAAGCCGTGTCTGTGAAAAATGGCAGTTTCACTTTCGCAAGGAACGCTATTGGAGCGTTTGAATGAAACAAATTATCTCAACTGGAAGATGAGAATGCAGGCGTTTCTCACAAAGGAAGACTTATGGACTGTTGTAACAGAGGATCCCCTGTCTGATCCCCCACCGGCACCGTGGATAAGGCTGGATGAGCGTGCGAGATCGTATCTAATCCTGGCTGTGAGTGATTCTCAACTGTTATATGTGCAGGATAAACAAACTGCAAAATTGACCTGGCAAGCTCTGAATGAGGCCCACGTTCGTAAAACAGCGAGCAATAAAATAAGTTTAGCCAGAAGATTGTACCAGCTCAAGTACACAGACGACGTCACAATGTCTGAACATTTGTTTAAAATTTCAAAGCTCTTTGCTGAGTTACAGGAAAGGGATGTGACATATTCGGACACACAGAAAATATACATAATCCTGGCAACATTGAATTCGTCATGGGATAATCTCATAAGTTCTCTGGAAGCGCTCCCAGAGACGGATTTATCGCTCCCTTACGTGACAGGGAAATTGATGCAACATTGGGAGAGACGTCAGGAGGCTACAGAGCAGGAGTCGAGAGGAAAGCCAGAAAGATACAGTGAAAAGACTGAGTTTAATGACAGGTCATTGGGCAGGTCGTTTGGAACAAAGGCATGCTATCGTTGTGGGTCATTAACTCATCTTCAAAGGGACTGTGAGTTGCGGCAGAAAAGGCAGAGGGGAAAGCCGTCGCAAGTACAGCTAGTGAAAGCTGCAGGAGAAAATAAAGACAGAGACTGTGATAAATCAATAAACAGTGTTTGGATTCTGGACTCAGGGGCTTCGCATACCCTAATAAGAGATAAAAGAATGTTCAGAACCATGGTCCCTGAAACATCCGAAGTGCTGTTGGCGGATGGAGCTAAAAAACAGGTACAAGCTAAGGGGACAGTGACTGTAAAAGCTTTAAATACTACAATGACAAATATTTTGTACGTGCCAGAGATCAAATTTAATATTCTGTCTGTATCTAGACTCATTGCCATGGGTTTTATTGTTGTATTTGGAAATAACACGTGTGAGTTGCTAGCAAGGGGGAAAGTATGTGTGAGAGGTTTTCTCAGGGATTCCCTGTTTTACGTAAATCTAAGCCCTACAGAAAAGGAAAGTGTGATGATGTATGCAAACCAGAAGCCCCATGATGGGTGCATACACTCCTGGCATAAGAGGCTTGGTCATGCAAATCATGAACCCATTAAGAAATTGCCAACACTGAGCAGTGATGTTAAGCTGAAAACATGTGAAAAATATGTTGATTGCGAGATCTGTAAACAGACAAAGGCAACAGTGATTCCTAGAAACAAGGAAACTGAGAGTAAAATGACTAAGCCATACCAAACAATCCATATAGACTTGGCAGGACCATTTCTGAGCTCACAGGGTGGAGCTAGATATTTCTTAGTCATAGTTGATGAATTTTCGAGATACAGTACACTTTATCTGCTGCATTCAAAGAATGAAGCAGAAGGGAAGCTGAAAAACTTCATACAAAAGGTGAAGGTGCAACATGGCATGTGCATACAGCAAATAAGATCAGACCAAGGGGGAGAGTTTACAAGCCAGTCTTTGGCACAATATCTGGAAAAGAAAGGTATTAAACATGCGTTAACTGCTCCATTTAGCCCATATCAGAATGGTCTGGTGGAAAGAAAAAACAGGTCATTGCAGGATGCCACGAGGGCAATGATTAGAGATGCCAATCTGACTAATGCGTACTGAGGAGAATGTATTTTATATGCGACACATATTCAAAACAGATTGTACCACAGTGCCATAGAAATGACACCATACGAAAAGCTGTATGGAAAGAAACCTAAACTCCAGCACATCCTAAAGTTTGGCGCAAAATGCTGGGTTCATGTCCCCAAGGGAAAACGTAGGGGGAAACTAGCACCCAGGGCTCAGAAAGGAATCATTTTAGGTTTTCAAAATGTTTTTTACCGCATATGGCTTCCACAGGAGAAAAGGGTGATATTTAGCGGGAGTGTGAAAGCTCAGGAGGAGGACTGGGATAAATCAGTGTCAGTGGAATTAACGCACACACACAATGGCTCTGAACAAAGGGAGCAAACAGTAAAACAAGAGGAACAAGAGGAACATGCTCTTGTTGAAAATGAAACACATAGCAGTCCCAAACCAGAAGTTGTTTTAAGGAGATCTGAGAGATCTAATCTGGGGAAACTGCCTGATAGGTTCCAGATTAGCATCATACAGAAACATGATGAAATGCATGGATATACAGGGTATACAGAGGTGCCAGAAAGCAGAACAAATGAAGAAACTGTATCTGACATGTTTCAAACCAGAAATAAATGCTGACTGATGTGTTGTCTGATGTGACAAACAAAATGTATTCATGTAACAATAAAAGATGGAGTGAGAGACCAGAAGCAATAAAGGATAAAAGAAAATGTTAACTATGAAACTGTAAAAGTAAATTGGATTGTACATGTGAAAATAGTAACTGTAAAAAATGTAAAATGTATAAAGAGCCATGTCTGTTTGGAAGGTGGGGGCTTGTTGGGTGCTGTGAAGTGCACGTACTCCAAAAAGACATGGACAGGGTTAAAAAGCACACTCTGGAGCTCAAGGCCAGAGAGAAGCCGAAGGTTGCAGCTGGCAGGGCAGGAAGTTTGCCAAGGCTATAAAACTTCCATGGAAACGGCTCTGAGTGTGGGGGGTGCATTGTCAAAAGTGAGGGAGAGCGGAACTGGTGTATCTGTGTAGGACTCTTGAATCTAGTAAAAGATTCATCTTCACAACTCCTGTGTGCTGTCTCTATTCTTTTCCTGAATCACGCAGTGGCATTGCCCTAACAGGCAGGCTGCACATCCAACAGGTGTCTGCAATGAGGAGCCAGCTGAGTTTGTGGAGGTTCCCTGCGCAACTCAGAACTCTGCATGATTATGAGTACACCTCCCTCCCTGTTGCCTATATCTGCCCTTGCATGAAGAGTGATGGGACCAGCAATGGAGATGCAGCCCAGGGGGAGAGCTTGCTAGCATTTCTGCGCTTGTGATTCTTGTTGCAGGAGAACAAAGCCCGCATAGAGCTTCAGCCTTAAAGCCAAACTACATGTGATGCTAAATGTGTCACTGCAAGTGTCATTACACTGTACATAAGTAGCATGAACAGGATCAGGACTAGACAGCAGGGAAAGGTTTTCTTAAGCTTTCATTGCCCGACTGCAGTCCCAATTAATATAGTCCCCCCTCCCACAAAGGTGCCATTACATCCAAGAGGGGAGCCCTCAATCGGAATTTCTATCCAGGAGGTAATAGCAGCTTTGGGGAATGACCAGTGGAGGCTAGCCCATTAGGGCAAATGGAGCACTGCCCCACCAACCTCCGTCGTCCCTTAGCCTGCCCTTACAACCAGTCAAGGGAGTAGCTTGGCTGTCAGCTTCCTCCTCCTTAGTCTCAGTGTTGCCCCTTGTAGAATTAAGCAGGGAGAGGTACTTGCAGTGACACATTTTGCTTCATGTGTAGTTTGGCTCACAGTGATCAATCAGGCTGAATCATGGGCTGTCTTTTAAACATATGTATATTTCTGGAATATATAATGTTGAGTTGATTAATAGGCTTAAAATACATTTAATAGCTTCATTATTATTCACTTTATCAAAATGAAATGAGAGATGTCATCACTTTGCTAGGCACAGCAGATTTATAGGAAGTTTTTTTCAGAGCTGGCCCAAGACATTTTGCTGTAAATGCCTACCCCTCCCCCATCATAGGTGCACAGAACCTAAGGCTAATCAAGTTATTTTGACACCTAAGGCAGAAAATCCCACAAGCCCCCCTTCATAAATACAACTATAATACATTAAATAAATAACAACTTGTTGCCCTTTCATGATATCCAAAATCTGCTGCCGCATTCTGCCTGATGGTAGGGCTGGCCTGTATTTTTTCAGCCACATTTTGTTTTGCATCCTTTCCCCCCATGGACTAGGTCCTAGCATTCTAGCCCTTCTGCAGGCTCATTTCAGAAGCAGAACCATTGTTCAATTGCAAGCATACATCTAATCGGTTGTGTCCACTTTCATGCAAAGACATATGAAGTTTTTTATTTAGCTGGACACCAACCTTCACTATGCTGTGATGGGCAATTACTAGCAAATTCACACTTTTGTCCAGTGCTGCTTATTGTAAAGGAAATGCTGTGGTGTAGTGTCAAGTGAAGAGATGAGTTTTGTTTACCTTGCTTGCTTTCTAATTAATCAGTGGATGTTTCTTCTGAAGTTGTGGTAAATTTTATTTATTTATTTATTGCACTTGTATACCGCCCCATAGCCGAAGCTCTCTGGGTGGTTTACAGCAATCAAAAACATTAAAACAAATATACAATTTAAAACACATATTTTAAAAACAATTTAAAACACAATTTTAAAATTTAAAACAATATAAAAACAATTTAAAACACATGCTAAAATGCCTGGGAGAAGAGGAAAGTTTTGACCTGGCACCGAAAAGATAACAGTGTTGGCACCAGGTGCACCTCGTCAGGAACATCATTCCATAATTTGGGGGCCACCACTGAGAAGGCCCTCTCCCTTGTTGCCACCCTCCGAGCTTCACTTGAAGTAGGCACCAGATCTTGAATGTAGTGTACGGGTGGGTTCGTATCGGGAGAGGCGTTCCGTCAGGTATTGTGGTCCCAATGGACAGGCCTCCCGATATGGACAGGCCTCCCAATATGGAAATGGCCTCTCCAACCAAATTTCTTAAGGAGGGAAGGAGAAATTATTCAATGCTTTCTTGAGAGAACTCACCATTAGCCGTAGTACAACTTCTTCCCTCACCCTCAAAAAACTGTATTGTCAGCCTGGCCATGATTTTGTGTCCCCCACAATGCTCTGCACCTAGCATTGTTCCAGGTAATTTGATATCAGATGGGGATGGTGTAAAAAAAAAAGTTTGGGAAAATTCTGCAAAGTAACCTCCACTAAGGGGATGAGAAAAGAATTTTTGTCTGAAAAATGCCTTCTGGGAAATTTCAACTCAGCTTTAGTTTCTTCACTGAATATTTGAAGGCTACTGAGATAGGACCCACCCTACATCTTTGGGCAAGGACTTGAGAGTTTTGTAGATGGCTGAAAAAAGTACTCCATGCTCTGGTAACTTCCAGACTGAATTATTTCAATGCACTCTACGTAAGGCTGCCCTTGAAGACGACTCAAAAACTTCAACTGGTCCAACATGCAGCAGCCAGATTCCTAGCTGGGGTTGCTTTTAGAACTCATATAACCCCTGTTAAATTATTGTTAGTTCTTAAATTGTTGCCTTTGATTTTTAAGTTTGTGACTATGTATTTATACAGTTTGTATTCTCTCAATGGTTGATGGACTGCAATAAAATGTTGTTGTTGTTGTTGTTGTTGTTATAAGCTCTGTTCTAAAACAGTTGCATTGGTTGCCATTTTGTTTTCAGGCCCAGTTTAAGGTGCTCATGCTAGTGTTTAAAGCCCTAACAAATTAGGTCCAAATATATGAGGACTGTCTCCTTTCTACAGACACTCTCAGGTGTTAAGATCAGCAGAGGGGACCCTCACCCTCAGATGTTTGTGTGGTGGTGGTCCAGGAGAGAGCATTCTCTGAGGCAGCCCCAATGTTGTGGAATTCCCTCCCCACAGAGGTGTGTCTGCCACCTTCACTGTACAGTTTTCAGAGAGTGCTGAAGACACACCTCTTTACCCTGGCCTTTGACACCCAAGATGTATGTTTTCAGGACCAACCCTATTCCTGTGATTGTAGTTTGTTTTAATTGTTTTTAACATTGAATTCTAAACTGTTGTAACCCCACCCCACCCTGGGACCTGCTAGTGAGGGGCAGGTAATAATGATAATAATAATATTTTAAGGAAGACTATTCAGAATTTCTACAGCTATGCTTACTTTTTATTTTTAAAGAGAAAGAGAGAGAGATTCATGAAAATCAGATCACAGAATAGATTCCATCTGCACCTTTCAAGTTTAGCATTATGCATTTTGGGCTCCGCAGTTCTGTTATCGCTGTAAGATCTGAGCTGACATTTCACATGTATATTAAAATTGATTAAGTAGAGCCAGATCCCTATGCTATACTATTTTCATCTTTCCTTTTAACAAAGCACAAAGTAAGCTCAGGGAGGTCTGCTACAAAGAAATTTCATTTTGAAGTCTCATTTCTAACATTTCTGAGAGATTAAATAGCCAGACAGATATGACAGTTCAGCTTTTACCCTTAAGGATTTAATCAAGCAAAGCTTTAAAGTATGGAGTCTCCAACAAAAAAGGTGAGGCTCAAACTGGTACCTCCCTATCAATCCTTCTTAAAGCAATGGTCCCATTCCAAACATTTCTAGGCACTGTGGTTACATCACTCTAAATGTCCTATATGAAAACAGCTGTTACGTCCCATATTCATGACCTTTAGGCTTTCTAGATCAAATTATTCAGCTGTCCTTTTCAGACTCTCTGGGTTGCTATGAAATAGAGCCCAAATGAACAAACTGAATTTGTGTACAATTCAAAACACCTAGGGTTTGCAGCCAATGTTAAACATTCAAGAGAAATATGACAACTATTTGGCCACACTGTACATTTTAAAAACAGTTGAATGTTTGATAGGAGCTTATTTATTTACTATAATTACAGCCTGTTCTTCCTCCAAGGCAATCAAGACAGTGTACATGGTTTCCCCTCCCCTCACTTTTATCCTCGCAACAACTCTGTGACGTCGGCTAAGAGATTGTCACTGGCTCAAGGTCACCCAATGAGCTCCACTGGCTGAATGAGGATTTGAACCAGGATCTTCCCTGTCCCCTCTGATGCAATGCTCTAACCAGTACATTATTCTGGAACCACATAAATTTAAATTTGTTCGCAGGCTATTGTTAACTGCGCTGAACGTGGGGATGGAGCAAGCTATGAGTGTGATACATATAGAGAGAGTGGCTCAAGTATTAATCCAGTCTTGAATGCAGATCAGTCAGGTTAAACTGTTTTATTTGCTGGTGGGGAGAGAGGTTTATTTTTTGCTGCAATAGCTAGGAGTTGTGTTCTGTGGTTTGTAGCCTTATCTTGTGCCAGGGAGGGAGAGGTTGGGCCCATTTGGGGGGCAATTGCTCTGGCTTTGAGCAGGAGGAGATATAGTATTGGATCAAGAGTGAGCCAGGTGAGGGAAATTCGATCCAGATGGCTAAAGTCTGGACTGTGGCACAGGCACTGCCATATTCTGGCTCTTCTTCCAGCCAAAGGTTTGGTGGTGGCCTTGCCAACCTGTCCTCCAGTCTCTGGGCACTGCTTGTACATATCAGGGCAGTCTATAATGAGATATCCCTCAGCCATGATTTAATCAAGGATGAGATGGCTGACTTAACCTGTGTAAATGAGACATAGGAGGAGGAGTTGATAGTTGGTTCAGCACAAGGGTAGACTGGAGGGCTGGGGAGATGGGATCAATGTGATCTATAAAAAATACTATCTTGCTTTCTAAGCTCCCTGCAAAAGAGCTAATCTGGAATGTTTGCATTATGTGTTGAGCCAGTGGGACAGACTGGGGATTCTGTTGATGTATGACCTATCCCACTGCCCAACAGTCTCCTTACTTGAGCTGATGGAGGTAGTCTTGGATATGGTGTTGATAAAAGTCTTGAGGGACATCAAAAGCCATACCAGGGTCGCTTTGTCTGGGGCAGGAAGTTTACATGACAATCATAAGGCTGTCCTAGCATGTCATGAGCCCAACACATGTAGCTTGGCACACCTTGATTTTGGTTTTCTTGGTCCAGGAGGGAGTTTAACTGAAAGTGGGAAGCATTGGCACAGCTGCACTGGCCACCTGTACATTTCCATGCCCAATTCAAAGTGCTTTGACCTCCATGTCTTTAGGAATGTTCCTCCTGATATGAACCTATTTGGACTTTTAGAACTTCATCTGAAGCCCTCCTCTGGGAGGTGAAAAGGGACTGGGCCTCCTCAGTTGTGGCTCCACACTGGAGGAATTATCACACCTCTGAGATCCACCTGGTGCCATCATTAACATCTTTTAAATACCAGGTAAAAACATTTCTTTTCCAGGCACTTGATGAATTATTATGATTTTTCTGGATGATATGTTTTGATGCTGAAGTTTTTCATTGCTCTTTTATTCTCTGGATTTTTGTAAAGAAACAGAGAAAGCTGCCTTATACTTAGTCAAACCATTGGTCCATCTAGCTCAGGATTGCCAAGCAGTAGCCCTCCAAGGTTTCAGACAGGGGACATTCCCAACCCTACCTGGAGATGCTGGTGATTGAATCTGGGACCTTCTGCATGCAAAGCATGTGCTCTCCCTCAGCCATGGCACTTTCCAAGTTTTTATTGCAATGCATTGTTTTTTTTTCTGATTCTATATTACACTTTATGCTTTTAAAATTTTGTTAGCCACTTAGAGATCAGTCAGTTTTGGTCAGCTTCTCATTATTCCAAAATTAAATTCAGTTTTTCACATTTCTACAGCAATTTGCGATTTTCTTTAATTCCTCATGAAAATTCTCCAATATTTTAGTGTGATTTTCTCCTAATAAACCCATTTTTGTAGACAGATTTGACTACTGTACACATTTTTTCACACAGTTTCTCATCCTACAATGTCATTTTCACTCATTCATTTTATGCATACTTTCCCCTAATATACGCAAACACTGTAAACAGTTGTAATCATTGGTTAGTGAACTGTATTGCAAAATTAATATAAGTGCAAATATCGAAGGATGGCTGTGTTTTGATTCTCTATTGCTTCAGAAAGTGCAAATTTGATAGATTCAGCAATGCAAACTGTATCTAATTTCTCACCCATCCCTAGTAGCCAGTGACTAATAAATGAAATAAATAATAAAAACAAAAAACAAACCATTGCAATGAATTTCAAATTTACAGTAGAAGAAGCCAGTGTGATGTAGTAGTTAGAGTGGCAGACTAATGCCAGTAACACCTGGGTTTAAATCCCCACTCAGCCACTAAGGATGAAATGGGAAGGGAGAACCTCATATGCTACCAAAAGCTTGGCACACAAATGGGGTGATAAAAATGCAATAAATAAAAGAAGAACACTGCATAGGCATTGCAGTAGCTGCGGCATTTGTGGGGCTACTTTCATAAGACATTCACTAGAAACAGAAAATCCATTGTACTCTTCTAAAGGCACTAGATGGTGCTGTGCTACAATTGCAGTGGAAACCTTAGTTTTTGTACATAGCTGCTAATAATTACTTTTATCTGTTACTAACAAAATAGGCTTCATTCTGGGCATCTAAGAGAGAATATTGGAGAGAGATATTTTACTTGCAATCCTCAAGTCATTTAGTCTGAAGTAGTTCGTTTGACTGAAATACATGGAGTAAGATTACATAGGAACATTGAGAGATGTTCTTAATATTTTATTTCATAGCTAAGAACAAATTCACTAACAAACAAACCTTGTGGTTTAAGAATGTACATATAGCCAACAGATATTTCTATCAAACTTTAAAAAACAGGGAAATTGGGCAGCTATAGTGAATGCACCAGGGGAGCAGGACACCTGACCTCTCTGAGACATTATACTGCCCTACAAATTTGTAAAAATGCAAACACAATTTGTGTTGGTCTTTCACAGTCCAATCCATTTCTTGTGTAGCTTGGAAGAATTTGGTAACGTGTGCCTCTGAGCATATGGGGAGTGGTGGCAATACCTACCATCTCCAAAGATGGAGAATTACATTTTTGTATGTTTGTTGGTGTTCTTCTTACATTGCTTCTGTCCTGTGTTACTAACCAGAGAATCTAACATAGAAAATTATATTTCTTTCATTATTCATCCTAGAAATCTGTGTCAAATTTATTTTTATTAATCTCAAAGCCTTTTTATTGGTCAATGTCATATGATGGGGAAGATAGCCTTTTGTGTTTCAACTGGAGGTGATGTTCTATTTCTGTTTTGGGTGCATTAACAGTTGAATCTGAAACTGCAGTTTGATCTAAAATCAGACGGATTACAATATGTTGCTATTTAAGCAATGAATCTAGCTGTTGGAAAAAATACTTGGCCTGCCCAAGATGCATATTTTCAGCCTGCTATGCTTAAACCACTCCATTTAAGGAAAGGTGGGCATGGTCAATTAAAAACATAGAGCACACCTAGAATTTTGCTAGAATATATTTCACCTCCCACTGTTTTATCTTGTGCAGACTGAGACACTCCTCATGTTCATTGGAGACTATTCTGCAGAATAGTCAGTGCCATTATCCCACAATTGTTTTTGGAGGTTTTTAGTGTAAATTTTGCAAAGTGTTGCTGTACTTCACATATTTACAGAAACAGAAGCAAAAGAAAATGATTTACTATAGGAAACTTCACTGAAATTGCAAAGTAAATCAAACATATTTAAAGTGACTATCTCAACTATATCAACTGTCTTAATATTGTTGCTTCCTCCTTGCTAAAACAAGATTAGCACAGCACATGTCTTGTTTCTGTTACTTGGGCTGACTGCAGGTGTTGTCACCACTCACCATATGCTTAGAGGCATATAGACATAGAAATAACTGTTGGCTATAGGTATGTTCTTAAACCGCAAGGTTTTTTTTTTTGCCTATTAGTGAATTTCTCTACTTTTTAATCTGAGAGGTAAGAAATGGGATCCTGTGCAAGTTTGCTGAGAATGGATTGATCATTTGCATGCTTATTGAGTTGAATGGGATTTACTCCCCTGCAATCATGCTTTGGATAGGTGAAACTGACTACAGGAGGATGGGGAGAGGAGGAGGGGGAGGGGAGGAAGAGGGGAGGAGGAAGGGCATAGGGGAGGAGGAGGAGGAGGAGGAGGGGAGCAGGTGGGAGGGGGAGGGGAGGTTTGATCATTTGCATTCTTATTCAGTTCAGTGGAATTTACTTCCGTGTAATCATGCTTAGGGTAGGTGAAACTGACCATGAGAGAGGTGGAGAAGGAGGAGGAGGAGGAAGGAGGAAGGAGGGAGGGAGGACTGGAGTGGGCAGGGGACGAGGAAGAAGGAAGAGAGGAGGGGAGGAAGAAGGGAAGAGGAATGGAGAGGAGAGGGGAAGGAGGGGAGGAGGAGAGGAGAGGGGGAGGGGAAGGCTGGTCTGATCATTTGCATGCTTATTGAGTTCAATGGGATTTACTCCCATGCAATCATGCTTAGAATAGATAAAACTGACCATGGAAAAGAGGGAGCAGGAGGGGAAGGGGACAGGAGAAGAAAGGAGGGAGGGGAAGGAGAGGGAGGGGGATTGGAAGGGGAGAGGGAGGGGGAGGGAGAGGGAGGGATGAAGGAAGGGGACAGAAGGAGCAAAAGGGAGGGAATAGGAGGGAGGAGGGCAGGTTTGATCATTTGCATTTTTTTTAGTTCAATGGAATTTACTCCTATATAATCATGTTTAGGATAGGTGAAACTGACTTAGGGGAGGGGGGAGGAGAGGGAAGGGGAGGAAGGGGGAGGGGAGGAGATTGGGTGGGTGGGCACTGGGCAGAGGGGAAGCCCCTTTCCTTTCCAAGAGGAAAACATTGTGAACAGTATCATTCTTCTGCAGGGTTTCCCCCACTTTTTTATTCTACAGCAGGCACATGCAGTCTCCCACCCAAAATTAAACCATAGTTGTCCCTGGCCACATCCACACCAGACCTTTATTTCAGTTTAGACAGTCATGGCTTCCCCCAAAGAATCCTGGGAAGTGTAGTTTGTGAAAGTTGCTGAAAGTTGCTAGGAGAGGCCCTATTCCCCTCACAGAGCTACAATCCCCAGAACAGGGGCTGACTGGCCTCTGCACTCTGGCCACTGGAGCTCTGTCAGGGGAATAGAAGTCTCCTGACAATTCTTAGCACCCTTCACACACTACACTTCCCAGAATTCTTTGGGGGAAGCCATGACTAAAGTGAAATAAAGGTCTGGCATGGTTGTGGCCTCCTGATTAGCCAAGCCAACAACTGTGATTCCGGCTTTTAGAACACTGACAGTTGGTTCTTACTGAGCATGCCCAATGTTATAATAGACTTCAATGTTAAATTTCTTAAATTAATTAAAAATCAGCCATGCATATTTTTTAACTTTTAAATTGCAGAAGATGTAGGTCAGAGTATGGGGCAAGGTCAGTAATAGGACTACAGGTACTGTGTAAACATGGCTGATTTTTAATTAATTTCAACAAATTATGAGATCACTGACAGAAAAAAGTCCAATGGGGGTCTGTTTTTCTTTCCTCTTGTTTTACACTTTGAACTCTCTATTCTCTCTGACTGTTTTGTGTATTACCATGAAATTCAGATGGTTGTTAAGGAAGTGTTTCTGAGTCCAGGATTATAAATTTTGTAAGGTTTTTTTTAAAAAAAATATGCTTATGGGAAGCAGCAGGATGGCAATGGGGGTATTTTCAATTTAACATTGCAGAATGAGAAAAATCCATGCTGCTATAGTATACAGTCACTCTTGTGGCGGTATAATGAAAGTAATTTAAGACAATAATTAGGAGACAAATGCTGAATTATCAATAATCTCAGAGCTGACATTGCTTATGCTATTATTTGCAGATAACACAAAAAGGCGTAAGTGTTGTTTTGCATTCTCCCTTTACTTAAACAGAAAGTTTAGGGCAGCTTCTACAAGGTTAGTCTATTCTGCAGATCAAACAAGTGAAAAGGTATGGTGTCTTTATTACTATGTATCTATCTATTGTTATTTATTATAAATTACTATTTATTAGTAGTATTGTTATTTACTGATGATGATGAATTATGTTTTTACATCTTGTACTTTGACATAGTTATTCTTAGGACTTTAATTGTGGCTCTAATGTAGTTGCATTTTTTGCCGCTGTTGTTAGCCACCCTGAGCTCCTTCGGGAAGAAGGCCAGCACAGAAATTTAATAAATTATCATCATCACAATCTACAAATGTTGAGGCTGGTTCCAGATAATTGGCCTCTAGCACACATAAACCATTATTCTTTCGCTGTCGGCTGCAAGTCTACCTGTAACTAACATCCCACACTGTTGGGGATATTGTGCTGTTTCTGTTTGTTCATCCCACTACATTCCATCCACTTCAATGAACTTCAATAGCTGCAGTAGGTGGAGAAGGAAAATCCAGCAATTCACTTGGCAGGCATTTGGGGAAAATGAGTGATCGTTTTCTTAAAAAGAAATTATTTACTTAGCGCTCATTCATTTAAATGTGATTGCTGATTACTACCCATGAAATGTCAAAAATCAAACTGTTTAACATTTGCTTGGACCAGGAGAGTAGATTGCATTTAAGAAGAAAAACGCTGCATTGCTAAAATGGCAGTGGCTCATTTTCCTCCTTGGTGTTTTTGTTTGTTTGTTTAAATAGCCGTCAGTGTCATAGTGCTATAATACCAATTTAAGCAATATATCTCTAATATTTGAATATTTTTAAAAAGGTATGTAGCCAGATAAATGTTTTAATGCTAATTAAATTATTATTGATTTTTTCAAAAAAAGTAACAGGGTTATAAAATTATTCAGAGTGCAAAGGAATGTGTGCTGAGCTGTGATAGGTTCCCCTGCCCACTTCAAAACCACACCTCTTAAAAACAGATGGAAGAGTAGCACTAAGGGTATCCACACCCGTGGAGATTGTACTCTTCTTCCATCCTTCTAAAAAGGGGGGGGCTTTCTATGGTAAGAAAAAAAACAGAAGAAACATTGGGACACCATGGGAAGATTACAAACAAATGCATGATTATGTCATCCATAATCTGTGAAGAAGGCATGGTGATTCCACACTAAATATCTAGTGTGGAAGAAATGGCAAACTCAGCAGCAGCAGCAACAAATGCATAGAGAGACATTTCAAAGCAACTTCTGTTGTCTATCCAAAATTCCTATACTGCTTCATTTTCAGCACCTTGGGCCTTTTGCTAAGCCTCACAAAACTGGTTTTAGCCCTCAAATTGAAACTTACTGTGACAAGTTGCCCGTTAACTTCTGTTATCTCCCAATGAATGACAAAGAAATACCAAAGTCTAAAGGAGGAGGCTTCTTGCATGATAAAGCAATGGGGCTCAGACCAGTATTATAAGTGATCACTGACATTCAAAACAAGAACCCTTGGGGGATTTGGGGCAGTGATTATAGATGTCATGCATTATCTGATAACCCACATTATTATATTATATTATTTTTATGTATATAAAGCCAAAAACTACCAAAAAATCAAGATGGTGAACAACGTAAAATCATCAATAAATTACATCAATAAAAACAAAATAGAAATAAATCAGTGAATCAGATTAATAACTCAGCTTGACTGGATCACTCAATTTAAGCCATCTTGTGGTGATGTGATGTGGTGCAATCACCTTGAGAAAAAAATGAAGCACTCTCACTGTTTCCATTGGCTATATTGGCTGGGCTGGTGTCCAAGAACATTTGGAGGGCAACAAGTTAGCCACCTCTAATGTACAATGTTTTTGTAGTCCCAATATAGATTTACAGGATTTTTTGAATTAAGTACACTGCTTTAGGGTGTTTTTTTATTGCTTTCATTTTTGAACAACAAGGGGAACACTGAAAGTTGTTCTGCAATTTATACAGGAATTTTGCTGCATTCTGGCATACACTGGAGCAGTGAGCAAGAAGAAGTATAACTTGACACATTATCTTGTTGTATACTTTCTGTTGTGCTTGGCTGTTTTTCTACTCATCTATTCCCACTGCAGCAAATTATCTTCCATGCATTCAGCCTTCCCACTGTTCTTTCCTCAACATGTGGCACAGGCCCAACAAGAGGAGGGAGGACCTGCTTTATGAAGCATTCCGGTCAGCAGAGATGAAGAGAAAGTCACTGGCATCCAAGGTAATGTACACTAGTAAAGGTCAAATGTGGATGAGAAGCGTAGGCAGGTGAGAACTGACATGAGGAAGTATCAAGAGTCGGGGTGTGCAGACATCAAAGGCATGCTTTAAAGAGCTCCTTATGACAACCATTTCTACACAACTGTAGAACGTGCAGTAGCTCCCTAGAGCATCAGGGCATTTTCTCCATGATATCACAAAACCAAAGTGGCACCCTTTGGGAAGGAACTGAAAAATGGGATGAAAAAACAGAGAAGTGTAATTAAACACACATGCCACACACAAACAAGCCGAACTTTATTTGAACAGGGAAGAAAACAAGAGAGCAGAAACAAAGAAAAGCAGAAAGGGCTGAAAGTATCCTCTCAAAAGCCAAAGACCTTCCATTTCAAGTGTGCAAAGTCTTTATTTGCCATGACAATCTCATGAAGGAGACAGTAGTAAAGCTAGGGCTCCGCAACTTGCCCCCCTCCCCAGTGACCACTCAGAGCAGTGGATGATGATGAGAGCAGCAGGAAAGACCACGGCATCCTTATTTTTAAAAAATCTTTAGGCAGGGGTCAGCCGGATGCCATTATACTTGAATACAGGTGCTCATTTTTATTTTATTTTATTACTTTTACAATTTGTAGTCACAGATTATGGGAGTTGTAGTGCAACAACATATTGAGGTCACTGGGTTTGGGAAGCAGGCAATATAAGAACACACACCCCTTAGAATCTTTCAGGAAGACTTTGCTCCTGAACTAATGACAGCTGGAAGCATTGTCATGATTATTATTATTCTACCGTGCAGTGAAACATGGTCCTTTGTAGCAGAAATGGTGGATCTGTGGTCCTCAGATGTTGTTCCAGCTTCCACCAGCACTACCCTGTAAAGCCAACGGTCAAGGAGTTATAGTTCCGATTCTACAGTTATAGAGGTCCACAGGTACCCCATCCCTGCTTTATAGTTTCATAAGCAAAAAAATAACATAACATAAAATGACATTTCCCAGGCCCAAGGAGTTTCCTTATGTGCATAATTTGAAATTATGCAGAGTGAAAATCAGAACGTGTAAACTGAGTGCATTAAAAAAAGAAGCTCGAACTTTTGGAAAACAGTCCAAAAAAATGATGCAGTAAAAGCGGCTAAAAAGGGCATTATTCTCCACACATTCTAGGAAAGCAGAGGAAAGAAAAAGAATCCCAGTATAGGTGACATTAAGAACTTTGTTTCCTGTATGGTACACATCAGTACATTGTTTGTAATCTCTCACACACAAGTGTCTACATCCTCAAAAAGGATGATCTGCCCACGAATACTTTCCTTATTTATCCCTGCCTTCATCTTAAAAGCTCAGCTGCTAGCTAAGATTTGCAAGCCATTGAGGTATCTAGATTAGTTTGTGGGAGAGAATATATCTCATGCATTTTTGGGTATTCATGAGCGTACTGTGACTTTGAACACCTACTCATGTTAACTAGGGCAACATTAACCACTCCTAGGATAAATAGCAAGCCTTTAATTAAAGAAGACAAAAATGTTGGTTATAGTGCTAAGCTGCATAGAGGAACTGGAAACTGGAAAAAGTCAGCAAAAATAACAATGCAAGCGGGAGGGAGTGTTGGCACATCACAGCTTCACAGTTCCCTTAAAAATGCATTTCCTAATTACAACATAAATGAAATATTTATTAATCTGAGTTTACAAACATATGCTACTGGAAAAAAATGTATTTTCAAGGTGGGAGTATAATCACGTCACTAACAATAGCTCTGGATAGGGGGCTAAAAGCATCAGTACTTGCTAGGATGGGAATCACAGGGATCTCTTTGTTTCTTAAGCTTATTTGATAAGCTTCTCAGGGAACCACAAACTTTAAAACAACATTTAGGAACACATGAAGCTGCCTCAGACAAAGTCAGACCATATGTCCATCTAGCTCAGACGGACATACACGCTTTGACTGGCAGAGACTCTCCAGGGTCTCAGGCAGGAGTCTTTCACATCATATAGTTCCTCATCCTTTCATTTGGAGATGCTGAGGATTGAATATAAAGTGAATCTGCTGGATCAGGCCATTGGCCCATCTAGTCCAGCATCCTGTTTTCACAGTGGCCAACCAGATGCCCATGGAACCTGAGCACAACAGCATCCTCCCCTGCTGCAGTTTCCAGCAATGAGTATTCAGATGCATACTGCCTCTAACTGTGGGCCTCTCTAACTGTGGGAGAATGGCTAGAGGGATGGACCCCGTAGTTGGCAACCCACCACCGGCCACTTTGACATATGGGTTTGAAAGCTGCAGCTGGAGCTGCAAAGGAAAATTGTTCACTGACTTTATTGACAAGACTCGAATGACATGAAAAGGTAGCGCATTCAAGAAGGGCTGTATTTTACCTGCAAAGCAATAATTGGGAGCACGCTTGAGAGTGTGCTTCCAAATCTTCCTTTGCAACTCCTACTTAAATTCACAGACCAGACCCACTGAGCTTCATCTAGGTTGGTATATCACATGCCTTCACACTCTCTGGCCTTAAACACGATCAGACTACAGCCACCTTTTCAGTTATCCTTCAGAGGATACTCCTAATTCATCTTCCTTCAGCCTCAGCTTAAAATTTCAAGCCAAAGCTTGAACTTTCCCATACTTGACAGTGGCAGTTGGCGGCTGCATGTAAGTGGGGCAGTGGAATCTGCTCCAAGTTTTGGTCCCAACTTTCAAGGAGCTATCCAAAGAACTGAAGCAGCTCCTTGAAAGTTCAGACTAAAACCTGGAGCAGATTCCACTGCCCCATTGACATGAAGCCCCCAGCTGCCACTGCCTGATGTCGTACATTATGACAGGCCAGGGAAAGATGGGTGTGGTTAGCTCAAAATGGTCTGGTGGGCCTAATTCAGCCCATGGGCTGGAGGTTCCCCACTCCTGCTCTGCATGCAAAACATGTACGCTATAAGCAAGTTATCTGTATTTAAGCCACTTGAGTTTAGGCTTAAACCACTGACTTCACCATCGGAGTACAGAAAAAACTTCCACTTATCATTTCTGCTACCACTTGTATACATCACCTTTCTAGGGAAGGGGGCAGAGTCCCACAACACTACAACATTTTCACAGATGCTGATGTAGCTCATCACGTTCATGCAGCCTGCATGCAAATTGTACACATTTTCTGTAGCCCTTCAAACCAAGATACAAATTCATTGAGAACTGTGGTACTGAATCAGTCACAAAATATGTAGCTATGCTGATGGGAAACAAAAATGTTTTAGATCATACAGCTGTCCTAAATCGAGATGCATCAGCTGTCCTAGCATGAATTCTGAAAAGCAAATAGTGAATCAGCCTGACACAATGATATTGCCTTTCCTGCTAGTCTGCATTTGCTTGACACAAGACATCACACAAAAGCAGTCTGACAGCACTCTCTGTAGGGAAACTATATCTGCAGCAGTCCAGCTTCTCTTCTTCTTCTCACCCAGCAGAATCAATATGACATAGATATACAACTTCTGACTGACAACTTGGGAGGTGACTGTAGACCGATTGTATTTAAGATCAGAAGGTGCAAAGGCACATGATACACCAAACTTGCTGAATCTGAGTGGGTCTGGTCAGTACTTAGATAGGAGATGTCCTATAAATCCTACTTTGGCTGGAACTAGACAATGTGATCATCTTTCCAGTTTTTTTTTAAAGTAGTAGCAGCTGTGAGGGGGGCCACTGCAGCACATGGGGGCAGGGTTCTGTCCCTTTCCCCATGCTGTTTCTCTGCCAAGCAGGGCCTCCCTGAAGCTATTAACCTCGAGCCCTCCAAAAAAGGTACAGTTTCCTGCATTTTCCACCCAGTGAATCCATGAACTGAGGTGAGATTCAAACCAGAGAGTGCCAGGGTCATGTTCTTAACTACTACAGTTTGCAAGCATCTAGATTCCTACACAGGATGCTATCTGCTTGAAGAGGAGGTGCAATGGCAATGTGTGAAAAAAGCTTGAACCTGCCCCCACATTTCACTGCAACCCCATCCCCCACCTGCCCAATGCATTCAGATTCAGTTACTGTATATAGTGATTAAAAATGCAATATCACCCCCACTTGGCAGGACTCCGTTTCATGTTGCCCAGTCGATAGATTATGTCTTGGACATTCCTTCAGTCTGGAACAGAGTTGCCAGCTAAGCCAATCAGATTTCAGACTTGCCTTCCAGAGGTGATACTAAGACTTCTGCTTTGTGCATGAAACACTTCAAATGGAAGAACTCTGTATTCTACCTCCTACTCTATCACATACCTGTTCGGCAACTCTAGGCAAGTCTCTCAGTTTGTCAAACTATAAAATTATGCATCTGGCTTTCTAGATCAAAGCACCTCATGACAATTAACAACCTTCCACAACAGGCATTTTGTAGGGAATTCTGCAGGGTTTAACAGGGTGCTAAAACAAATCCTCACATTCAGCACAGAGACCATGCATCTGCAGTCTTACCCTCCCCAATCCCCCAAATTAGATATCTGCTCCAAGAGGCTTCCTATCTGTTAGGTGAGAGCAGAAAGCTGGACTCCATTTAGATGTTCCCTTTCCCCGTGCACAACATGTAATAAGCACTGTGAAGATACACTGATCCTATCCCTCACTATTTAAACCTTAGTTATCTATTTTATACATGTCCTCCCAGAAGTTTAATGCAAGGTAAGTGAGCATAGGATTGCAGCCTTGATTGCCTAATTGGTTAGCTATCCAGCATATACTTCAATCTCTTTATATGCAGACATGCACTTACATGGTCAGAAGGATTTGCTGGCACAAGATATAATCAACACAAACATATTTTCAATTAAAGCTCATCAACATTACATTGTAGATTTAAATCTGAAGGAGATTATGTTAATAGGAGCTTCATTCGGGGGGGGGCAGCGCTGAGGTAGATCCTTCATATTTGAGGATCTGTTCAAGTCCAGCCAAAGTATGAAAATGAAAGGATACGGAGATGTTTTCAGGTGAACACAGTAGTCCTAGTGATCAGTGAGGACTCCTATATTTCTAGGATTTCTCCTTTGCTTTGCCTGATCTAAGTTGACTGCAGTCAAAATGGCTCATTAGTAACCATGCCACCTGTAACCGTTCTTTTTTAAGATGGTAATTACACATCACTGGTAATATACAACAGAATTATTAGAATACAACATGGCACGCAAGGGAGCTCTCAAAAGATAAGTACTAAAAATTAAAATCACTTTTGTTTTCTTTTAAAAGAAATATATAATTGGCCAAATTATTGGCAAAGCTCCCTGCAGGGATGCTTATCCTCTTTTAGTTCTTAAAGTTCACAGAGGGATTCTCAGGGTATATATAATAGTTCAGCTATTAAACAGAAATATAATGACTTATACGGGAAAAGGCCAAGTCTTTGATATTGTAAACAGGTACATGCATGCACACACCTGTGTGTGTGTGTGTTGGTATCTCTGCCAGATAGGTAATGTGGTGCCCTCCAGATGTTGTACACTATAACTCACATCATTCCTGACCAATGGCTATGCTGGCTGGGGCAGACAGGAGCTGTAGTCCTAAACATTTGGAGGGCATCATGTTGGCTACCACTATCTCTCTTTCAGAAACAGCAAACCCAGTCTAGACATCAAAGCTGCAAGGCTTCTCAAATTGCTTTCCCTGACCTTACCCCCACCTAATACAGCTTCACATGTCACTCCAAAATTCTTTGAGGAAGGTTTTCCAGAACAGCTTCCAAAGCAATGCAAGGCCCCAGTGTGATCACACAAAAAAGGGTGCACTTAAAGCAGGTTCCTGCATTATGGTCTCTATCAGCCATTATTTCAATAAAATAAAACAGGAATAACATGAAATAAATTCTCAGCCTCCCAGTTTTTAATTTTTGAAATAAATAAATGATAACATTTGCCTAGCATAAATCTTCCCATTAGTCCCTCCAAACACCATGGTAGTTTGTATGTTTGTCTGGATTCCAGCTCTGTGCATAATGGTTAATACAGGAGGTTATTTCCTCATCTCATTCCTGCTGATTCAAATATTGCTCTAGCTGCAAGGTTGCAACTGCTAACTGTGTGGGGCTGGAGCTCCATGAGGTCACACCTGTGGGTCAAAGTGATGTCAGGGTGAACAAGCCTTTAGTTTTGCCACATTTATAGTTATATCTATATATGCATCGCTTGTATATTTTAAAAATGTATTATATGTTGTATTATAATATTCTAAACTTTAGCTATGAAAAAAATCAAGACCATACACTCAGTGTTTACAACTAATGGGATGAGGTTCTGTTTGTTTTACACCTAGAATCAGGGCTAGCCTTAGGGGTAGATGAGCTCAGTGGCCGCCCAGGGCACCAAGGGGATGGGGGCAGTGAGCTGGGCTGAAGGGGCTGCCGAGCTGAGCTCCGGAGTGTGGTTTTTTAAATGTACTGTTGCAGTGAGCTAGGGGGGCAAAAAGCAAGTGTCTGTAACCTTTTTTTAAAAGGTTCTGCAGGTTGTTTGGGTACTAACTACAAAAATGATCTTTCTTCAATTAGCTTTAAAGTATTTTCTTTTTCAATTTCCACTTTGATGTTATTTGTGCCAGGCAAAAATCAGTGGAACACAGCTTTACATTGAGGCAATGTTATTGAGCTCTTAGCACATACTATATGTTAATAAAGCTGTAAGACATCAGATGGAAACACTTTTTATTTATTCTTTCCTTTATTATTTATAAATGTAAAAATAATGGATATTCTAAAATATAAAATCCTTACCAAAACATAGGAACTGCTGCAAAACAAAAATATTAAAAGTAAAACCTGTGATAGCTGAGGAGGGAGAGTTGAAGCTCAGGAAAGAGAGCCTGCAACAGGAGCCATTTTATGTGTGTCCTGAACATAAGAAGGCCTACAACTACATGAAAGTCATCCTTTGAGAGCCACCCACAACACATGACAGAGACTTCACTGGAATACTAGAACTGGAGCAGGAGTGCACTGAAAGCAGAGCAGCAAATAAGAGGTAAGCTTTTCATAGCCATTGCTGGGGGAAAGCCTGGGAGTATCAGGGTCTGTTACATTGCTATGTTTTGCAATCCAGCACAAGCCATATAACTTGTAAAACTGCAAAGCTGCAGGGCTGCTCAGGAGGGGAGGCAACTGGAGCAATTTGCCTCAGGCCCCCACAATACATGGGACCCCCTGCATCAGTTCCTGTCCACATCACTGACCCCTGCCTTGACCTCTGCCACATTGCTCATTAGAACTCTTGATATTTTGTTTAAAGTTTTTATATTTTTTAAAAAATGCTTATTAGTTTTTATATAAAAAAAGAAATTGCCACCCTGGGCTCCTAATGTGAGGAAGGGCGGGATATAAATACATACATACATACATACATACATAAATAAGTGTAAGATGGCACTGAATCTCAACATGTAATTCTGACATAATGGGACATCTCCCAGGCCATGATGAAGTAAATAATTTACACAGTTGTGTATGAAACAGAATAGATGATAATGTGAGGCTTATGCTAGCTGTAAAATGTATCCTTCAGAGGCTGGAAGGGAGGAACCTGTTTATTAGCTAGGCCCTTAGCCCAAATGTAAGGGAGACCTCTAAACCAATCACAAAATCTTTTGTAGCCCCAGTTACAGAGTTTGTTGTAAGGAGAGTAGGAACAGGGAAGACTTGGAGGGATTCGGTGGCACAGCAGGCAGCCTGTTCTTGTCACAAAAAGAACCCCAAGCCCACTGGGGAAAGAGTTCAAGGAGTGAGTGAGTGAGTGAACATGATGTAAGATTTCCAGGCAAGGCGCCACTGGAGAATAATTTTCTGTGGCAGTTATTGCAGGGAAAGGCGTAGGAGTGGTGTGAGGATGGGCCTTAAGGGAGGAATCCTTCCTATATGAGTAGTGGAGAAGGCCAGCAGCAGACCACTATTAGGAGACCTGTGAAACTGAGCCCCAGGAAGCAGAAAAAATTTCTTCCAGAAAGGGTTTGGAATTTGGAGGAGGTACTCAGAAATAGTACAATCCAATCCCTATTCCCTTATCTCCTTGTAAGAAAAAATGAAGCACATCTATAATTCTGCTTGATCCCAATTGCAATTGGGATCAAGCAGGAAGAGCTACAGGGGAGAATTCTCACATGTAGTCCATTCATGCAATAATTTTCACATGTAGTCCCCAGGTTTGTACACAAATGCATGGGTCTTCATAGTGAGCAGCAGCAGGGCCCCCAGCACCACACCTGTACCAGGCCCCATATATCCTCTGGGTGGCCCTGCAAAGCTGACTATGGGAGAGGGGCACCAAATGCACTATTGGTACTATTTATCCTAGGGCCAGGCTTACCTAGAATCCAATCAATAGATCATCTCATACAGCATATCTGCACATGCTGTCGGTAAATACATCTTCAGCTTCATGGTAGCACTGATCCTGTCTGGATAGGGAGGGCTACTGGCATTCGGTAACCCCATTCCCTAAACAGGTATTCATGATTTTTGTAAATAGAGGTTTTCTACAATCAAGGAGTATATAAATTTTTGTTAAATAAATAAAATAAAAAATAAGAACTTAAGAAAAGTTCTGCTGGATCAGGCCAAAGGCCCATCAAATCCAGCATCCTGTTCTCACAACTAGTGGCCAACAAGATGCCTATGGGAAGCCCACAAGCACAACTCAAGTGCAACTGCATTCTTTCCAGTTATGATGCCAAGCAACTGGGGTTCAGTGGCATATTGCCTTCAACACTGGAGATAGAACATACCCTTATCCTCCAAGAATTTGTCTAATTCTCTTTTGAAGCCAAGTTGGTGACCGTCACTGCATCTTGTGGGAGCAAATTCCATATTTTAACTATGTGCTGTGTGTGAAGAAGTACTATCTTTTGTCTGTCCTGAATCTTCCAACATTCTGCTTCATGGGATGTTTTCAAGTTTTAGTATTCTGAGAGAGGGAAAGGACAATGTCAGAAACCTTTTTCTCATGGTCTTCCAACTGGGCACAAAGAATGTATGACAGGAAAGCAGGATCATGCCTACTGTACCTGACCTGGACCTCCAGACATTGACCGTGTCTGTGTGAACAGAGCCTGCACACATACAGGTATGTGTAGGTACATATACTGTGGGTAATAACTTTGCCAATAGGAATTAGGGTAGTAACATCTGGGTCAGGGCTGGTTCTAAAAGGTGACCAGGTGGGGCAATGGCTGAGGGCCCTGGGGCTACAGGGGCCCCTGGGAGCCCCTGTGCTCCCCTTCTGTAATCCACAGCAGGATTGCTGCCGTGGATAGCAAGGCAGGAGCTTCAGAGCCGCCCGCCATTCCCCCGCTTCACCTACCTTTCTCTCTGCTGTTTTTTGCTGCTGTGTGCACTGCACGCGCAGGTTTGCCATCAATCAAGATGGCAGCCGAGGTTTCCCTAAGGGGCTGTGTGTGTGCCATCAATCAAGATGGCGGCAGAGGCTTCAGCCCCTTAGGGAAACCACGGCCACCATCTTGATTGATGGCAAACCTGTGCATGCAGTGCACACAGCCAGAAAAACAGCACAGAGAAACGTAAGTAGAGGGGGGGAATGGGGGACGGCTTGGGATCTCCCGCTGTGCGATCTGCGGTACCAATCCTGCTGCGAATCGCAGAAGGGGAGTGCCAGGGCCCAGGGCAGGCTGGTCCTCAAGGGCATGCCTGGGGCCAGCCCTGATCTGGCTAGTTGTATCCACTAACATCCAACAGATAGGGACAGAAAGATCTGTTAATTTTGGTTCTCTCAGTTTCTCGTTTTTTTCGATCTGAAATCCAGTTCTCTGCATTTCTGCAGCAATTTGCTATTTTTTCTTCGTGGAAATTCTTGTGCATTTCTCCTAATAAACATTTTTTTATATGCAGTTTTGACTGATGTACACATTTTTGCAAGCAATTTTTCCTAATACAATGCATTTCTGTATGTTATTTTCAGTCATATATTCATTTTTATGCACACTTTCCCCTAATATATGCATTTCTGGAAATACTGTTTGGTTGGAGAACTGCATTGCAAAATTCAGACAAATGAGAATACTTTGAAGGATATCGGTGTTTCAGTTCTCATATTGTTTCAAAAAGTGCAAATTTGATAGATTCGGCTTTAAATGTGAACTGAATCAAATCTCTCTCTCATCCCTACCACTATCCTAAACAAAGTCAAATCATTCCATTAAAATCAACAAGCCTGCTCAAATCTGCAAATCTGTAGTTTATACTCTTCAATTGGAATGAGAATAAATCCCCAGTGGACCCCAAGTATTGTTACATAATTAAAAAGCAGCTGGTATAACTGGACACTAGGCAACCTCTCACTACCTCTTTTTTTTTAAGAAAAGAAGTTGAGCTGGAAAATGGTCCTCTATTTACACTTGCATTACTCTGCTGATTATGCTGCTTATATTGGCTTTTTATATCCGTTTCCCACTCTGCACATTTAAAAGCCCTTTGTATGTAGGTCCGTAGCACAACTTCTTTTCGTTGATGTTTTATTCATTGTTCATGGAAAAAGCATGATTTATTTATTAAATAAACTAGTCTGAATGGGGAGGTAGAAAATGTTCTATTTAATTATGTAAACAAATGGAAAAACCATACTTCACTATTGGTCAGAAAGCAGAGCCACATGTAAGCTGAGGTTTACATATATGTTTTTCTCTTAGATTCTCAAAAGAAACTCATGCATATCATGGAACGCTGGTAAAACAGAAGTGGCAGACTTCCTTTGCACATTTGTAAGGTGCATACAGTGAATACCAGCCATCTGCCCTCAGGCTGTTTTCTGTGTGAAACATTTCCTCACATAGAAGTACTTGTTCTGAGGCCAGGAAAACCATTTCTATAATTATCCTCAATTACCACATCCATTATCTATTCCTGTAACAAAGTGTATAGCGTAGTCAAGTCAGTTTTCTAAGCTTCTTTATGGCTGCACTCGTTCATTTATTGTGCCAAGCAGCTGAACAGGGCCAGACCTACCATTAGGCAAAGTGAAGCAACCACTTCAAGTGGCAAATGCTGGGGACAACTGCAGCCTTCCCTTGCTCTTCCCATCATTCTCATCTATGACACACAGCTGCTCCTGGCCCTCTGGTTGGCTGCCCCAGGTGTGGTGGAAGATGCCATCCCATCACAAGTACTGTATTGAAGTAAGACTCAACTGCCTATCCAGTTGGCATCTGTACATAGAATATGGACAGGGCACCATTTTATCCTTTGTCTTGGGCAGACAATATTAAAGACTCCAAGAGTATATTGATGCTGTAAGTACTTTCAGTTGTCCAACTATCAATCAGTAAAAGATTGAGGAAGATGGATTAGAAAGTGTTTCTATAATATGAGCAGTTGGCTATTCTTGTTCAGAGAACATAAACACCCTTAATTAAATAAATCAAATAAATATATGTACAAGCAGAGGTGCCAATTCCAGCAGGAGGTGAACACAAGTTACATGGAGGACTTGAGAGTATCCACAAGAAGGGCAATACTGAAGGAGCATCAGCTGCAAACTACGGTGTGGAAATTTCACATATGGGTGGGGCAAGGATGCAGAGCTGCCCTCCTGAGACCAGCATGCCTGCTGCTTACTTGGACAAGGCTGAAGCAGAGGAAGACAGGGCAGCAGCATAGTCGGGGCCGTGCAGGTCCACCAGCAGAGGTGCTGTATTTGTCCTGCTGGTACACCTGCATGTCCCTGACCTCGTCACCACCCTACCCTGACCCAGTCCAGGAAAGCAGCACCATACTGGTGCTAGGAGGGTGGCTCCACCCGCCCCACTACATGTGCTTCTACTGCTAAGGTCTGGACTATACATGCAGCAGTGTGAGATGGTAGCACCCTAAAATGGTAGCTTGGACTGTACCAGTTCAGACTACCGCTTTGCTCCCTGCAAATACAAAATTAGCCCAGGAGGAAGACATTTTCTAGCTCAGACCACACCATTCTCAGCACATTTTCACTTGCAATGAGACCCATGGAGACCATTCAAATTGTGATCCCTTCCCTGCTGTTCAAGAATCTATCAGAGGAGTGGGCAACCAGCAGTGCTGGAGCTATATGTGGCTCTTGTTTAGCTTCAGGTGACCTTGTGGCAAGGAGGAGAAAATGAGAGAAAAGGAAGTGTTGGGGGGGGGAAAGGGTGGCTCCACCTATCTTTGTGCTGTGGCCCCACCTAACACAAGTTGTCGATAACAGCACCAGGTGTGGAAACTTGAGCTGGCATCACTAATGTAGAAAGAGGTCTGAAGGGAGTTGTTATCAGGACTGGCACCAGCCTGCAGTGGGCCCTTGGCGGTGGCCTGACTGCATCACAGATTAGCACACTGCACTCGCATGCCTGCCATCACCAAAGATAGAGAGGATGCGTGTTGACACCCCCACTGCCATTTCAGGTGATGACAAGCATATATGTGCTGATGCGGTGCCATGGCGCTGCAGGAAGCTGCACGAGCAGCTCACGCCAGTGGTAGGGAGGTGCCTGGGATAGTGGCTGCCGCTCTGCAATCTGCATCAGCAACGGATCGCAGGGCGCACACTTTGCAACCTAACGCTAGCACAGACCGCAGAGCAAGAGCTACACCTGCTCAGTCCCAGCAGGAGGGCCCCCTCTCAGTGCCAGGGAAACTCAGCCAGTGCCCAACCTTCCAGACATTGAGATTCCTGATAATACGAGTCCTGTATTTTTAAAAGGGCTTGTTTCATTCCACATTTTAACTGTGGATGTTGTTTTGATGGAATTGTTTTATTGTTTTTTTTTTAAATTATGTTTGTTTATATTTTTCGTAAGTGGTTTTATAGTTGTAAAATGCTTACAAGCCACTTTGGCAACACTTCAGACCAGTCTACACATCCTTCAGCTCTCAAAATCAGAGGTTAATGATTGCGCATATCAGCATGACTATATGAGCCCAAGAATACTCATGGGCCCTATTGCGGTGTGCTCTTAGCCTCAAAGGTCTCTTAATTAAAACAATGAGGATTTTATATTATTTTCAAGTTCTTATGATTTCTGTATGGTCATCACTTGATGGCTTTTTTAAAGAAAAAACTGTCAGGTTTTTAACAGAAATGTCATTCTTTTCTTGGCTTTTTGTGAAACTAATCCTTGCGTGTGATCAACAAGTAATCCACTGCAAAGCTCTCATCCTTAGAACAGCAAACATGTAGTACTTCCCTGTAAAGGCACTGTTTGATTTGACCGTTATACTTCTAGCCCTCCATAGAACTTAGAACTTAGAGTGACGTAAATAGCATCCCCAAGCAATCTTCCATCCAGGTGCTGGCAAGGCTTGTGCTGCTTAGGATCAGAAATGTTGTGTGCCTCCATGACTCGGCTGTAGGCTTGAGAAATCATTCTGTTAATCTTTGGTTTACAGAAAAGCAACGAGTGCTATAACTGTGACACACTAGGTAGCATTCATAAAAGATATTCATAAAATAAAGTAGGACTATTTCACAATAAACACAAGCAGCTTCAGTACTGAACGAAGACGAGGGAAAACAGAAAAGTAGCAGGCTGGTTATATTCTATAGGGAGCCCAAGCTTTTTTATTTTTGCAAACCAAAGGATGATGACATAGTGGGGTTTACATCAGGTGCCAATGATGCCATCCTTTAGTCTTGCACATTTCTCTTTGGGGTGGCTGACCAGCAAAAGTCCAAATGGAGACCAGCAATGTAATTTATGCATTAAAAATTTTCTTCACCTTTCAGTCTACATTTTCCCAAGGCAGAATGTGTTCCCCCATGCAAATACTGTCTTATTAGGTGCTTTGTTCTTCTGTTTATGCCTAAGAGCACCACTTTCATGAAACATTAATCATTTCAGCTCTGGGGCATCTGCCATTATGTTCTGATGTTTTATTTATCTATTTAAAACATTTTAGATCACCATTCCTCATATTGGATTTTATAGCAGCATGCAGCATAAAACAAATAGAAAAACCACAAACTGCAGACAAAACTTGAAAGCAGGCTAAGAGCAAAGTCCCTGTACATGTCTACTCAGAAGTAAGTCCCATTGAGTTCAGTGGGGCTTATTCCCAGGTAGGTGCATATAGATTTACAGCCTAAAACTTGCACAGTTGAATCAGTAAAATCTATTACAATATCTGAGAGCCCAAATGATAGCAGTGCTGGTCCTAGGCACAACTTGTTTTGTGGAAAGCATTCTGTATAATCTCTCATTTGAGGTTAAATAGGATATCTGATAAAGAAAGCACCTGGAGAAACAGGCAGGTTGATGTGGGAGCAGGCACTCCTTGAGATCTTTGGGTCTCCAGCCACCTAGGGGATGGGGTGGGAAACATCTGGCCCTCAGCCTAACTGCAAAAGCCCTCTGCGAGCAATCAGTGCAGGTTGCTGGCAAAAGTGATCTGTTTCTGCCAGCATCCTGCTGGACAGAGAGGAAGTGGAACTCAGAGAGAGAGAGAGAGAGAGAGAGAGAGAGAGAGAGAGAGAGAGAGAGAGAGAGAGAGGGAGGGAGGGAGGGAGGGAGGGCCCATCTCATTTTTATCTTTCCCACACATTGCTGGCATATGGTCCCTGACAAATTACTCCAAGAGAATATGGCCCTCGACAGAAAAAAAGGTAGCTCACCCCCGATTTAAGGCTTTAAATGGAAGAAGCAGCTACTTGAATTGGGCCCAGAAGCAAACAGGAAGCCAAAAGAGCTCTTTTAAAAGTAAGGTGATATGGATGAACCAGACTGAACCAGTCCAAAGTTTTGCAGCCAATGACAAGTAACATACTGAACCCATGGTATACAGGAATACCTCGCATTAACGTACTCAATGGGACCAGAGCGAGTACGTAAACCGAAAATGTCCTTAAAGTGAAGCACTATCTTTTAAAACTTTTTTTTACCTCTCCTTCATGCGGAGCCTCAAAGCCCCGCGCTAAAGCCTCTGCTGCTGTGCTGCCGCACCTCTCAGCTGATCGCGATTGTGCCTCCCAGCTGATTTGCGGTGGCGCGATCGCGTCTATTTCCACCCCCACGCACTGTTAAGTGTCCGTAAGTGTGAAACAAGCGTATGTAAACAGGGGCATGGTGGAGTATGGAGTATGCCCGTAAAAGTGAGTGTACGTTAAGTGAAGGTCCGTAAAGCGGGGTATTCCTGTATTTGAGTTATTTAGTATTGTGGAATATTCTTGTTGCTAAAAACAAAGGATGGGTTCTCCAGAGACCAGGGATGTTGTGAGCACTGGAATCAGGTGTCCTGAAAAGCATCGCCTTTTCAAATGTTTGCATGCAGATGTGAGACAAGCAAGGCTCTCCTTGCAATATGCTGCAATCAAGGCAATCAGGACCCTGCTCACCTCAAATATGCAGGCCCCTGTAGCTGCTTCCACTGCTTCAAGGGCTCAGTTACTTACCTTTGGGAGGGAAAGGTGACAGGAGAAGGGGAGGTTTCTGGAGGCCCATCATTCCATGCCACTCAAGAAAAGTCACTCAGACAGGGGATGGGGGCAATGGGTGCTTTAAGTGCTTGCGTTTTTGTGAGTGTTTGACTCATGTGCTTGCAAAAGCTTGACCCTTTGGAGGCTGAATTTTTGGATGCTCATTGAACTCTTCCAGAGACCACTAGTGACTAGGGATGGGCAAATGTTGTCAATTTTAGTTTCTCTCAGTTTCTCATTTTTCAGTCTTAAACACAATTTTCCACATTTCAACATCAGTCTGCATTTTTTTTAAAAAATCTTCATGATTAGCATTTTACCGAGCATTTCTTCTAATATACACATTTTGTATGCAATTTTCACTAATATACACATTTGTATAAGTATATTTCCCCTGTTTATATTTTCCCTAATATAATGCATTTTTCTATGTTAGTTTCTCTAATAAAATCAATTTCTATACACACTTTACCCTAGTATATGCATTTTTGCACACATTACTTGGCTAGAGAACCGCTCTGCAATATTTGGAGAATTGCAAGTTTTGAAGGATAACTGCATGTTCGCGTTTCATTTTGGAAAGTGTGAAATAGGTAAATTCACCTTTAAGTGTGAATCAAATTTCTCCTCCACCCCTACCAGTGACCCACAGTGGGGCCCTCTCCTTCTAAAGATGAAACGCAATAGGTAGATAGAAACACATCAGCTTACTTTCAGCTGCACCAAATGCACATCCACATGTTTGCTGTCTGAGTCCTGCTGCACTGAGTAAGTCAGATCCCTGACCCGTTCGGATGTCATCCGAAGCCATGTCTCAATTTCAGGCAAGTGGAGAACGATTTTCCAGTCAGCTCCTGTGTGAAGAGGGGGGGGCTTTTCATATTGCTGCCCGGAATCATGATCTTTCATGGCCTCTTCTCCACCATCTTGCTCAGTGGTGGGAGTCATGTTGATGACCATGGGGGATGCATCAGTAGCTTCAGAATCCAGTTCCTGATGTCTGATAGGGGAAAGTGCTACTTCCATGGCTAATGTCGGGAGCTCTAGACCATAATTCTTTCTGCTGTGCAAACAAAAGAGAAGGCAATTGTTTTAAGAACAAGAGCTTGGATTGTAAGTGTCCTGCCCACCTCACCTACATGAGCATGAAAAGCAGTCTGTTGGGTGCTCTAAACCGAAAAACAATTAAAATTCTGCAGAAACATAATTCAAATCCCACTCCAAGAATACTCACAATCTGTATGAACCTTGCAAATTAAGCAGATTTGCATTATATCTTTTGCTTCACATTGTTTGGTGGGGTAAGAATCTATGGAGGACAATAAAGCTATGCCCCTATCCACTAAAAGTTCTCATTAGCACCCCACCCTCCAATTTCCATCCATTGTTTATGTATTGTGAAGCACATCTTCATTGCCTTAAGAAATATAAATTTGCAAGGGAGGTGTGGAGTTAATGAAAGCCAAGTTTTTAATTAAAACTTAAGCATAACCTGGAGAGCAAGAACATACCAGGGTGGCTTGGGATAATAAAAGCCAAGAGATTAAAGACCCCAAGAGTATAATGATGCTATAATTGCAGTTATTGTAAGATTCTTGAGGAACCATTCCCCACAGGACCAGATGAAGACTTTTCGCTCCCTGAGGCAAAGGGTAAGATGACGTCTTCCTCCCCCAACATTTAATGTACCAAAGTCAGCAGGACTGGGAGTTGATTCTTACTTCAACACTGGCAATGGGACATATCCTTCACTGCACTTGAGGGCAACATGCTAGTTTAGGAGGTACAGGGCAGGCTACATGACAAATACAGTCTTGCCTTCCAACACCTTGTCACCACAGCCTCCCCCACCATCCTCTGCTGCCTGAGGCAGCTGTCTCATTCTATCTAATGGTAGGGCCAGCCCAAAGGCCTTTCCAGGACAGCTTCCTGTTTTATACAGTGAGCAACCAGATGCGTATGCTTTGGATGCAGAAGCCCATGGTTCAGTCTGTGTCATCTCCAGTTAAAAGCATCAGGCAGCAGGTGATGGGAAAGGCCCCTCCTTTAAAGCCTGGAGAGCCACTGCCAATCAGAGTTGACAATGCAGGATTAGACAGACCAATATTTTATTCTGATACAAGGCAGCTTCCTCTCTTCAGCCATCCTGCCAATTGCAGTAATGGCTTTAAATATAACACTTTGGTTCATTTGAAAATTGTATCTTTCTAATTAATAGCAAACTGAAATATGCTGGTATTCAGTAGCCTTTAAATTGGCAGTAGATCCTAAATAAGTGCATTTACTCTGAATGTTTTCTTACTAGACACAATTCACAGCAAAAAATAATTCAGAAGGGCAAATCAATTCTTCTCAAAACTATTTTGTTGCATTGTTGTAATGCTTTTAGGAATTTTAGATGAAAATCCCAACATAATGGTGATCTGCTCTCCAAATGCAAGCAACTTGAGTACAAAAAAAAAATCCACCTGAAAAAATAGGATCATCTGGTAAATCAAGCAAAGGGGAGGGAAGTAAGGTGAATATGAGACCAGACCAAGACATTTGTACTAATCTCTATTATCACCATATGCTATATTATCATCATATGAAAATCCACATTTTGTATAATGAAAGGAAATTCAACGTTACCCAAAAGCTCCAAATTAAGTTGTTATGTGTTAAAACAAAGCAGATGTTTAAGTAGCTTTTCTGTATATGATACAGAACGAAGAACCAAATGACCATAAGTGATCAGTTCATTTTGCTGGCCAAAACCACTTTTATTACTTTTGTAAGTCATCTTGATCTAGATGAAGAACATAGGAAGCTGCATTATACTGAGTCAGACCATTGTTCTATCTAGCTCAGTATTGTCCACACTGACTGTCAGCAGTACTCCAGGATTTCAGGCAGGGACCTTCCCAGCCCTACCTTGAGACGTTGGGTATTGAACCTGGTACTATGGCCCCATACTCATTTATATCAAGTGTGGTACAGTGGTAAGAGTGTTGGACTAGGACCTAGACACCAGGGTTCAAATCCCCACTCAGCCATGAAGCTCAAAGGGTGACCTTAGGCCAGTTACTGCCTCTCAGCCTAACCTATCTGACTGGATTAGGGTTGCCAGGTTCAATCCCTGAGACTGATGCTGTATCTTTAGGAGAAAAGAAAGTCAGCCACGTGCAGGTGTTCTTGCAACCCTGTAATGGGAAAAACCACAAGCGGAATTCTCCCTTCTGCCTGCACAACTTTTAAAGATACAAAAGACCTCTTGGAGGTTGGGCCTGGCAACCAAGAGGTCTTTTGTATCTTTAAAAATTGTGCAGGGGGGAAGGAGAATTCCACCTTGTGGTTTTTCCTATTACAGGGTTGCAAGAACACATGCACGTGGCTGACTGTCTCGTCTCCTAAAGATACAGCATCAGTCTCAGTGATTGAACCTGGCGACCCTAGACTGGATTGTTGCAGGGATTAAATGAGGAGGGGGAGAACTGCGTATGCCACTTTGAGCTCCTTGGAAGACAGGTGGGATATAAATGCAGTAAACAAATACCCAACTACAGCTAGGGTTGCCAGGTGTCTGGTTTTTGCCTGGAGACTGGATTTTGGGGGTCCTCTCCAGGTGAGTCAGCTTAATCTCCAGCTTTCATTTAAAAAAATTAAGTTTCTAGGTGGTCTGGTTCCCGAGATCAGGGTTGCCAGGTTCATGGCCTGAGACTGATCCTGTACCTTTAGGAGAAGAGAGAGTCAGTCAAGTGCAGGTGTTCTTGCAACTATGTAATGGGAAAAACCACAAGGTGAAATTCTACCTTTCCCCTGCACAACTTTTAAAGATACAGAATACCTATTGTTTTCCTGGCCCGGCCTCCAAGATATCTTCTGTACCTTTAAAAGTTGTGCAGGTAGAAGGGAGAATTCCACCTTGTGGTTTTTCCCATTACACAGCTGCAAGAACACCTACACTTGGCTGACTCTCTTCTCCTAAAGATACAGGATCAGTCTCAGGCCATGAACCTGGCAACCCTACTGGAGAAACACACCAAAATGTCAGCCCCCCCCCCAATTTCCATGAAATGATCTCAGCTGGCTGCGCTAACCCCTCCCTTTCAGGTTTGTAGCCAATAAGTGAAGTCAGGGTTGTGATTGACAAGGGATTTCTGGGCCTCCAGGCAGTACCTAGACTAGGGTTGCCAGATTCATGGCCTGAGACTGATCCTGTAACCAAGATCAGTCTCAGGCCATGAACCTGGCAACCCTAACCTAGACTGCACTGCAAAAGTAGAAAACTGTTTTCTCCTGTTTATCTGAAAATCTCATAAATTGAGTACGTATATAGCTTTCAGCAGTACCAAAAATCTTTTTTTCTCTTGTGTTTAGGAGTCACTGAAGATGGCAGTGTTTTGAAAACCTTCCCAATATGAAGTTTTCATCCAATCGTTGCTTTTCTGGGAGTAAAGGTGCAATGCTAATCCCACATACCTGGAGTAAACCTCACTGAATTCAACAGGATTTACTTTTGAGTAGACATGGTTAGGATTGTGCTGTAAATTAATGGGACTTTTGAGTGAACATAGCAATGGATTGTGCTTGTGTTGTAAATCTTTCTCTCCCTCTCCAATCCTATTTTTAAAGCAATTAGGCAAGGCTTACATAGATATCACTGCTTTTATTATGTAGGAAACTAATACTGTTTTTTTTTAAAAAAATGTTCTGCAATGACCAACTCATTTTGACAATAAACTATTATATGGGGTCTATGTATTTTTACATCTCCAGTATGTGTGTGTATATGGAGTCTTCCCGACACCCTTGTGAGGTACCATTTAAAATCCAATAAAAATAAAAAGTATAAACTGTTGCAAAACTCCTTAAAGTGGCATGGTTCTGAATTTTGGGTTGGGTGAGTGTTCCTTACCACTTGAGGATGCAGTTCTGTGCACGCTTCCCTGTTTGAGTAAGCCCCACTGAATACATTGGGACTTGCTTCTGAGTAAACAAACATAGGTTTGTACTACAAATATCTTTACAGGTTGTGTAAATAATAGACATCTTTCACAGTCATACTTATATAAATATTTCTTCATACTATGTCCCAATAAATATTTGATTTCACACTATGGTTGTACATTATTGCTTCCTCTACATTTTAAGCCTGCCCTTCTTCCTTTGGTGGTCATGGTTCCTCTCTGTTGTTTTCATCCTGAGGGGCAGATTAGGCTGAGAGATGGTGAGGAGCCCATGGTCACCCAGTAAACTTTATAGCTCATTTCCATTTTAAAAAGTTAATTAAAACAATTAACATTAAATAAACGTATCCACACAATGCATTTAAAGCACATCCAACTCGCATTTAAAGCACATGACTTCCCATAAAGAATCCTGGAAAGTGTAGTTTACCCCTCACAGTTATTGTTTCCACCACCCTTAACAAACTACAGTTTCCATGATTCTGTGGTGGGATTCATGTGTTTCAAATGTGTGTTTAATGTGCTTTAAATGAATGGTGTGGATCTGCCCTAGGTATGATGTGCATTCATTAGTGAATTGAAAAGAATAATTTTAAAATATACTTTTTTAAACAGGGAAGGGCTGTAGCTCAGTGGTAGGGCATATGCTTTGCATGCAAAGGTCCAAAACTCAATTTCTGGAAAAGATTACTGCCTGGAATCCTGGAGAGCCAATGCTAGTGCATGTCATCAATACTGAGTTAGATGGTATCAAATGGCCTGAGTCGGTATAAGCAGAGCTTGGAAAAGTTACTTTTTTGAACTACAACTCCCATGAGCCCCAGCCAGCATGGCCACTGGATTGGGCTGATGGGAGTTGTAGTTCAAAAAAATAACTTTTCCAAGCTCTGGGTATAAGGCAGATTCCTTTGTTCCTAAAAGTGGAAAGAGACTGAAGGGCCACAGTGACTCCAACATTTATTTATGTTGTTTATTTATAACATTTATATACCGCTTTATTGTAAAAAAATCTCAAAGTGGTTTACAGAAGAATTTAAACAATAAAATTATTGACAAAAACAGTAAAGACAGGTATTTAAAACATTCAAAATAATAAAACCAACAATGAGTTAAAAACAGATAAAAACACAATAGCTTCTACATGCCTGGGTAGGCTTGCCTAATTTAGCAGGTGCTGAAAGGATTATAATGAAGGTGTCTGCCTAATGTCAATAGGCAGGGAGTTCCAAAGCGGCCACACTAAAGGACTGATTTCTTACAAGAGCAGAACAAGTACTAAGTGGCACCCGTAGCATGGAAAGCACACTTTGAACTTGGTCTGGTAGCAAATTGGCAACCAGTGCAGATTTCAGAGTAGAGGTATTATGTGCTGATAGGGTCTAACTCTTGTCAGCAATTGTGCCACAGCATTCTGCACTAACTGCAGCCCTTGGGTCAGGTTGTGCTGCATGGTGATTTCTGTGACCTTGGCTGCCTGGCTGCCAGGATTATTTTAGTTTTGGTGTTTGATTAGGCATCCTGACTGGTTGTGGGATGCTGATTTTTTTTTTTGCCTTACTCACAGCAGTTTTGTTGTTGGTGGTATGGTATTGCATTTAGGAAATAATTGTCTTTTATTTTTATTTTTCTATTTTTTGCATTTCATTTACCTCTGACCTCACTCCCTTACATCCATAGAAGCAACAACAGTGGTTCCATGCATTCAGTTCAACCCCCTTAAACCCACTGATGATGCACCTTGTTGGTTGCATGACGGTTTGTTTCTTGCCCAATAGTGGCGAAAGAGAATTCACATACTGGGAAGTGTGGTTGCGATCGTAGTTCCCAAGCTGCTGTCTGTGAAGGTAGATCAAACCATGTGTGTTTTCTCTCTGTCAACTATTACTCACAGGAATTGGGTTGGCTGTCAAAGTGAGTTTATTGCAGACCACAAGGCAGACAGAAAAGGGTAGAGAATCTTTTTTTACTCTTATTCGTTTCTCAGACCTCTTTTGGAAGTGAAGGGTCAAATCTGTAAAGAAGTTTGAAGTAGCCATGTTGAAAGGTACTGGCAGGGCATTCCAGGCAGGGGGTTGCCAAACTTGCTTGGATATGAATATGGATATCTTTGCAAAGTATCTCTAATCAAGTTTTACCAACAGCACAATCCAAACTATATCTACTCAGAAGTAAGTCCTATTGAGTTCTATGGGGCTTAGTAAATGAGTTTAGAATTGCAGCCTTCAGGGGCATCCATCTTTGCTCCTGAGTGCTCATCTCTAACATCTCTACAACACTAGGCTCCTTTCTTCCTACAATGGCCTTCTGGTGACTGGCCTGGCCTGAGAGCTCTTAAATCTTTCTTGCCAGTATCAAGTAGGCTAGATTAAATGTTCCCTACCCAGGGTCTATCTTTTAGCTAAGATTTTTATCTTAATTTCCAATCAGAGAAATGTTTTTGTTTGAATGCTCCAAGTAACTGCGGTTGATGCTTAATGTATTATGCTTAATGACATCACTAGGGCCCACCCCGTGACATCACTACAGCCCATCCCCATGTAATCACTATGACGTGCCCCCGTGACATCACGAGGGCCTGCCCCTGAAATCTCAGGCTTTGGGATGCTTCTGACCTGGTAACTCTAGTTTAGAGCAGAGCCAAAATTTCTCAGAAGACATTTCTCTAGAAAGCAATTCTGATATTTTTTCTTTTTCTCAATTCCACCCTCCACTCTCCAGAAAAGCCCACTTTGCTGAATTTTCTCTGAATACTCTGCACAATTTGTTTTTTGTACTGGTCGCCATTTCCTTCCCCTGGAGGATAGAAAATGGTTGCAAGTCTGTCAACACAGTTGCTGTTGTTGTTGCAGCTGCTGACATCCTCTGGTGGCTGCAAAAAAGAAGAAAACTTTAGGGGGAAGTGGGGAGGACTGTGCTACTGCCACTGTTAAAGGTAATCCTCACCTCCGAGAAACCTTTGGAGAATTCATCTTCCCCTTGGGGAAATTCAGTGAAATGGATCATAATTTCTCTGCCCAAGGAAAGGGTGGGGAATTTTATCAGGCCCCTCCCCAGCCTCCATTCAAAGAGAGTAGTGCAATATTCAGGCCACACATCACTGACTGGGATTGAGAGTGGAATGCCCTGCTGTGGTGAACCTTACTGCTGTTTGATCCTTTAAAAATAATAATAAATGGAGTGGAGAAGAGGAGCACACAACCTTCAAAGCACTAAATAAAATCAAGGCAAACAGAAACAGCCTATCAGGGTTTTCCTAGGAGAGCCAATAGCCTTGTTTCATCCAATCGCCTTGCTTATCACTTTTATTAAAGACTACATGTCTGAGCACTCCTATGCTGGAGTGATAGAACAAGTGAACACTCCACCTTTATAGCCATCATAGATAAATAAATAGTAATAATCATAAACACTTTTTAAAATCTTGCAAAAGCATGGGTGTACGTGTTGTGTTGCTTGCCACCATTCACATCACAGGCACTGTTATAACTGACCCTTAGGCAACCACTCCAGCAATGGATGCCCTTTATGGAGGAAGAAATTAGATTTTAAAAAATAGTATAAGAGGCTGCATCATGCTAAAAAAATGCACTTTCACTGCAAAGGAAAGTGAACCACAAGGAAAGCAGGCACATCACATGTAACAATCGGATAACTAACAACTGCATATTGTATTGCCCATAAACTACTAATGAGGAAAGGCGCGACATGCAACACCTCCTAATACAAAATATATAAAAATATTGTTGTACTTTAAAGGTGCAATCCTAAACAGACTATTAGGTGTAACTCTCACTGGATTCAGTGGGATTTACTTCTTTGTAAAAAGGCATAGGATTGCACTATATGACTGCAATCCTAAGTACATCTACTTCAAGAGAGTAAATCCCATTGAGCACACTTGGGGCTTACAAGTAAACATCGCTAGGATTGTGTTACATGTGCAGTTTTGACAAATATGTCCATTTATGTTCCACTGATTACAATGGTGGCAAAATTCCCACTGAGTTTGATAGTTCTAGATTGCATTATGCCATTTTGTAGTTTGAGGGAACCTTGATAGTTATTTGAAACCAGACTTAACTGTACAATTTCAATGAGTAATATATTATGGTTTCTAGCATATTCTCAGTATTATTACCTTCTAAATGCTGGATTTTGAGTAGCTCATGAATTTTACTATTGCCAATATTAGCATATTGGCAAACTAATTACTCCCTCCCTGTTCAGCCACAGGAAGTACAACACGCAGTGCTTGCCCAGTGGCTGTTCTATATAAAATTGACGCCTTGTGCTAACTCTCCAAGCTGTGCGCTCTCTCTCTCTCTCTCTCTCTCTCTCTCTCTCTCTCTCTCTCTCTCGCTCTCTCTCTCTCTGTATGCTTTTCAACAAGAAAAATAACACTGCAGCTGTAGCATACACCTTTAGAACACGTTTCTGTATAAACAGCTGGGAGAGTGGGATATATACATACATGAATGAATGAATGAATGAATGATATACATACTTCTTCCGGGTTCAAAACAGAATGTTGCAAGTTTAATTTGGAAGCAGGAAGGGCTTCTTCTGACTCTCATTGGCCTTACTAACTGCTGTCCTCCTCCTCTTGCATTCTTGAGCCTGCATGGTGCCTCCCCAACACTGTAGATACTTCCACTGTTATACAATTAAAATTAAGACAATTCCTTTCTTATAGTACTCCTAACAAAGCCACAGTGAATCACTGCCAACTCACATGCACACACACATCAAGAAGGCTGAAACTGTACTGTTTTTTCCATTGTCACATTTCTTACAAACATAATGAAAACATCTCAATGCTTACTAACCAGGCCAGAGCTTGCCAGTCCCACCCACCCCCCAGCTCACATTTGCTTATTGCATTTAGAAATTACTGAATCATTACACCTAATTCACTCTGTGATTTCCCAGAAGGGGCCAAAGCTGCCGTAATCTGGCTCCTATGGCTGCAAAAGGAAAGCAAAGATCTCCCGCACACATTCCCAAGAGAACTGGCATCATCAGGCAGTGTGTCCTCCTGGTGTTGTCATTCTTCCTACTAATCTAGGAACGCCAGGCTCCTCCTTGTCCTTCTCTTTGTCCACTGGCAGAACAAGGCAACTGTCCAATCAGCCTATAAAACCATGCAGGCGAGATAGCCCCAAAAATATGCGCTTGATGCATGTGTGCTTCTTGGCAAAGAAAACAGCCAGGGGCTTGCTGAGAGCATTATTGCTCTGCTAAAGTCAGAGAAGTAACTAAAATGCCACCAAAGAGTTTAAAGAAAAAGCAAGTTTTGCAAATTAAGCTAGCAAATTTTGAATCTGTTGTATGCCCTAATAAACTAAGTGACCACTCAATGGGATAATTCAGCCATTTCTGGTATTCTCTTAATGCACTATTATCTCATGCAGCTAAATGGATTTAAGTATCCATATTGCTCTGCTGAAAGGCAGCATTTCCCTAGTCAGAACCCTGTTGATTGGTTCGCCATTTATCTGACACAGTAAAAAGGAATTTCTATATATCACTTGCAGCGCATGATAAGACTGCATCATGTATGGCATTTTTTGAATGGCATTTTTAAAAAATCAAGTCAGAAAAAACAGAAATGTGATATATCCTGCATAAAAAGAAAAAAATGTACAATTTTTAAGGAGGAATCTTCCCCCCTTCCATCTCAAAGGATGCTTCCCTTGCACTTGACTCAGAAACTGCAATTAGTGCAGAATGCTGCAGCCAGATTGCGATGGGAATGAAACCTTCTAAGTGTATACTTACAGTATAACACCTCTGCTCAGAGATCTACTCTGGTTGCCAATTTGTTACTAGGCCAAGATCAAGGTGTTACTACCAGTATATAAAGCCCTTAACAGCTGAGGACCAATTTATTTGCAAGACTGTCTTACCCCACTCGAGCACTTTGATCTGCAGCAGAGGCACTCTTAAGGTGCCACATAATACTTGTTCTGCACCTGTAAGAAATTGTTCCTTTCATGTGGCAGCACCTACTCACTGGAACTCCCTGCCTATTGACATTAGGCAGGAGCCTTTGCTGTATTCCTTTTGGCACCTGGTTAAAACTGTTTTGTTTAGACAGGCTTATCCAGACACATAATGTTGATCTCTTTAATTTTTTAATTAATCGCTGTTTTAATGTTTTAAAATGTGTTTTAACTATTTTATTAGTTTTCTTTATACTTTTATTTTAATTTTTTGTAAACTGCTTACAAGTCTTTACATTAAAGTGGTATATAAATTATGTTGAATATAAATAAATAAATAATGTATGTACATAGGCAGCAGTTCTTGCCAATAGATTGTGGGGTGGAGAGGGGAATGTAGAGGCCTCAATCTAGATACAGTGTACTAGGCCCAGGAAATCCTGTTGGACCCCTGACTGTATGTCTCACTTCTCACACCCAATTCAAAAGTATAATACAGATAATTATTGTCTTATCTGTGCCTCTTCTGATTTCCTGCTCAGCTAGATATTAACCCCTTCATGCAAAGTCTGAGATCTCTGTGTCACCCCCAGGGTGTAAGCTAATAAGCTTTACAAGCATCCTTTCTCTCAGACATGACCCTGTCCTCAGAATATGCTGACTCAGCACAACATCAGTTTACTCATCAGTAACAGTAGTTGGTTCATGTCAGACAAAAAGTTATTAAGCATTCTGAAGTACAGAGAGGGGACAAATATCAATCAGTGTAGTGTCCACTGGTTAGTGAGAATCCTAATGAGTCCTTAATCCCACCAAACAAACAGGCACGCACACACATTGTTAAAGTCAGCCTTAAGTGCAGCTGTCTGTCTGTCATGAAATCAATTCAGTTTCCTTTCCAGAGATATTAGAAATAAAGGCTGAGAAAATATATTTCACTAAACATTCTCTCTTGCTGAATTTTAAATCAAATTATGTATCAGCTGATGCTGGAGTAAACTATTTTTGCCCAGCTCCAATCTATCCCTCATTCAATTACAATGTAACAAAACTTCTTGTTTCCCCTTCACAATAGCTAAAAAAAAGCTAAACTGGCCAGCTTCAATCAAAAGGGAGACAGAATAAGAAAATGACTTTCTTTGGACCACAGATCATAACAAAAGATTTGTCAGGTTCCCATGTCTCACTAAGCAAAACCATGGCTTAGTGTCAACCACGGGTCCATCTAGCTCAGAGTTGTCTATCATGACTGGCAACGGCTCTCAAAGGTTTCGGACAGGGTTCTGTCTCACCCCTAATTGGAGATGCCAGGAATTGAATGTGGGACCTTCTGCATGCACAGCAGATGCTCGCCACTGAGCTACAGCCCTTCATATAGCTGGATAATAGCTACTGGGGGGAAGGGATAGCATTGTAAGCAGAAGGTCCTTCATTTCCAGAATCTCTCAGTAAAAGGGCCTCAGGTAGCAAGGTGATGGGAAAGAACGCTGCTTAAGCCCCCAGAGAGCTGCCACCAGAGGACACTTTGTTGTTATGTGCCTTCAAGTCGATTACGACTTATGGTGACTCTATGAATCAGCGACCTCCAGTAGCATCTGTTATAAACCACCTTATTCAGATCTTGTAAGTTCAGGTCTGTGGCTTCCTTTATGGAATCAATCCATCTCTTGTTTAGCCTTCCTCTTTTTCTACTACCTTCTGTTTGTTGTCTTTTCTAGTGAATCATGTCTTCTCATTATGTGTCCAAAGTATGATAACCTCAGTTTCATCAGCTATGTGGCCCTACAGCACCTTTCTACCCAGGATTCTTACTCACAAATAAAAAGTAAAGGAGGCTTTGGTGCTGGGTGGCTTTGTATGCTTCCATATGTTATGTTATGTTATTATTTATTTACATGAACATCCCACCTTTCTTCCAAACACTGTAAGGCAGGTTAGTCTAAGAGACAGTGATTAGCCCAAGGAGCTTAATGGCTGAGTAGGGATTTGAATCACATTCTCCCAGGTCCTAGGCCAGCCTTTCCCAACTAGTGGGCCACCAGATGTTGTTGGACCACAACTCCCATCAGCCTCAGCCAGCATTGCCAATGGTCAGGAAATATGGGAATTGTGGTCCAACAACATCTGGTGGCCCACTAGTTGAGAAACGCTGTCCTAGGCCAACACTCTAGCCCATCCCTGTAGCCAGCCTTCCTTGTTAGGTGTGTCAGCCACATTTCCAGGTGGGGCAGCCACATTTCCAGGTGGAGCATTTGGGACAGAGAGGCACATAGCACCAGCCAATCCCCCCCCCGCACTGCTAAAGAAGATGCGAGGGCCAGACAAGGGGAAGGGGAAGGCAGTGACCTTTCCCCTCACTCCTTATATGAATGAAGTTTAATCGATTGAACTGTTTCACCCACTTTGAAAGATCCCCAGGAATCAAGTTTGACTTTGCCTATAGCTACTCTCTCCTTTACCTGTGTTCTGTCCCTGTGTTATGATGCTTTATAAACTGAACTACTTTGGTAAAGACAGTGAGCTCCTGAGCTTGGCTTTTATACTGCATTAGGTATCTCTGTTTTAGATTCCACCTGAAAAATAAATTTGTACATACCACCAGTTTAGGGAAGGGCAGAGAGAAAATAAATACTATAGGGTGTGTTTGTTAACTCGTCCTTGAGAGTCCTCCTTTTAGTCTTGTTCCTGGCCTTGTTCCTTCCTGTTAGGGAAAACTTTTTAACTGGCTCTTATATAAAGGACTAACTAAGCAGTTGGAAACTGGGTTACTGGGTTGATTTCCCCCCAGAAATCCTGAAAAGGACTCATGCTGAGTTCCACATATTGGAAATATCAGAAATTAGGCCTGAGTTATAGCTTAGGTAGCCAGCCAGCTGTAGTGTACACATCAACATTTCTATTCCTCTGGGGCTGTTTTCATCCTTTGCCATTTCATCCTTTGCCATTAAGTAAGCAAGAAAAAGAAAAAACCAGCCACTGAGTATAGCGAGTGCTTTAAAATAGTACAGGGTAGCTATTTTTTCACATCACTTTAAGTTATCTCTTTACTTTGCTCTTTAGCAATAAGCACCCAATCCTGCTCTATTCATTATAATAACTGCAGAATAAACAAACTCTTACTATTTACTGCAGGCAAACAAGCATGCTTCTTTATTGCTGGCTAGGTAGACAGCACAACTGAAACTGAAACTGAAAACCAGAGCAAAGGAAAGTACAGGGGGTGGGGTCTCTCTCTAGCCCATAATACAAAGTAGTATGTATAATACAAAGTAATATTTAACTCTTCAAGCATCATGTTACTATATAGGTTATTTTTTTCAGGATCACGTAAGTAATTATAGGTTGACTGTGATCATGAGAAATCCACCCTCAGTCAGGGAAAGTCTTGAGGGAGCAGACTTTGGGGTTTTTTTTCCAGATGAGGCTTTTGTTGTGCACTTGCCTTGCCTTATTCACTGAATTTTTCAGAGGATCTTAAATGGTTCCTGTTCTTAAATCAAGCTATCATTCTTTAAATCGAGGTTGCCATTGTCCGTCATGTCACAAATTAAAAAGACAATTTCCCAAAACATTCTGGAGGAGGGGAAGCACAGTTCTAGGGGGGTGGCTCCTCCATTTGTCTCCCTCCAGTTACAGGCCTGCTCTAGCAATTTCACCACCTTGCCTCTCTTTTGAGGTCCCAATTGTGTTGGCTGATCATACAGACCGATCATGAGGTCAGACTATGTGGACTTTTGGTTTCTTCCAGTTCAACTATTCCAGGTGGGCTTTGCTATTTTATACCTCTCTTTGCTGAATGTGAAGCATATGAGAATTTTTTGTCAATCACAACGTACAACTGCAGTAATTCTGCAGCGCCAGAGGGCTACAGAGCACAGTTCCAAAGAGTCAGACTGAGGAATGACTGGACCAGTGAACCTGAGCTGTCTCCCACACCCTTAGGCAGATGTAAAGTAGCTAGGGAAACTCTGTCATCATAAAATACACTCAGGTTGGAAGATAGTTTCTCCCACTTGGGAAGCAACAAATGAGCAAATGGAGCTGGAACAGCTGTAATAAAAAGTGATCTTAGTAGAATGTGTGCTCTGTTGGGAGGCTTCAGCTTGTACTTGTAGAAAGATTTTAAGTATCAGAGTTCACACTGGTTTCTTAGGAGCAAAGACTTAGTGAGATGAGGGTATTTCCCATTAATTTCCCTTGCAACACAAGTGGCTTGTTTCTCACTTTTTTGTCTTTGAAAAACAGAGTGATTGGGAAATGGCACAAAGAACTTTCGGCAAGCAAAAAGAAACTAGCAGCTTCTCATGAAATTAAGAACACACCATGATTCTGCAACAGCTAATTAATATTACCCTGGCTTTGTCACCTTCAACTCCAAGGCTCCGTTGTCCACGTTTCAAGTCCAAAACCTTGAGAACAATGAAACACAGAGGAACATGGTACTTGATCTACCTTGTGCCATTACTTGTTATGTCCTTACAGTGTTATTGCTTGTTCTTTACATTATGCCAAGGGTAGGCCAATACACTTTTATTCTGTATTTATGTATTTTTCAAAAATTTATGTACCATTTCAATATAACATTTCTGAGTATTAAAAGGCTGAAATGGTGGGGGACTTCTAGGGGTTTATTGGTGGGAGGCTGTTGATCCACAGGATTCAAACCACCTTATTCCCCCAGAGCATCTCCCAAATCAAACCTGAAACAAAATCACCACCAGCTAGCTGCAGTCTGGGCTAGCTTTTCCTGTTTTCTTTCCTTCCATTTCTCCCCACTCTCTGGCCAACTGACCACGATAAGAGGGAATAAACTATGCCAGCACCAGGATTCTCTCTTCAGTTCTACTATCAACTGAACAAGATTCACCATATGAAAGAGGAAACAAGTGCAAAAGGAACACTGAATGGCTAGATGAATGGATTGATGGATACTTCTCAATATAGATACTTCCACAATATGCACTTTAATGTGGAATTGTCACTCTTTACCCTGTAAAAGGGCCATAGCTCAGTGGTAAAGCATCTGCCTTGCATGCAGAAGGTCCCAGGTTCAATCCCTGGCATCTCCACATCAGACAGGGAGAGACCACTGCCTGGCACCCTGGAGAGCCACTGCCAGTCAGTGTAGACAGTTCTGAGCTAGATGGTCAATGGTCTGATTCAGTATAAGTCAGCTTCCTGTGTTTCTGTGTTCAAAAGTAACTGAACACTGACATGACAGAAGATAAGATGTACCTGCCAAAGTATGGAAAGTTATGTAACTTACAGTGTGAGAACAGTGAATGGGGAATGCTAAAAACCCTCAGTCTGGAAGTGCCTTGTGGGCACAGTGGAATTTTGTTTTCCTGTAAAATGCTGATGTCCTTGGAGAAGAAAAGATGTCACTTTATTGCTCCCAATTACAGCCTCTCTCAAAATTCACTTCCATAAAAGTCCCTTGTCCTAGGAGTGGGGGAATCAAATCCTTCACATGGATTGCCATCCAAAGTTAAAAATGCACAACAGAAAAAATTCAACACTATATGGCTGAAGCTCGACTGCAACAGGTGGCAGCTTTTAGGAAATGACAGATTACATCTACATCATTCCATTTTGTGAAATAGATTTTGGAATGGAACACAAGAAGTTGATGTATCTTCTAATGAGATACAGCAGTACGATAAACAAATCAACCCAAAAATCCAACTTGCATTTGGGGCAGTGCGTGTGTGTGTGTAAATCTGAGCTGTTCTGTGATAATTAACACCAAAAAGGGAGAAACTGTGATAGCAGCTTTGTTAAATAAATTACAAAGTGGATAAACTGATTAAAAAATGGTTTCCTAAGAACATAAAAATAGACCTGCTGGATCAAACCAAGACCTATCTAGTCCAACATCCTGTTCTCACCAGTGATAACCAGATACCTATAGAAAGCCCACAAGCTGGACTTCCTGACTGATGGATAAAATCTGCACCTTACAGCAAAACAAGTCAAGAGCCAATGTGATAAGGAAAGAAGTAGATGTCATTCAATAGCAGATCAGAAAATTTGGTTCTATTGATTTCACGTCATCTCTGTATTTTCTGTCACAGAATTGTGCACCTTAGTAGAAAGTTTTAACTTTAAAAAAAAAGTTCACATGTGGTTGCAAACAAACCCAAATGAACTGAATATAAAAGGACACAATAACGTCTGCCTGAACAACTGAGAGGTTTGAATACATCCATTACATTATGCAAATAATGTCACCTCCTGATGGATGACCTTTATCGGGAGAAAGACAGGGGAGTGCGACCCTGTTATTCATACTTAATCTCTCGGCAGCTTTTGATACCATTGACCATGGTATCTTTCTGGACTGACTTGGTGAGATGGGTACTGGAGGCACTGTTTTACAGTGGTTCTGATCCTATCTGTAGGGTCATTTTCAGAGAATAGCATTGGATGATTGTCTTTCGGCCTCCTGGCAGCTGGGCTGAGGGGTGCTGCAGGGTACCATCTTGTCCCCCATGCTGTTTAACATCTACTTGCAGTCCTTGGGAGCGGTCATCAGGAGATTTGGGGTGAGATGTCAGCAGTACCCTGATGATACCCAGCTCTATTTTTCGGTAGCATCTGAATCGGGAGAGGCCGTGCAAGCCTTGGAGTGCTGCCTGGACTGGGTGGTGGTCTGGACGAGGGCCAATAAACTGAGTCTGAATCCTAGCAAGATGGAGACACTGTCGGTTGGTGGTTCCTGAGTTCAGATAATTGGTCAGTTGCCTGCCTGCCTCGGATGGGGTCATACTCCCTCTGAAATAATAGGTCCTTAGTCTGGGGTCCTCCTGGATTCACCTTTGTCACTAGAGGCCCAGGTGACCTCAGTGGCTAGGAGTGCCTTTTACCAGCTTCAGCTGGTAAGACAGCTGCGGCCATTTCTGGACTGGGATAGCCTGACCACTGTTGTCCATGCACTGATAACCTCTAGGTTGGATTACTGTAATGCGTTCCATGTGGGGCTGCACTTCAGGTTGGTCGGGAATCTGCAGCTGGTGCAAAATGCAGTGGCGAGATTGTTCACTAGGGCAAGGTATTGCCAACATGTCACCCTGCTGCTGAAGGAATTGCACTGGCTGCCCATTAGCTACCAGGCTAAGTTCAAGGTTCTGGTTTTGGTGTACAAAGCCCTACACAGCTTGGGACCAGGATACCTGAAAGACCATCTTACCCCTTATATACCCAGTCGATTCCAATCAAGAACAACATAGGAAGTGACCCTTAGTGTAGTGGCACCTATCCTTTGGAATTCCCTCCCCTTAAGTATTAGACAGGTACCATCTCTGTTATCTTTTCAGCGCTTACTGAAGGAGATCCTGTTTCAACAAGCCTTTTAAATAGAGACCTTATCCCATTCTGCATCTGTGTTGGAATTGCTTTTTAATATGTTTTTAAAGCTTTTTTAAAATTTTTAATGTTTTTAAGGATGTTTTGTTTTAATATATTTTAAAGTCTGTTTTTATGATGTCTTAGAGTGTTTTTAGTGCTTTTGTTTGCCATCCTAGGCTCCTACTAGGAGGAAGGGTGGGATATAAATAAATAAATGCAAATATTATCAGCAGCATGTTCCATTTCAATGCAATTAATGAGCTTCTGCTACTGGTCCATGTGTTTGGTCTATGTATGCTCTCAGGTTTCAGATCCCTCTCCAGGCACAGAAGGTAATGGAGGGGTGTGATGATAGCTCCTGCAACTGGCAGGAAGAATGATACTTACAAATAAGTATCAGGAAAATGGCTTTATGCAGTTGCTTCATCTACATCTACAGTATCTTATGTCTGCTATATTTCAGTCTCTTGCTCAAGACCCAGTTCCAGAGTGAACTGCAGGGACCCTGAGTTGGAAAGGAATTATCCAAGACTTATATGTTCCTGTGATGTCTCTCGTCTTCTTTGTCATATGCACACATTCATCAGGCATGCGTGCATGCAGACACGCGCACACACAACACACACAGCTTATTAATTTATTATTATTATTTACTGCTACTGCTACATTTATATCCCACCTTTCCTTCAAGGAGCACAAGGTGCCATACATGGTTCTTCCTCTCTCCATTCTATCTTCACAACAACCCTGTGAGGTAGGCTAGTTTGAGAGACTGTGACTGGTCCAAGGCCACTCAGTGACCTTCATGGCTGAGAGGGGATCCTAGCCTAACTCTGTAACCAATACACCATCCTGGCTTGATTATGCTTTCATTATTTTGGTTCTGTAGCACCTTTATTTAGATAGCATTTTGTATCACTGAAAGTGTGAAAGGTTCAGGATCTCATGACAGAGTCATTATGAATTAGACCATACACGTGAAAGAGTATTCCATGATGCTCTCCTGACTATTTTCTTTTAAACTGAAATGCAGTTGGAGGGGAGGCTTTGAGTTTGATGACAGCAGCAGTGATGGTGGGACGAGGTGATTAACCCTTCTTTCTGCAGACCATTTTGCAATAAAAAATGTAGGTCTCTGTATTATACATAGAAAGTATATGGGAAATGGGGGAGCAGATTGCAAAAATGGCCTGCATGGAAAGGAGTTAATCACCATGTCCACCGCCAGTGTGTCCTAAGGCTGTATTTCAATGGTGTTTTTTTTTAAAGAGTCCTGACACCTGCTACCAATGTCATATGCAATCTCATATGTGCCATGTACTTTAGGCCAGAGACACAGACATTTACCTCTCTCTTCCATACCCAGTGAACTGCAATGAAGCCTTAAATATATTTTGCTGCATTTGGTTGTATTAATCCCTTCTTAGCCCTTCCCTCCCTCCTCTTCAGATGCACACCGTAACGTGGTGAGGGGGTTTGAGTGTGTTGAAGAAGCTGAGAGCAAAGCCGTCAGGAGTCTCGACCAAGAGGGCCAAGAAGATGCCAGCATGGTTAACGAGCAAAGTCAAGGAAGCTCTTAGAGGCAAAAAGTCTTCCTTCAGAAAATGGAAGTCTTGTCCGAATGAAGAAAATAAAAAAGAACACAAACTCTGGCAAAAGAAATGCAAGAAGACAATAAGGGATGCTAAAAAAGAATTTGAGGAGCACATTGCTAAGAACATAAAAACCAACAACAAAAAAATCTATAAATACATTCAAAGCAGGAGACCATCTAGGGAGGCGACTGGACCCTTGGATGATAAGGGAGTCAAAGGTGTACTAAAGAACGATAAGGAGATTGCAGAGAAGCTAAATGAATTCTTTGCATCTGTCTTCACAGTGGAAGCTATAGGGCAGATCCCTGAACCTGAACTAACATTTGCAGGAAGGGATTCTGAGGAACTGAGACAAATAGTGGTAACGAGAGAGGAAGTTCTAGGCTTAATGGACAATATAAAAACTGACAAATCACCGGGCCCGGATGGCATCCACCTGAGAGTTCTCAAAGAACTCAAATGTGAAATTGCTGATCTGCTAACTAAAATATGTAACTTGTCCATCGGGTCCTCCTCCGTGCCTGAAGACTGGAAAGTGGCAAATGTAACGCCAATATTCAAAAAGGGATCCAGAGGGGATCCCGGAAATTACAGGCCAGTTAGCTTAACTTCTGTCCCTGGAAAACTGGTAGAAAGTATGATTAAAGCTAGATTAACTAAGCACATAGAAGAACAAGCCTTGCTGAAGCAGAGCCAGCATGGCTTCTGCAAGGGAAAGTCCTGTCTCAGTAACCTATTAGAATTCTTTGAGAGTGTCAACAAGCATATAGATAGAGGTGATCCAGTGGACATAGTGTACTTATTTCAAAAAGCGTTTGACAAGGTACCTCACCAAAGACTTCTGAAGAAGCTTAGCAATCATGGAATAAGAGGAGAGGTCCTCTTGTGGATAAGGAATTGGTTAAGAAGCAGAAAGCAGAGAGTAGGAATCAACGGACAGTTCTCCCAATGGAGGGCTGTAGAAAGTGAAGTCCCTCAAGGATTGGTATTGGGACCTGTACTTTTCAACTTGTTCATTAATGACCTAGAATTAGGAGTGAGCAGTGAAGTGGCCAAGTTTGCTGATGACACTAAATTGTTCAGGGTTGTTAAAACAAAAAGGGATTGCGAAGAGCTCCAAAAAGACCTCTCCAAACTGAGTGAATGGGTGGAAAAATGGCAAATGCAATTCAATATAAACAAGTGTAAAATTATGCATATTGGAGCAAAAAATCTGAATTTCACATATACGCTCATGGGGTCTGAACTGGAGGTGACCGACCAGGAGAGAGACCTCGGGGTTGTAGTGGACAGCACGATGAAAATGTCGACCCAGTGTGCAGCAGCTGTGAAAAAGGCGAATTCCATGCTAGCGATAATTAGGAAAGGTATAGGAAAGGCCGTTATATAAATCTATGGTGCGGCTGCATTTGGAATACTGTGTACAGTTCTGGTCGCCTCATCTCAAAAAGGATATTATAGAGTTGGAAAAGGTTCAGAAGAGGGCAACCAGAATGATCAAGGGGATGGAGCGACTCCCTTACGAGGAAAGGTTGCAGCATTTGGGGCTTTTTAGTTTAGAGAAAAGGCAGGTCAGAGGAGACATGATAGAAGTGTTTAAATTATGCGTGGCATTGAGAAAGTGGATAGAGAAAAGTTCTTCTCCCTCTCTCATAATACTAGAACTCATGGACATTCAAAGAAGCTGAATGTTGGAAGATTCAGGACAGACAAAAGGAAGTGCTTCTTTACTCAGTGCATAGATAAACTATGGCATTTGCTCCCACAAGATGCAGTAATGGCCACCAGCTTGGATGGCTTTAAAAGAAGATTAGACAAATTCATGGCGGACAGGGCTATCAATGGCTACTAGCCGTGATGGCTGTGCTCTGCCACCCTAGTCAGAGGCAGCATGCTTCTGAAAACCAGTTGCCGGAAGCCTCAGGAGGGGAGAGTGTTCTTGCACTCGGGTTCTGCTTGCGGGCTTCCCCCAGGCACCTGGTTGGCCACTGTGAGAACAGGATGCTGGACTAGATGGGCCACTGGCCTGATCCAGCAGGCTCTTCTTATGTTCTTATGTTCTTAGACTCCTAGCAGGGGCACCCAAGGCGAAATGGTCAAAGCTGAGAAACCAGACTAAGATGCATCGAAACTCAGGGGAAGGCAATGGTAAACCACCTCTGAATATCTCTTACCATGAAAACCCTATGAATAGAGTATCCAAACATAGGGTCGCCATAAGTCGTAGTCAACTTGGAGGCACATAACAACAACAAGCCCTTCCCTCAGCCACCTTTGTGGTTTCCCACTATTGAAACTCTTTATTTGTCCCCTGGTGTAAATGTAAGGTACCCCAAATCCCTAACACAGGGTCTTCATTTCATTTTATACTGATAAGTGATCAAGGAAGACATGTTTACTTTTCAATGGTTTCATTATGAAGCTGGGAGGATTCTCCTATACTGGAAAATATCACAAGAATACCCATTCTTCAAATGGCTATATTATCAAAAAACTAGACAAGTCATATACATTATGGTCATCCAAAACCACCCCCTGATCCTATGGCATGCAGTGTCTCCTGACTATGCAAGTGAGGTTTCTTCAGAGCCCCTCATCCCTCCCAAAAAGGGGGCTCAGGATCCTCTTTCTCAAGTCCGTTGTCTGCTCATCACTAGGAATGGGACAAAGTTCTGTCCCAGCCAGAATCTGGACCCAGCATTTCTGGAGCAGAGTCCCAGACTTGTTGCTTTCCATATAAATGGAGGCTTCTGGGGCAGGAAGGCCTTTGGGCATGTGAAGTGGGATCACAGAGCAGCTTCTTTAGCTTGCACCCACCTCCTGGGATAGAAGTCCTGGCATAAAACATACACATACACACACCCTCTTTGGATCAGGGATGTTTGAAGTGAGGTGGGTCTAGGTCCTAGACCTCTCAGCTGCTGCCTTGGCCCACAGACTGGCCAAGGCAATGAGCATGCAGACAAGATGGGGGGAGGCACAGTAACCCGTGCACAAGCAACCAACTGCTGCAGATCTTATACAGCCACATTAGCAGGAAAGGCCCATCCAGTTGTGTAGCAATCACTTCAGTATCCACCAACACCAGGGTCTCACTGCAGCGTCCCATAGAAGCTCCTAACAGAAGTCAATGTTTTCCTTCCTTACCCCCCCCCACTACTGAGAGATGAAGCTGCCACTCAGTTTCCCAATAGCACAGAAAACCCTATTGTTCGGTGTCCTTGTCTCTGGGTTTTCAGGCCTTAGTAATTCCCAGTGTGTAGTTTTACTACCAGTAAACATGGCAACTTTCTCTTTCTTCATGTTACTGAATACTTTATAGTTCCTTAAGCAACTGAACATTCATTCTGAGTCATCATGCCAGCTCAGGCAAGCAATGTCAGGAGCTTCACTGCCATAAATGCAATGTAATATATTACATGATGCTATTCTGGTGTTGCAGGGACATTACACAGTTGCTTCATGCTAACACAAATATTTATGATATAACAATTGTAGGCCCCATCTTAACTATACACGTAAAGCAGTATCATACACTTTTAGACAGTCATGGTTCCCCCACCAAAAAATCCTGGGAACTGTAGTTTGCTAAGCATGCTGAGAGTTAAGCGACCTCCTATTTTCACCCAGTTACAATTCCCAGAGTTTCCTGGAAAGACGATGAATAAAACCACGATGGATAAATAAAACAAAAGTGTGCTGTTAGGTTCTGTAAATAGCTTATTCGTGCATGGCTTAACCAGTTGATGGGAGTTTGGATGGAAAGACAACATATGCCTCATACTTGACATATACAAAAACAGGCAGTTCCATACAGGCAGTTCCATATACTTATCTACATATACTCTTTCATTTAGGCAGTTCCATATACTCATCTACACAGCTGCAAATGTGGCAGAAAAGTTATTTGTATATCCAGTTGTGACACCCTGGAAAGAATTCAGTTGTGTTAAAGCAGCTAAGGCAGAAATTGCATGCACGCTCATCTTAAGAGTAAGTCCCACTGAGTTGAACTGGACTTACTGCTGAGTATGCATGCATAGGATTGCACTAAAAGGTTGCAATTCAATTATACTTACTAGGGAGCAAGTCCCAATGAAATAAGTGAGCTGTACTGTCATATGCTCAAGATTGCACCACATGTGAACATAAGAAGAGCCTGCTGGATCAGGCCAGTGGCCCATCTAGTCCAGCATCCTGTTCTCACAGTGGCCAACCAGGTGCCTGGGGGAAACCCGCAAGCAGGACCCGAGTGCAAGAACACTCTCCCCTCCTGAGGCTTCCAGCAACTGGTTTTCAGAAGCATGCTGCCTCTGACTAGGGTGGCAGAGCACAGCCATCACGGCTAGTAGCCATTGATAGCCCTGTCCGCCATGAATTTGTCTAATCTTCTTTTAAAGCCATCCAAGCTGGTGGCCATTACTGCATCTTGTGGGAGCAAATGCCATAGTTTAACTATGCGCTGAGTAAAGAAGTACTTCCTTTTGTCTGTCCTGAATCTTCCAACATTCAGCTTCTTTGAATGTCCACGAGTTCTAGTATTATGAGAGAGGGAGAAGAACTTTTCTCTATCCACTTTCTCAATGCCATGCATAATTTTATACACTTCTATCATGTCTCCTCTGACCCGCCTTTTCTCTAAACTAATGTGCATCAGTAGATGTTTTTCAGCATTAGATGCAGTAATAATTATAGTGATTTCCTAATTGCATTGAGCAGTGGGTTGGGCTATTCTTTGATTCTATGATAATAATTTCAATATATTCAAAGATTTTTTTAAGATATTTTATTTTTAAAATCTTTTAAAGATTTTTTTTCATATGTTTTTTAGTGTGTTGTCCTTTGTCTGCCACCCTGGGCTCCTTCTGGGAGGAAGGGCAGAATACACATTTAATAAATAAATAAATATCACCTTTTTAATATAGACAAAGTACAGAGAATCTAGAGTCTTTGTAAAATGTGCTGAACCATCACAAGACCAATGTGATATATTAATGATGATCATTTAATCTCTCTCTCTCTCTCTCTCTCTATATATATATATATACTGATGGAGATGTCTACATCCATTTGCTGATTATTCAGAGATCTGTAGTTAACTTACTCAGAATCATTCCAAGATTAAATGTACATGGGTTCATCATACACAACAGTTCTTTGCTATGTATCAATCTGGATTGTTTTAGTAGTAGAAGTTTATCATGCCTTCAATATTCAATTGCCATTTTGATGCACATGTTACAGAATGTAAATGGTACGTATCCCAAATTCAGCTATGTAAAGTTATCTCTAGTTTAGATCCCGCTTAAGCATGAGGCCTTGTATCACATGATCGGTCCATGCTTTCCTGAATACTAGAGCCTCAGATTCAAATAGACACAATGCCACCTTATGAGGTAGTAGGTGCCTGTCATAGTAAATTATTGTCTACAATGGAGGTGCCCACAGCCAGTCAGTAAAAATAGTCCCTGCTGTTTCCAAAATGTAAATTTAGAGTGGCAGGAACGGATATGTCCTCAGGAGACATTCTTTGTAGATCTATTCAACCTGGCAGAGAATGAACATCATAGAAAATATATGTAGGTTGAAGAATAAAAATAAGAACAGTGAAGGGAAGAGTAGAGAAAAGTAAATATTCCAGACCAAATCATCATATTGAGAAACACATAAAACATTAACAATATCTCCATATGTAACTTCTTAACAACTAAAGAGCAATAGCTTTGTAAAGTAGTTTTGTACTTAAAAGGGTTCTGTCCCATGCTGACAAATGAATCTATCATTTGAAGAGAGTCTTCTAAATGAAGCTGCACAGGCAACATTGACTTTATAGTGTTTTCAACAACATCAACAAAAGAAAGGTATTGCACAGGGTGGATATTCTTTTAGAGCATTTTCATCACATTTAACTTTGCCAGTGATTTGACCTAGAAACAAACAGCAGATTTGCTCACTCATCAACTGTTCCTCATGTCCTGCTGTTAACGTCAAATGCAGCAGAGACACCTCTCTGATATATGTGTGTTCTGGGATCTGGGAGCTTCAACACTGCCTATAGTTAACTGTAAAGCTACAGACATCTTCTGTGTGATTGCTGAAAAACAGTGCCTGGCACATCCCAGTTTTGGATGAGGAAATTGTATCTAATGCTTATCTACTTTATGGATTCATTTCACTGAGCCTCACAATGCAAGAGCAAGTCATTGCAAGTGTCAGCAGTGAAAGACTATAATTCTGCCTAAGGCATGAAAAAAGCCATATGTACTTGGCATAGCGACTACCTATCAAGAAAATGTCAGTCTTGCACTGACTACCCTCATTCTCTTTCTGCATTTGCCTCTTGTTATTTTTCTCTGGTTTCGTCTATCAAAATAAAAAATAATAGTGCTCCACCCTTATATCCACTGCCTGAAATCCTGGAGAACAACTACCAGCTTAACTGCAAGATAAATGGACCAATAGTCTGACTCAGATTAAAGCAGCTTCGTATGCTCCAATTATGGACAAATGACATCGCTTTCTCTATAATGTGGCAGCCTTCAATGTATAAGGAGCATTTTACATGGATAATCATCCAAACATACAATCTTTCTCCTGCACTTTGAAGCTGTACACCGTAGAATATTATTTCTGCATGTTTAGAGCTACCCTCCTAATGGTTCCAAAGCAGTCAGACTTTGGCAAATCCCCACAGGAAATAAATTCCCCCCCCCCCACACACACACATTAAAAGAGACAGCCCAGGAAATCCTAACCCTTTTTCAAAAATAAAAAATGCCAGTCTTCATATCCATAGCTCTTTTTTGTGACTTTAGAATCAAAATAGTGCACCTGAAGTCCTGGACTATACTGTACTTATTTTTAATTGGTGCTGAAAGAATGTTAAGCACATGTTAAAAAAATTAAAATATCTTCTAGATAATTTTTTTCCTGGAATGTGAACTAGTATATTGAAGCCAGGAATAGAAGCAATGAATGCTTTAATACTAGCAAAAAGATTATTGTTTAGATTAGTCTATACCGGGGTGTAGAACCTCTGGACCCTGGGCCAATCTTAGCCTGCCAGGGGATCCAAATTTGGCTCATGAGGCCATTTTCCGCAAACCATGCCCATCCGTACATCTGCTGATATGACTGCTGATGTCAGCTGATGGATGGAGCTTAATCCTGCATTGGCTGTGCACCCTGTTTACAAAAAACAGCTGGTATCTTCAAGGTGTACAATGTAAATACTCAGAAAAGTATCCAGTCAGTTCATCAGAAAATAATTATTATCCCCTGCTTTCATGGCACTCAGTGGAACTGGGAGCCAGAGAGCATGAAACACTCAGTGACACTGAAAATGCTGTGGTCATTTTTAATTTTCTCTTCAACATGAAGACTGAAAGTATTTGCAACACTGCCTTGTCACATGTAATACAGCCACCATCTACAGAAAGACAGAAAAAACACATACAAGTAAATGGGTATTATAGCAATAGTTTTTGAACGCCCAGGCAGATCAAAAGGAACAATTTCTGCTAGCAGTGGAGTGGAACAAGCTAAAAAGCCTTTCGATGACAGAAGCTAAAACTGTTTGATTTAATAGCAAGTAACATAAAGATGTGACAGAAATTTCCAATTGGCAGTCGGTATTTTAGCGTGTGACAGCCTTGTGGAAAAAATAATTGAGGGAACAAGTGGGAGTGTTAAAAAAAAGAGAGGGAAATCTCAGAATCCCACTTTATATGAATGAAGTTTAGTTTGTCCTGGGCAAAGGCAAGCCAAGATCAGTTCTAGGATGAACATTAAAGTATAGAAGCAAGGCATGGAGAAGGCTGGCAAGGGGTTCACAGTGCTTACTGCAAGGATTGTGACCCTCCAGATATTCTTTGACCGTAACTCCCATCAGTCCCAGCCAGTACACCTAATGCTCAGAGATTATAGGAATTGTAGTCCAGCAGCATCTGGAGGGCCTCACATTTTTGCCATCACTGGCTTAGTGGGTTTCGGGGCAAGGTTCACAGAAAATGCAGACAAAACAGATGCATGGTTCAAAAAGATAATATTGAATGCAGACTTGAGAAGCCCTCTCTACTTCCTTTGGCAATGGCTGCTGGGAGATGGGGCCCATAAACCAAAAGCAGCTAAACCAATAGCAGTCAGTGAAGCAGTAAGTAGTGCTACTTAAGCACAAGTGGTATCAGGCTCTGACAGTAATTTCATGGTCTAGGCCCAACATGCTTGACACAAATTGATAGTTGTCAAATGGAACCATGAATGTTGATATTCTTCCAATATAAACTTTTAAACTGACTGAGGGGGGAAACCCGACAGGAGCTGAGAAAGGTCCGGTTCGGAATAAACCTCCCCCCTGGGATAAAAACCAAAGAAATGATGAAATTTTAAAAGGGGTAGGCCTAGAAGTAGGCATTGTGAGAGCAGGGGCACAGGATATAAATTCAGAAGAGCAAAATTACCACAGGCCTAACCACAAGTGCCAAAGACACTTGAAGAGAGACACTGCTTACAAGTGCCTGTACGCTAATGCTAGGAGCCTGCGAACCAAGATGGGAGAACTGGAGTGCTTGGTCTTAGAGGAGAGCATTGATCTAGTGAGCATAACGGAGACCTGGTGGAATGGAGAAAACCAGTGGGATACGGTTATCCCTGGATATAAACTATATCGGAAGGACAGGGAAGGACGTATTGGTGGCAGAGTCGCTCAAGGATTGGACCCTTGGATGATAAGGGAGTCAAAGGTGTACTAAAGAACGATAAGGAGATTGCAGAGAAGCTAAATGAATTCTTTGCATCTGTCTTCATCTGTCTTCACAGTGGAAGATATAGGGCAGATCCCTGAACCTGAACTAACATTTGCAGGAAGGGATTCTGAGGAACTGAGACAAATAGTGGTAACGAGAGAGGAAGTTCTAAGCTTAATGGACAATATAAAAACTGACAAATCACCGGGCCCGGATGGCATCCACCCGAGAGTTCTCAAAGAACTCAAAGGTGAAATTGCTGATCTGCTAACTAAAATATGTAACTTGTCCCTTGGGTCCTCCTCCGTGCCTGAGGACTGGAAAGTGGCAAATGTAACGCCAATATTCAAAAAGGGATCCAGAGGGGATCCCGGAAATTACAGGCCAGTTAGCTTAACTTCTGTCCCTGGAAAACTGGTAGAAAGTATGATTAAAGCTAGATTAACTAAGCACATAGAAGAACAAGCCTTGCTGAAGCAGAGCCAGCATGGCTTCTGCAAGGGAAAGTCCTGTCTCAGTAACCTATTAGAATTCTTTGAGAGTGTCAACAAGCATATAGATAGAGGTGATCCAGTGGACATAGTGTACTTAGACTTTCAAAAAGCGTTTGACAAGGTACCTCACCAAAGGCTTCTGAGGAAGCTTAGCAATCATGGAATAAGAGGAGAGGTCCTCTTGTGGATAAGAAATTGGTTAAGAAACAGAAAGCAGAGAGTAGGAATCAACGGACAGTTCTCCCAATGGAGGGCTGTAGAAAGTGGAGTCCCTCAAGGATCGGTATTGGGACCTATACTTTTCAACTTGTTCATTAATGACCTAGAATTAGGAGTGAGCAGTGAAGTGGCCAAGTTTGCTGATGACACTAAATTGTTCAGGGTTGTTAAAACAAAAAGGGATTGCGAAGAGCTCCAAAAAGACCTCTCCAAACTGAGTGAATGGGCAGAAAAATGGCAAATGCAATCCAATATAAACAAGTGTAAAATTATGCATATTGGAGCAAAAAATCTGAATTTCACATATACGCTCATGGGGTCTGAACTGGCGGTGACCGACCAGGAGAGAGACCTCGGGGTTGTAGTGGACAGCACGATGAAAATGTCGACCCAGTGTGCGGCAGCTGTGAAAAAGGCAAATTCCATGCTAGCAATAATTAGGAAAGGTATTGAAAATAAAACAGCCAATATCATAATGCCATTGTACAAATCTATGGTGCGGCCGCATTTGGAATACTGTGTACAGTTCTGGTCGCCTCATCTCAAAAAGGATATTATAGAGTTGGAAAAGGTTCAGAAGAGGGCAACCAGAATGATCAAGGGGATGGAGCGACTCCCTTATGAGGAAAGGTTGCAGCATTTGGGGCTTTTTAGTTTAGAGAAAAGGTGGGTCAGAGGAGACATGATAGAAGTGTATAAAATTATGCATGGCATTGAGAAAGTGGATAGAGAAAAGTTCTTCTCCCTCTCTCATAATACTAGAACTCGTAGACATTCAAAGAAGCTGAATGTTGGAAGATTCAGGACAGACAAAAGGAAGTACTTCTTTACTCAGCGCATAGTTAAACTATGGCATTTGCTCCCACAAGATGCAGTAATGGCCACCAGGTTGGACGGCTTTAAAAGAAGATTAGACAAATTCATGGAGGACAGGGCTATCAATGGCTACTAGCCATGATGGCTGTGTTCTGCCACCCTAGTCAGAGGCAGCATGCTTCTGAAAACCAGTTGCCGGAAGCCTCAGGAGGGGAGAGTGTTCTTGCACTCGGGTCCTGCTTGCGGGCTTCCCCCAGGCACCTGGTTGGCCACTGTGAGAACAGGATGCTGGACTAGATGGGCCACTGGCCTGATCCAGCAGGCTCTTCTTATGTTCTTATGTTCTTATAAATTCATAACCAAATAAAAATGGTTTTAGTTCACTATAAAAAGTTGCACATGAACCCACCCTGACAGTAGAGTAATTTTTAAATGCTGGCATCTCCAAGAAACATTTTTGAAATGTATATTTAAACCAGAGAATCATGTTGCCATGTTAACCACAAGCAGGAGAGACGCAATATGCTCTTCAGTGCTTCACAAAAAAATAGCTTAAGCCTGATAGTCTTACCCAGACAAATAAAGATTGATATACAGTGAAATAACTAAAACTGCTATATTTATAATATAATAAAGCTTTCCAAAGTTTTGATTGGGCACAATAAAGGTATTGCCCAACTGTGGATTTTGAAGGTTTTTTTCTTATGAACCAACACTGGCGTTACCTTTAATAATAATAATAATAATTTTATTTATTGGTCGCCTATCTGTCCAGGTTAATGGACACTCTAGGCGACTTACAATAAAAAACAATACATCAAATACAATATACAAAATAAAACACAGTCATAGTCAATTTAAAATCAGTTTCCAATTAAAACATCATAAAACTAACCCTCCCATAGGCCTGCCTGAATAGCCAGGTTTTTAAGGCTCGGCAAAAACCTGTCAGGGAGTGAGTATGTCGAAGATCAAGGGGAAGGGAGTTCCAGAGGGTGGGGGCCACAATCGAGAAAGCCCTCTCTCTGGTCCGCACCAGCCTAGCTATTTTAACCGGTGGGACCGAGAGAAGGTCTTGTGAGGTTGATCTTGTCAGGCGGCATAATTGGTGACTCTGGAGGCGCTCCTTCAGATAAACTGGGCCAAAACCGTTTAGGGTTTTAAAGATCAATACCAACACCTTGAATTGGGCCCGGTAGACAACTGGTAGCCAGTGAAGATCCATTAACACTGGAGTGATGTGATCACGGCGATGGCTGTGCTTGATCAAGCGCGCCGCCGCATTCTGTACCAGCTGTAACTTCCGGACCATTTTCAAGGGTAACCCCACGTAGAGCGCATTACAGTAGTCCAAGCGAGAGGAGACCAGGGCATGTATCACTTGTGGGAGCAGATGAACAGGAAGGTAGGGATGCAGCCTTTGTATCAGACGTAATTGATACCAAGCTGCCCGACTCACTGCTGACACCTGAGCCTCCATGGACAACTGGGAGTCAAGAATGACCCCAAGGCTGCGGACCTGGTCTTTCAGGGGTAATCTCACCCCATTAAGCATCAGGTCTGTAATACCCAGCCTCCCTTTGTCTCCCACAAGCAACACCTCGGTCTTGTCAGGATTCAGCTTCAGCCTGTTCTCTCCCATCCATCCACTTACGGATTCCAGGCACTTGGACATGGTATCTACAGCCAACTCTGGTGAGGACTTAAATGAGAGATAGCGCTGAGTGTCATCCGCATATTGGTGACACTTCAGCCCAAAACTCCTGATGATGGCCCCCAGTGGTTTCACATAGATGTTAAACAGCATGGGAGAGAGGATAGAGCCCTGTGGTACTCCACAATTAAGAGACCAAGGGTCTGAAACCTCATCTCCCAAAGCTACCCTCTGGTGCCTATTTGAGAGATAGGAATGGAACCACTGTAAAACAGTGCCCCCCATTCCCAATCCCTGAAGGTGATCCAAAAGGATACCGTGGTCAACGGTATCGAAAGCCGCTGAGAGATCTAGGAGGACGAGGAAGGTATACTCCCCCATATCCAGCGCCCTCCTCATATCATCCACCAGAGCGACCAAGGCTGTTTCAGTTCCATGCCCAGTCCTGAAACCCGATTGGAATGGATCTAAATAATCCGTTTCCTCCAAGTGTGTCTGTAACTGCTTGGCCACCACTCACTCAATCACCTTGCCCAAGAATGGTAAGTTAGATACTGGGCGGAAGTTATTCAGTTCTCGGGGATCCAAGGAGGGTTTTTTTAAGATGGGCTTTATCACCGCTTCCTTGAGGACTAATGGCATTGCACCCTCTTTCAAGGATGCATTTACCATTGCCTTGATCCCTTCGCTCAGTCTCTCCTTGCAGCTCATAACAAGCCACGAAGGGCAAGGATCAAGCAGACAGGTGGTTGGCTTCACGGTACCGAGCACCTTGTCCACTTCCTCAGAGAGAAGAGGCTGAAACCGATCCCACCGGACCGGAATGCAACTGGCCGACCCTGGCCCACTACCTGTATCCACGGCGAGCGGAATCGTGCTCTTCAGGCGCTCGACTTTATCAGCAAAGTGTTTAGCAAAATTATCACAGGAGATTTTCGATTGCTCCATGGGTTCCTGAGCAACTGGACCGACCAGGCTTCGGACCACTTGGAACAATCTCCTGGGACAACACTCTGCTGACGCAATAGAGGCAGCAAAGAACTCCCTCTTTGTTGTCTTTATTGCCACTTGGTAGGCAGTTATTGCTGCTCTAACCAGTGTCCGATCGTCTTCAGTGCGAGATTTCCGCCACCGGCGCTCAAGTCGTCTCACCTCCTGCCTCAGACCCCGCAACCGTGGTGTATTCCTTTTATATAACAAGGCAGTAGGGGTTGTAGCAGATTTTCTCTTTTCCCACAGTTGCAGTCCAGAACCACTGTGAGAGGCCCATGCCTACAGTTTGCATTGTAAAAAAAGAAGAATGTCCCATTGAAATGGGTATTGCTATGATTTCAGAAACTGAAAGCATCAGTTCCATTTAGTTAAAAAACAAATAAATGAAATTAATGGTTAAAAAAGTAGATGTTCCCTGCCTGATCCTATAAATCCATTCTAGCAGTGGCTGGGCAAACACCAGTGGCGGCTGATGGCTCCCTGTCAGTGGGGCAGTGGAATCCGATCCCGGTTTTAGCCCAAACTTTCTTTGTTCAGCACCTTGGACAGTTCCTTGAAAGTTCAGACTAAAAGCCAGAGCAGATTCCACTGCCCCATTGACATGTAAATACCATCTTATCAGGCAAACTGTTCCAGACAACATAGGAAGTGGACTTTTAGTGTTTTGGCACCAACCCTTGGGAATCTCCTTAAATATTAGACAGTCACCATCTCTATTATCTTTTCGGCACGTACCAAAGATCTCATCCCAGTGAGCAACTGTGTTGGAATTGGTTTGTTTTTTTGTTTTGTTTTTCGAATTGCCCTGGACTTCTACTGGAAGGGCGGGATATAAATAAATAAATGAAGATGTTTTGTTTTAATATGATTTAAAGAAGTTTTAATATATTTTAAAGCCTTTTGTTTTTAAGATGTTTTAGACAGCTTTTAGTGTTTTTGTTTGCTGCCCTGGGAGGAAGGGCAGGATATAAATAAATTTAAAAACTGAGCCACCAGCCATCACTGGCAAACACTGAAGCTAAAGTAGGGCAAGTGAGGCTGGAGAAAGCAAATTGGCTCAATGCCAGCCACCATCACCACTACCCTCCTCAAATATATATTATTAGAAGGCCTTCTCAGACATAGTATCCTGGCTGTGGAGTACCCTCCCCAGAAGGGCTTGCCTGGTTCCTACCTAAGAACATAAGAGTTTGCTGGATCAGGTCAGTAGCCCATGTAGTCCAGCATCCTGTTCTACAGTGGCCAAGTTGATGCCCATGGGAAGTCTTTTCTGATGCCAAGGGAATTTTATTCTTCTTCTTCCAGGCATTTACAAGATTTTGGCACTTTGAAATTTTCAGGAGTGGGGAACCTTTGACCCTCCAGTTGTTGTTGAACTGCAGGTTCCATCAGCCCTAGCAAGCATGACCAATGGCCAGGGATGATGGAAGATGTAGTTCAGCAACATCTGGAGGGCCACGTTTCCCCACACCTGCTTTAGATGTCTGTGCTGTGAGAGTTTTATAATATTTTGTTTCAGTTTTCACTGTCTTCGTTTTATGCTGTGTTTGCAGTTGTTTTATATTGTTTTATAGTGTCCACAGAACCTCATTTGTGGAATTGCATAGAAGCAATGTAAATAAATAAATACCTGATTATTTACTTGGAATTCCAGATCAGGTATAATAAGTTAAATGAAAAAGTTAAATAGCATTGGTCCTAAGAGCATGGGAATTAGCAGTCTATAACAAAGGAGAATGAAGGAACTACTGGAGATCTTCCTAGCAGCAGAAAAAGACTGCACAGATATTGTAACCAATATGAATAGAACTTTCACCACCACTTCTTCCTTGGAATGGATAACCATACCTGTCTTGCCCTTTTCCTTTTGCAGCCCACTGCTTTGTCTGCTTCCACCGATACAAATTTCTAATTGTGCGTTAAAAGGTAGGTTGTCATGAAGTTCAGTTCCATAATGTATCTAGTAGATGGTCTTCATTTGTGCTCCAGTTGGCATGAATTACCTGCCACATAATGTATCTAACTACATATTAGTTTGACCTATCTGACACTGGTTTTAAGGCTCTGAAAGCAATTACTTGGTAAGAGAATGTAAAAGATCAAAACAAAACAAAGCTTTATGTTGCAAAACAGAAAGTTAAATATAGTATGTGTACTGAAAAACAAACACAGGCAGGAAATTCTTCATGCTGGGTGAGGTTGTGGTGATGGGGAGCAGGACAATTTGATTCAGTAAGAATCAGCTAAAAAGAAACTCACTAAGAGACTCGTATCTGGCACCACTGAAACTCATCCAAGGATTGTGTGCTCCTGTGGTGACGAACGAGGCAAAGAATCTTAAAGCCATGAATTCATTAAGTGACTTTAGGTAGGCCAGTCTCTCTCCGCTTATCCATCTGCAATCTACTGTTCTGCCTTACAGGGTTCTTTGAAGTATGACTGAAATAATGTAGGTGGAACAATTTGAACATCTAAATGTGATATATGAATGGTAAATATTATTGTTCTTGGTTGACAGAGGTTATGAAGGAGATTCCAGAATACTTTACCTCCAGAAAGAATAAATAGTTCTGTGCTTTCCACAGAACAGTAATGAACAAACATGTTCTGAGGTTATGATTTAGCACTCAGAAAGAGACAGGCTTATATTCAGCATTGGCATAGTTAATGCTTGGTCTGAGGGACTTACCAGTACTTGAACCTAGCTGCAACAGAACTGTGCATTGTTAAAGGAATACAGTTTTTAGCAAGAGTGCACTACTCTTGGCTATTCCAGTTTGCTAAGCATGAACAGACAAGGGGTGGACTATTGTTGCTGTTGGATGAATCAAGTGTTCAGTTCCCAAAACAGGACTTCATAGCTAGGCATTCTTACTAACTGGCCATAAGGTGGCAAATTGCAATTAATATATTATGATAGCGAAAAATGTCTGCCTCTTCTGCTATCATAATATATTAACTGCAATTTGCCATAATGTCCCATTATTTTAGCACTGGTGAGTATGTTACAGAAGATCTCCTTAACTTTCTCTGTCTCTCTGTCTCATGTGGGTTAGGGCCGTAGCTCAGTGGCAGAGCATCTGCTCTGCATGCAGAAGATCCTAAATTCAATCTCTGGCATCTCCAGGTAGGACTAGGAGTAACTCCTGTCTGAAACCCTGGAGACCCGCTGCCAGTCAGTGTGCAGTCCTGAGCTAGATGGGCCAACTGTCTGACTCAGTATAAGGCAGCTTCCTATGTTCCCATGAGAGAAAGGGAAGGGCTTGTGCCATTAGGAACCAAGACTGATGTAAGCAATAGACAAAGGATTGCAGCAGGAGCAAGTGGGTGCAAGACTGGGATGTGGAATGGAAGTATCACCAGCAGGAGCAAATTAGGATCTTGACAGGAGGGCCAGGAATCAAATTTACAAGGAGGAGAAGGAATGAGCTATGCATCCCACTAACTAGACAGTACAAATAGAAGGTATGGATAAAAGGGATCTTGTTGGGACTTATGACCAAGGAGAATGATTGAGAAGGGGCTGCCAGATGGTGATGATGATGATGATGATGATACCATCCATGCACAAAGAATGAGAGGACTGAATGAGGACGGGGGTGGGAAGGAGAGAAAGGGAAAGCAAGCCAAACCTGTGTGCCTGTTCAACAGGGTGGATGGTGATGGCAGTGGACAAGGAGAGTGAACAAGAAGAAGAATACTTAGGAGCAGAGCTAAAACAAACTTGGTCTTGGGCATACTGACCATAAGGAAGTATCCATGTGGAAATATTAGAAAGGCCCTTGGAGATGTATTATTGATTGATGGAAGAACATTCTGTGGTAATGAGATAGTGTGCTAATGGGTAATGATAAAGTTAAACATTGTCTCCAGTTATTATGGGTTGGAGCTAAGACTTCAGCCTTTAGTTTGTTCTTGTGACTATTTTTGATTTCCTGTGCAGTTGTTAACTTGTTCATCCATAAACTGCCTCTTAGTTGGGGCCTACAAAAGTGAGTAATCCTGCCTTATACTAAACATGAACTCAACATGTAGAGTGGGGTGTCAGCAGTGTATAGGTGGGGCTAAAAGCCACTGCTTTAGAGAGAAGATGGCATTTGTGGATTTTACCAAGGATATCTGAATTGCTCCAAGCCCAACCCAGGCTAGCTCATTTTATTTATTTTAATACATTGACTCTTAGCAGTTACGCTTGTTTGCAAAAGAGATAGTTTTTATCTTTTCTACTTCTTTTATTCTGTAGAACCCACAGGACTCCTAAGTGACATTTGAAAAAGAGTTAAACACTGCTGCTGCTCTATAGAGTAAGAATAGGGGAATCGCTGGCTTTCAGCCTTGCTGTAATTGTTTGTAGCAAGGATTAAACCAGACCTTTTGCCTTTTGCCTGTTTTCCTCATAGAACGAACATATGGTATATGAGATTTTCTTGACTGTGACCCATCTGCTGCTGACTCATCTAATTGCTGGGCTTGCCTTTATCACCTACAAAAACTCCCCAAGGTTCTGGAGTCTACACAGGCAGAAATATCTGCTTTTCAGACACAGATCACTCAGCTGAGCTAATTTAAGATTCATCAAATTAAAGCTGTGCCAAAAATGTATCCTACATTTTTAAAATCAACCATAAATTAACAAGAAAAGAAAATGCATTTCAAAATTTTCAAATGGAAGAGAAAATGTTAATTACTGTAAACTGCCCAGAGAGCTTCAGCTATGGGGCGGTATATAAGTACAATAAATAAATAATGTCAGTGAAAATTTCATGGGCAAGATACAGGGTTTTTGATATGCTTATTTTACTTTTGAGGTGGCCAAGGGTGTTTGTGGGTGTCCTTTCTTTAATTCTAAAAAAATATCATCAGTAGGGATGGGCCAGAAATTTGATTCAGTTTGCATTTCAAGCCAAATCTATAAAATGCTCACTTTCTGAAACAATATGAGAACTGAAACATAGCCATCCTTCAAAATTTGCACTTATTTGAATTTTGCAGTTCACCAACCAAACTATGTTTACAAAAATGCATATGGTAGGGGAAAGCGTGCATAAAAATGAATATGTGAGTGAAAATAACATACAAAAATGCAGTACATGATAAAAAAATTGCTTACAAAATGTGTACATTCGTAAAAACTGCCTACACAAATGTGTTTATTAGGAGAAAATTGCACTAACATGCTGGAGAATTTTCATGAGTTTTTTTAATTGCAAATTGCTGCAGAAATGTAGAGAGCTGGATTTAAGATTGGAAAAATGACAAATGGAGAGAACTGAAATTGACAGATCTTTCCATCCCTAATGACCAGTACTTTGCACTCTGTAGCCTTCCCAGGTACTCGTACTTCCATCAAAGCCCAGGGAAAGATATCAAGAAGCAACTCCTCTCACATTTTCTCAGATCAAGAAGTATGGGCAGGCACAGAGACTGCAGAATCAGGTTTTCCAGAAAGAAAAACACATATACCACTCTTGGTCACCATCTTGCAAAAATAAGGTAAGCTCAAAACCCCACCATAACTGGAATTCCAAACAAAATTCTGAGAATGAGGGCTCTTTCGCAGAGGAAGAAAACTTTTGAGGAAGTGGAAGATAGACTTGGCAGAGCACTGCTTAAACTACCCTGTAGGCAAAATGAAATAGCCTCAAGATCATCTGACTTAGACCATCTGGACACTAAAGAATGCTAAGAGTTAGCCAAGTGTTTTTTGTTTTTTGAGGGGGGTGGGGAATCATCCAGTTTTCCCACATTGATCATTTAAAAATGAAACATATTATGCTTTAGAATGTACGGTTTCAATACTAAATTAGAGCAATTCTATCCCACTTGCTCTTGGTGCACTGAAAGGTGTTCCAACATTTTAAATAAGATTTAATTAGACCCATAAGATTGATCCCTGTTGTACGTGTTTGAATCCTCTGATTTGCTGTTGTATTCACTTTTATATGTTTTTATATTGCTGTTTTATTGGCAATATAAGGAAATATGTTGGCAATATAAGAGAGGAAAAGGCAAATTTGGCTTACATTAAGTGATCCTTGGCTTTATGTGACAGTAAGGAGCATACTGTTTCTATAGTTCCATGAAATAATCTAACAATATACTTGTTCACTTCTACATATACAACTCATGTAAACGAATCATGTGCTTCTTTTTTATTTTGCTGATTTTATTTGCATATTAATTGTTTTAATTTGCTCTGTGTTCCCTTAACAAATCAAAACTTATTTAGCTACTGTTCATACATTCAGAATGTCCCATTACCATTCCTCCCAAAATGTTTTAGCATTTCAAAATGTAGTGGGCATACCCTAACAGAAGGGTGAAATCTGTTGTGGCCTAGTAGGTGCTAATTAATAGTAACTCTAGTTGTTCATAGGTTAACTGTGAAAACAAATGATGCTTGTGTAAGGAACAGCACTTGGCTGACTGCCCCCACTTAATCAGAGCAAGCGCTTTGGGGGAAAAATGCATTTTCTTCTGATTGTAAGCCAAACAGCAAACAGTATATAACTGATATAGACCTCATTCTTTGGCCACTGCAGAACATAATGTAATATTACCCAGAAACAAGTGATTTTTATATCACTCATTAAGATGCCCTTTTTGTGTGCTAGCATTTCAATATCACATAGCAGGTATAAACATTGGACATTATCTCCCAAGCACTGCTGCTTTGCAATTTCCATTCTTTTCAATGAGGTTTGAATGGAGGTTATTTGGCAGCAGCACTTGGTGGATTGCCTCCATTATTTTTTTTAAATAATAATATTAAAATTGTGAACAAATGGTTTGTTTGAAGAAGAAACCCTTTAACTGTTTTCCATTCTCTTTCACTGCTGGCACATGTACTCAAACAGAAGCCCTAGGGGTTAGAAAGACAGTCATAACAGTATATTTTAACTCCCAGATATGTGAATGGCACAATGACCTGCAGTAGGGTTTGCTTTGAGAGGGACAGTAATATTTTATTTCCTATGTCCCAAATAGGACTGGATTCCAAGTATGTGTTTCGTAAATGACTGTCATCTGAGGATTCAAAATATGCTGTGACATGATGGATTGCAAAACTTCTTGTAAGGACAAGACTGTGCAAGCGTGTCATTTCAAATTGTTGTTGCAAATTGCATGTGTCATGGCAAGGTTTAAAGGCCTGTATTTTGGATGTATTCAAGATTAATTAGTAATACATCTTTGTGCTTATTTTCACTAATGTACATATTAATTACTATAGCCCAGAGCTTGGAAAAGTTACTTTTTTTGAACTACAACTCCCATCAGTCCCAGCCAGCATGGCCACTGGATTGGGCTGATGGGAGTTGTAGTTCAAAAAAGTAATTTTCCAAGCTCTGCTATAGCCATGTTACCAACCCAACTCTAAAGTCATTCTCACCCCCTTTTTTCTTTTTAAGTGAAGGGGTTTGTTCATTTGTTATGTTTACTTCAGCCTATTAAATTGTTTGTAACAATAGTAACTCAGTACAGTAATTTGGCCAGAGGTTTTGTACACCACATAGATATATTTTTGTATGACCTATTTTTGTATATTTTTGTATGATCTTATGTTATACGAAATGAACAATAAAACAAAAATACTGGCATTCCTAAAGATTAGTCATTGTGCTCACAAAATCTTACCTTCAAAATGGCACCTCAGCCATTACTGTCTTACTTATGAATCATTTTACTCTTAAGCCACTTGGGTGCGATCAAATGGAAAGCTAGCTGTGCACTCTATGGAGTATCTGGTGACATTTGCAGAACTTGCGTTGGGTAGTCTTGACGTGTGCTTCTCATGATGTAACAAGAAACAATGATAAATATGTGTGTGCATGGACAGGTTTTTCAGTGTGGTGGATAATTGTGACAAAATGGGTTGCCAATGTCCAGAAACATCAGGAATCCCTGGCATAAAACATCATGCATGATCTGGTCTTGTAAACTGCTAAATTAAAAGGGCTTGCAAGAGTTGCTGTGTATGTTTTTCATTTATTTTACTGTTCCAGAATTCTAACATAGCTGTCCCTATTCTATTCTAAGGTTGATACTGATGACTCTCAGACTACCATTTTATGACCATCTGGCACAAATGACACAAAATTCACTCTGTCAGTCCTTCTGACTATTGTTGCAATACCACCGGAAATCAACAGTCTCCTAAGAATAAGGCTAGTCTTGTCTGTAGGAGTGGCAGACTTGAGTCTTATGGGATCTACTTTGTTTTTTACTACAACCCTGAGGCCCACTTGGGGTGAAAGACAGAGTATTAAAAAATATGAAGCCCAGGAATTTGGCTTGAGTACCAAATGTAAACAGAGCTCATAGTCCTGCTTTCCTAATTTTAGTGTGGTGGTTAAGGTGTTAGACTACAACCTGGGAGACCAGGGTTCGAATCCCCACTAGGGTTGCCAGGTCGGAACCATTCAAAAACCTGAGAAAATGGGGGCGGGCCCTAGTGACATCACGGGGTGGGCCCTAGTGATGTCAAGGGGTGGGCCCTAGTGACATCATTAAACATGATACATTGTATCAACCACAGTTGCTTGGAGCATACCATTCAAAAAAATTTCTCTGGAGATTAAAATAGAAATCTTACCTAACATAGGGTGTTCCTAGTTCCATCTGAAGTGACAAGGTCATTCTTTCTCACAAGCTTAGGGTGATGCAAAATGGAAATGGACTGCCTTCAAGTTGATCCCAGATAGGGTCTTCATGGTAAGCAGTATTCAGACAGCCTTCCTCTGAGTCTGAGAGGCAGTGACTGGCCCAAGGTCACCCAGTGAGCTTTATGGCTGTGTGGGGATTCGAACCCTGGTCTGCCAGATCACAGTTCAACGCCTTATCCACTATACCACACTGGGGAGAGTAGAGAAGACCAATGCACTTTAGCTGGTAAACCAGCCCACCAGTGTGTCCAGATGGTATGGACAGCTGCTGCCTCTTTTAAAAATGTTGTGGTGGGAAGGTGTGTACAATTACAAAGCACTATGTACAAAAGTGCTCCAGGGAAAAACAACCTATGTGCATTTCAAAGGCTGCATGTATACACGCCCTCAGAATAACTACAGTGCATGCTTTAGGCTAAATCTAAAGTCCCTGAATCTACAGAGCCTTTTTTTGAACCACCCTTCAAATAAGCTTTCAGTTATTCCAGAGCAGATAAATACTCACAACTGCTAAAGAGGGAGATGAGAGAATTATTCCGTAACATCCATTAGCTATCTTATTGTACACAGAATTGGGGTGGTTAAAGAGTTGAAAACAACGGTCAAATTTATTCCATCCTTTCAATTAATGCTTAAGGGTGAAGTAGGATTCTAAGCCACCATAGTGATTGTGAAGACATAACTGGAGGGGCTTAATTCTGGTTAATTAGCAAAGGATACATTAGCGTTACCTTGTTTATATGGCATCAGTGTGTCTCTCACAATCATACATTGGCAAATGCAAGGTTCAGTAGTGCATTAATGCAAATGGCACTGGGAGAATCAGCATTTGGGAGCAATTCATGAAATATGATGGGAAGAATTCACATGGGCGGTTGCTAGGAGACGGGGCCCGCCCCCATTTTCTCAGGTTTTGAATGGTTCCGACCTGGCAACCCTAGGCCCTGGACATCTACCCCCAAATCCTACTCTGACAGCATCACCAATCATATTAAAGAACAAACTAATCCTCCTTTTCTGAGCTTAAACATGCTGCAGCTTCAGACATTTCTGCCTCTCCTGTACCCCATGAGGCAGCTCCCTTAATTCCAACACACACTAACCACCACTAAAGAAAAAAAATGTGTACAGGAAGGTGGAAATGGATGCCAGGCTCCTATTTTCAGTTCATGGAAGTAACGCCTAACAGTCAGAACAACGGTTAGGATATCTCCAGAATCAGAGGCTTGGAGTCAGGATTTCTGAGCTCTGCTCAAAAGAGAAAAATTTGGCCTGTATTATGTTACAGGAACTAATGACACACAACAGCTATTGATAATCTAGTCTGGGGAGGGAGGTCTTGAACAGAAGCAAGTCTGTGGTTCTGTATCCACCTCTCGACCTGGGAAATGGGTGTAAAGTGTGCTTAAGGGTGTTATTTGTGTTGGGAGTCAACATTCTTGAGTGATAGGAAGAGGGCAGGAAATCAATTGCTAGCATCTCCAGGCAGGCCTAGGAGCATCGCCAGTCTGAAGCTCCACAGAGCCACTGCCGCTTGGTGTGTAGGCCAACCTGGGGCCCTCTAGGTGTTTTGCACTACAACTCCCATCTGCCCCAGCTACATGCAGCCATGCTGGCTGCACTGATGTAGTCCAAACCACCCGGAGGGCCCCCAAGTTGGCAAAGGCTGGATGGCCCAACGGTCTCGGGATAAGGCTGCTTCTGCCTGCGTGTCAAGCGCAAACGTCTGAAAGAAGCCTTCGCGTGTCCAGGCTTGAAGCGCCTCCCCAATGCTTCAGGCTCCCTCTCTGCCCGGGTGGGTGGAGGTGGCAGAAGGGCGGACGGAGCCGCCCGAAGCGAAGGAGCCGCCTCGGTGCCCCGTATGTGCCGAGACTCCCGGGCAGAGGGGAAAGGGCGAGGCTCCTGCTCCCCCGGGAGGAGCTCGTGCTGGCTCAACATGCCTTTGCTGCTGTTTGCAAGGCTTGCGCGGAGGCTCAGCTGGGAGAGCTGCACGGGCGCACATCAGTCGGGTAAGGGCAGGCAGGTGTGCGTGTGGGGGGGATCCGGCAGGAGGTTGTGGGAGGCGTGCAGGCCAGAGCTGGAGGGGTCCCCTGGGAAGAGCTGCAGGAGGGAGGGCGTTGCCAAGGTGCCCTGCAGCCAGCAGGCTTAGGCTGGCAGGCGTGCAGCCCCAGCTGCCATCCTGGGTGGCAGGTGGAGGATTCAGTCTACCCTCTCTCCCTCCCCTCCCAGCCTCGGTCTAACCATCAGAGCGGGCGGGGGGAGCCTGTGGCCCTTCCGATGTTGCCAAACTACAGCTCTGCCAACCCCCTCCCCCCGTTCTTAGGTACTCTGCCTCCCTCTGTAACCGTCAGCTAGGAACGTTAGCCCCAGAGCCGGTTCCCCTGCTCCGGAAAGGGCGGCTGGTGTCTTCTTCACACCTCCTGCTGTGGGCGCTGTGGCCACGATGGGGCTCAGCAGTCTCTGGCTGGGGGAACCCATCGCGGCTGCTGCCGCCCAGCCGCGGCGCCCACAGCAGGAGGGGTGAACTGTGAAGAAGATGCCAGCTGCCCTTTCCGGAGCAGGGGAACTGGCTCGGGGCGCCTAAGAAGGAGCTGGCCCAGCCTCGCTGCCACCGCCTCTTCACAGCTCAGGGGCTGCCAGGCCGTTCGGACCTAGCAACCGCTCCCGTGGGGACTGCTGCTGGGGGGGGTCCCTGAAGGGGCGGCAGCTGGACGGAGCCCACGTCGTGGCAGACGCGGGCCAGGAGGCTGCCCTCGCACACCCAGGCGGCTGCAGGCTCCACGTCCAGCCAGCACCTCACCTGCAGTTGTGTGTGGGTGCTGGCTGCTGCTGTAGCTGTGTGCCACTCGCTAGCAGGCAGGGGCTGCTGCTGGGGGGGGTCCCTGCAGGGGCGGCGGCTAGACGTGCTCTATGATGGGCCTCAAGCACAGGACTGAAAAAGGGCGGGAAGTCGGCCAGCCACAGCCAACGTATGCATGTGTCAATCACGCATGTGTGGCTGAGGGGGCCAATGAAAAGCCGGAGAGCCACCTTTTTAAACAAAGTATTGCCAGAGGCCGGAGACGACCCCCTTTTGCCGGAGACTCCGGCAGAAAACCGGAGACCTGGCAACCCTAATCCCCACATAGCCATGAAGCTGAGTGACTCTGGGCCAGTCACTGCCTCTTAGCCTCAGAGGAAGGCAATGGTAAACATCCTCTGAATGCCGCTTACCATGAAAACCCTATTCATAGGGTCTCCCATAAGTCGGAATTGACTTGAAGGCAGTCCATGTCATGTTTTCAATTAAGGGAGGTGGGGGAGTCATTTTATTGTTGTCATTGTTAAACAATTGGAGATTTGGAAATCCTTGCTGATCTACTTCAAATCAACCAGAGATCTAACAGTAGATCCCAAATTACCTTCTGCTCATCCACGTCTAGAATACCTGTTTCAGGGCTATGCTAAATTTGAATTGGATTGTTAGGATGACTGAACATCTGTTTGGCTACCACTACAGCTGCTTTAGAAGACAGGAACACTTCCTGAGATATACACAATAGTATATGTGCTGACTGTAGCTTTGGAAATAACCAGCATTTCACATTCACACCAGAAATATTGGACTGGAGACATTTCCAGAACTAGGACCAGACTCAGTTTCAGCTTTCAGGTAATATGTGTAACCTCCTCCAATTTAAAGTTTTAAAAAACAAAAGAAAAAGGATCCATGTGTGACCACTGAATATTTCAGTAGAGATACAAGACTTCCTAGAGTCCCAGGCTATGGTCTGAAGGTACTTGAGGCCACCACCTTCCTGAAGCCTTGGGTTCCATGGTGAAAGAAAGGTGGGGTATAAATGTAATAAATAAATAATAGAGTTCTACAGATCAGATAAGCAAAAAGAAGAAATGCAAGGTAGGAACTCTAGATGGTTTAATATTTCCAGATAACATTACTGGTACAGAAATATCAAAGAAAGCAAGGGCTTTCAGAAAGAAAGCTTACAGAATCTGAAAGATCATCATAAAAAACAACAGACATGGATTAGCAAAAAATTATCAACTTCTGATCAAATATGAAACTGAACCGGAACAAATAAAAAAGTGTATGGTAAAATGGGGTCAAAATATTAAGGAAAATATCCCTTTAGATATCTGGGAAAATCACTGAAAATCTGCACACAAATCTCTCTCTCTATAGTAATAAGAGACAATTATGAGTAGATGGTATATCACCCCAGTAAAGATAAACAAAATTAATAAAAAAATATTTATCTCTATGTTGGAAATGCCAAAAAGAATGGGGATACTTCCATATGTGGTGGAAATGCGAAGTGTCAAAAGAGTTTTTGGGGAAAATAAAAAATCAAGTAGCAAAGTTTTTAGGATACAAGGTCCCATTTTACCCTTTAAAAAAAGAAATTATGTGGAACAATCAGGCCAGAACATAAGGAATTTGTTTTTTATATGTTTCCTGTGGCCAGTACTTTGTATACATAATATTGGAGATGACATACAACCCCCAAAATTAAAGAATGGGTGGAAAAAATATGGGATTTTGCCGCTATGGCCAAGTTGACAAATTTCTTGAGATACTGAGAAGACAGACAGAGGCAGGACAATATTCTGGTAAAGTGGCAGAAATTGATTGATTATAGGAAAATATATGGTTTATTACAAAATATGAGTTATGGGTTAACAACGTATTAATGAATAATTTGGTAATAAGTAGTAATTAGTATAGTGCATATATGCTTTTACCCCCATTTAAATTTGATCTTGAAAATAGTCCTAAACTGATTTAGTATCTTCTGTTACCTTTTTCTGCCAGTCGGTTAACTCATTATGGTGTAGTTTGCTTTCTCCTAATTTTCATCTTAATTCCTTGCACTGTTATATGTTTTGACTATAATAATATATTGTCAAATTATGTTAATAATAATAACTGAAACAGAAAAAAGGATTCACGATCAAACCAGTGTTTGGATTTACTAAAATTTAGTCTTGCTGGAATTTTAGCTTTCAAACAATTTTGTAGGGAGGAAATCAGACCTTGAAACAAGGTTAGCCCTGCTCTCAGGGAATCTGCTGTTAACATAGCTTTGCGACAGGGTTGCCAGGCTCAGGGCCTGAGACTGATCCTGTATCTTTAGGAGAAGAGAAAGTCAGCCAAGTACAGGTTTTCTTGCAACACTGTAATGAGAAAAACCACAAGGTGAAATTCTCCCTTCCCCCTGCACAACTTTTAAAGATACAGAAGACCTCTTGGAGGCTAGGCCTGGCAACCCTACTTTGCAATGGCATAGAGTCCGAGTACAACAGCTTTGTTAAAATGTGCCCTATCTTAGCTCTTAGCTCTGCCTCAGAGTTTAGCAACAATTCATAATCGTAAATGTTTTGAGATCCTAGTTTCAAGGATAAAACCATGGGCAAGTGCTCGCTCTCAATTCGCTTGCCCACCTTGAAACAAGACACTAAATTTAATAAATCATACTAAACAATGAAGTAATCAATTGTAGAGGCTCCCAACCCTGAAAGAAATGTGAATTCACCATTGCTATCACCTTCTATATGTATATGTATTGTTTTTATTCTTGTTGTTGGTCGCCTAGAGTGTCCCTAACCCGGACAGATAGGCGGCTGAAAAATAAAATTTATTATTAATTTATTATTCTACGCTCCCATTTAAAATTACTAGATCCAGTCTTTTGACCATTTGCATTAGACAAAGGCCAGCATAGTTAACAGCCCTTGTCTTTGGACTGTCTAATGGGAACCATATGGGTCTCCTCATGGTTGGGCAGGCATCTGTGGAAGTGGGAATACAGAGCATGGTCTTTCTCTCCTGTTCTGGCATTTAGATCACCTGCCACTATCACAAAGGATTCTGGATACAAAGCAGCCAATTTGGTAATATACTCTTCTTATTTGGACCAATTTTTCTTGATCTGCTGTTTATATCGCTGCGGGGCCAGGTAAGCGTTTATTATCAATAGGCTGATCGACCCATACTTGATAACCAAGGAGGATGCAAGGTGAGCTAAGGGAGCTGGTACACTAGTGACCATTTGAATGGCAGTGGATATCAGCACCCCAAGGCCTCCCTTAAGGTGACCTCCCCTAGAACTGGGGTATGCATCAAGACAATATGCAGCAAAGCTATTTAAAACCAGGCCCTCCTTTGCCCACATTTCTTGAAGCAATATAATATCATGCATATCTTTAAAGTCCAAGAAGGTAGAGTCAGTGACTTTACTCTGCCAGCCTGCAATGTTCCAGGACAGTAGTGTCAGATGGGTCCTGGGCTGCTGTGATTTTTGTCATTCCCGGGCTGCCATGGACCACTGGGGATTTTTCTGGGTCTTCACACTAGGAACACTTAGTCTTTGTTTATATTTTCCTCCCTTTTCTGGCACTGCCCATCCATGTTTTCTGAGAAAAAGTCCTTCTTTCTCTGTTGTTTGAGATTTATTGTGGGGGGCATCTCAATGGTTCCAGATTCTTCCTCTACGTATTCAATTGCTTCAATACTAGAGCTCAGCTTGATGACATTTGAATTCACCTGGGGTACTTGATTTACTAAGCAACCAACAGGGTTAGTTACCTTTCCTGGTGAACCATGTTCATCCTCCTCTAGCAATCTCATTTCAAGCCAGGTGGCAGGCTTGTTATTCTGAGTGTTTGTAGTTGGTATTGTGATGATTAAGTCATTTCTAATGGGACTATCCTTTGGTGATAGATTGAGTTCTGCAGTAACTTGAAAACTCAGAGTGGATCTCTGTACCCCTACGGGCCCTAGGGCAGGTTCTTCACTCCTTTTCAGGTTTTTGAGCAGTTGCACTAAATCACCATGTTCCCTTACTTTGTTTGGGCAATCTTTTGTCTTTATCTGCTTGTCTATCAAATATGATTTTAAAAGGTCTAATCTCAGCATGATTTCATCTTTGGCCGCTAGAGGCAATGCACAAAAGGAGTCCAATAACATTTTTTCTTCATTAACAAATTCTTCCTCCTGAAAGAGGGGTTGCCTTGCTAGAAATGCAGAACAATGCTAGGAGAAATGCAGAACAAATCACAGAAAAGGGGGAAAATTAATTGATTAAATTTGATATATAACTCAAATAATGGGAGCAGGATTAACTGTGTTTTCTGGATTGACCCCAGAAGCATTGGCAGAATGCAATTCCAAGCAATTACCTTTGCACTGTTCATTTGTATGGGTGATTCTGTGCTCATCATTATCTCACTGGGCTCCAAACTAACCATAGTGGAGAGAGAAAAAGTCAAGATGACCAGATTGTGAGATTTTTGTCTTATAAGGTAAGATGGGCTACTTTTGGTGAAAAGAAAATGCTAATTTCTTATAGGTAAAGAGAAAAAACCAGGTTACAGGAAACCTGGGAATGCTCTTGACTGAAAACTCTTTCAGGCAAATGTTAACACTATCATTAGTTGGAACTAGATACCACAGAACCCGTCTTTTTAAAAGCATGCCAGCTCCCACTAGGCTCTGTATCATGGGAGGTGAGAAATCAACTCAGCAGCTGTTTCTAAAATGAGGACCATGGTTCCATGGGCTAAGAATGACAGTGTTCTCCAAGAAAAATACAGCCCTTGGTGCTTCTGAACACAGGTGAAATAGACTGGGTGGAGATCTACAGAAGCAGGAGCTTGAAATGCAACCAAACCATTGCAACTGCAAACTCATCAAAAGAAAAATGCTGCAATTCAAAAGAACACCTTCCACAAGCCCTCCATTAATGTTGCTGTTCAGGCTGCACTGAACACCTAACAGCCCAGCCCTTGCCATATGCTCTAAAGGTCTCAACTGCAGCTCAGCATCTACCAAAGGAAAAAGGCTGCACCAGTCTGATATCAGACAGGCATGAACAGGGGCAGGTCTTGTCCTCATTTATTGGATGAGTTTCAGTTGGTACAGCTTGAGGAAGTTGACAAGGTACTTGGACTGGTGCGTGCAACCACTTCTGTACTTGATCCTTGCCCCTCTTGGCTAGTGAAAGCTGCCAGGGTTGAAACAGCCGGCTGGGCCAGGGAAGTGATAAATGCCTCCTTGAGAGAGGGAGTGGTCCCTAGTTGTTTGAAAGAGGCGGTAGTGAGATCACTCCTGAAGAAACCTTCCTTGGACCCAGATAATTTGAACAACTATAGACTGGTAGCGAATGTTCCCTTCTTGGGCAAGGTCTCGGAACGGGTGGTTGCCAGCCAGCTCCAGGTGCTCTTGGATGAAACCGATTATCTTGATCCATTTCAATCCGGTTTTAGGCCCGGTTTCGGCACTGAAATGGCCTTGGTTGCCCTGTATGATGACCTATGTCGGGAGAGTGACAGGGGGAGTGTAACTCTGTTGATTCTCCTTGATCTCTCAGCAGCTTTTGATACCATCGACCATGGTATCCTTCCGGGGAGACTCACGGAGTTGGGAGTTGGAGGTACTGCTTGGCAGTGGCTCCGCTCCTACTTGGTGGACCGTCTCCAGAAGGTAGGGCTTGGGGAGCACTGCTCGATACCCTGGACTCTCCATTGTGGAGTCCCGCAGGGATCGGTTCTGTCCCCCATGCTTTTTAACATCTATATGAAGCCGCTGGGCGCGTTCTCAGGAGTTTTGGAGTGCGTTGTCACCAGTATGCTGATGACACGCAACTCTATTTCTCCTTTTCATCCTCCTCAGGTGAGGCTGTTAATGTGCTGAACCGTTGCCTGGCCGCGATAATGGACTGGATGAGAGCTAATAAACTGAGGCTCAATCCTGACAAGACTGAGACGCTGTTGGTGGGTGCCTTCTCGGCCCAGATGGTGGATGTTCAACCTGTTCTGGATGGGGTTACACTCCCCTTGAAGGAACAGGTTCGTAGCTTGGGGGTTCTTTTTGATCCATTCCTGTCTCTTGAGGCTCAGGTAGCCTCGGTGGCACGGAATGCATTCTACCACCTTCGGTTGGTAGCCCAGCTACATCCCTATCTGGATAGCGACAACCTTGCCTCAGTTGTGCATGCTCTGGTAACCTCAAGATTGGATTACTGCAATGCGCTCTACGTGGGGCTGCCTTTGAAAACAGTTCGGAAACTACAGCTAGTGCAAAACGCAGCAGCCAGACTGTTGACGAGGACCAGACGGTCCGCACATATAACACCTGTTCTGGCGCATTTACACTGGCTACCTATCTGTTTCCGGGCCAAATTCAAAGTGCTAGTTTCGACTTATAAAGCCTTACACGGTGCGGGACCACAATACCTGGCGGAACGCCTCTCCCGATATGAACCTACCCGTTCACTACGTTCAACATCAAAGGCCGTCCTCCGAATCCCGACTCACAGAGAAGCTCGGAGGGTTGTAACGAGATCTAGGGCCTTTTCAGTGGTGGCCCCCGAACTATGGAATAGTGTCTCGAGGTGCGCCTGGCGCCTACACTTTTATCTTTTCGGTGCCAGGTTAAAACCTTTTTATTTTCCCAGGCATTTTAACATATTTTATTGTTGTTAATATATACCAGGCTGTTAAATATTTAATATGTATGCTTTTAGTGTTTCTATTGTTATTTTATTATTTTTTTTGTATTGTATTTACTTTATGCTATGCACTGCCCAGAGAGCCTTTGGCTTTGGGCGGTATAAAAATTGAATAAAAATAAATAAATAAAATAAATATGACATTTGCACCAGTTTTTGTACTGCAAAATAAGTCATCTGACCCTACCAGTGATAGCTGGTGCCTATTGAGACTGGTAGGGCAGAAGTTAGGAAGACCAACAGTGGGTGAAGCCAGAGCAATGACAGGCAGAGCCATCTCCTCATTGGTTGTGAGTAAGAATGCAGGCAGGCAGGTGCTGACTGAGGTTGGTGGGCAAGTGCTCCATTTTCCTTAATGGATCTGTTTCCACTAACTCCTACCTAGTGGCATATTTACCCAGTGTTTATCTTGAGGCAAAATTTCATGGATATCATTCATTTGACTAGAACACCAAATTATTGGGCCAAGGGTCATAATGAACAGTATCCCTTTAAGGTAAAGGTGTCCCCGCACTTATAGTGCGAGTCGTTTCCGACTCTTAGGGTGACGTTTACCAGGCAGACCATATATATGGGGTGGGATTGCCAGTTCCTTCCCCGGCCTTTCTTTACGCCCCAGCATATGCCGGGTACTCATTTTACCGACCACAGATGGATGGAAGGCTGAGTGGACCTCGACCCCTTTTTACCAGAGATTCGACTTCCTCCTTCCGTTGGAATCGAACTCCGGCCGTGAGCAGAGCTTCGGCTGCATTACCGCCGCTTACCACTCTGCGCCACGGAGGATCTCTAGTACCCCTTTATCAGTCCTCACTTTTGACAAAGGTGGGTGATGCATGTGGGGTGAAGGGTGCAAGGGTGTATAATAAATAATGCTATTTTTCTCAATTTAAAAATCTATTCTCAGAGGCTGTGTTTGTAACAACATGCATGTTTCCCATAGTCCTGTTGAGCTTAGTAGGCTTTACTTCTGCATAAACTACATTGTTTCTATGTAGTCAAATGCACATACAGCCAAACCACCACCAGAAGTCTCTCTTTTTAATTTTTTTCCTGCTCACAAAATGTCTGCTCAGATCAAATTGCCTTAACATCACTTTTGAAAGAAACTTTATGGAGGGAGTTTTCAGATTGATCACCAAGGTTGCTTATCTACATGCTCATCTACAGAGTTAACCCTATAAAGCTGTTCTTCATTCACCTCATAGATTGCTACGGGGCTTAATTAAATGAATCTATAAATAGCTATAAACAATTTACATTTTCAAAAGGGAGCTTCAGCCCTAAAGAAGATTAACAAAATAATAATTTTCAAAGAGACTACTTTCAGTTACATCTGTGGTCCGCTGCAGATGTCCCTTTATTGCATAGAGAAGGAAGTGTGGGTTAGCATGCTCGCCCTATCCCCTCCATCACCATCCCTTTTAATGCTGGCTGGGGGTGGGGAATTGGAAGACGTTAGTTAATTAGGAGTATGGCTAAGTTATTGTTTTATGTTGATTTTGATCTTGTTGGGTTTTGAAAGATTTTTATGGAATAGATTTGTATATCTAGAAGACTTTTTAAGCATCCAACAGATGGAGTTTCCTGACTCTCTTTCAGAAGAATATTTCAGAGGGCTGGGGCTACATTGAAAAGAACCAGTCCCAAGAGGTTTCCAGATGGCAATCCACTGGCTGTGGTGCAGTCATCAGGGTCTTCTCTGATGAATGTAAGAACATAAGAAGAGCCTGCTGAATCAGGCCAGTGGCCCATCTAGTCCAGCATCCTGTTCTCACAGTGGCCAACCAGGTGCCTGGGGGAAGCCCGCAAGCAGGACCCAAGTGCAAGAACACTCTCCCCTTCTGAGGCTTCCGGCAACTGGTTTTCAGAAGCATGCTGCCTCTGACTAGGGTGGCAGAGCACAGCCATCATGGCTAGTAGCCATTGATAGCCCTGTCCTCCATGAATTTGTCTAATCTTCTTTTAAAGCCATCCAAGCTGGTGGCCATTACTGCATCTTGTGGGAGCAAATTTCATAGTTTAACTATGCGCTGAGTAAAGAAGTACTTCCTTTTGTCTGTCCTGAATCTTCCAACATTCAGCTTCTTTGAATGTCCACAAGTTAAAGTATTATGAGAGAGGGAGAAGAACTTTTCTCTATCCACTTTCTCAATGCCATGCATAATTTTATACACTTCTATCATGTCTCCTCTGACCCGCCTTTTCTCTAAACTAAAAAGCCCCAAATGCTGCAACTTTTCCTCATAAGGGAGTCGCTCCATCCCCTTGATAATTCTGGTTGCCCTCTTCTGAACCTTTTCCAACTCTATAATATCCTTTTTGAGATAAGGCAACCAGAACTGTACACAGTATTCCAAATGCGGCCACACCATAGATTTATACAACGGCATTATGATATCGGCTGTTTTATTTTCAAGACCTTTCCTAATTATCGCTAGCATGGAATTTGCCTTTTTCACAGCTGCCGCACACTGGGTCGACATTTTCATCGTGCTGTCCACGACAACCCCGAGGTCTCTCTCCTGGTCAGTCACCGCCAGTTCAGACCCCATGAGCGTATATGTGAAATTAAGATTGTTTGCTCCAATATGCATAATTTTACACTTGTTTATATTGAATTGCATTTGCCATTTTTCCACCCATTCACTCAGTTTGGAGAGCTCTTTATGGAGCTCTTCGCAATCCCTTTTTGTTTTAACAACCCTGAACAATTTAGTGTCGTCAGCAAACTTGGCCACCTCACTGCTCACTCCTAGTTCTAGGTCATTAATGAACAAGTTGAAAAGTACAGGTCCCAATACCGATCCTTGAGGGACTCCACTTTCTACAGCCCTCCATTGGGAGAACTGTCCGTTGATTCCTACTCTCTGCTTTCTGCTTCTCAACCAATTCCTTATCCGCAAGAGGACCTCTCCTCTTATTCCATGACTGCTAAGCTTCCTCAGAAGTCTTTGGTGAGGTACCTTGTCAAAAGCTTTTTGAAAGTCTAAGTACACTATGTCCACTGGATCACCTCTATCTATATGCTTGTTGACACTCTCAAAGAATTCTAATAGGTTACTGAGACAGGACTTTCCCTTGCAGAAGCCATGCTGGCTCTGCTTCAGCAAAGCTTGTTCTTCTATGTGCTTACTTAATCTAGCTTTAATAATACTTTCTACCAGTTTTCCATGGACAGAAGTTAAGCTAACTGGCCTGTAATTTCCAGGATCCCCTCTGGATCCCTTTTTGAAGATTGGCGTTACATTTGCCATTTTCCAGTCCTCAGGCATGGAGGAGGACCCGAGGGACAAGTTACATATTTTAGTTAGCAGATCAGCAATTTCACCTTTGAGTTCTTTGAGAACTCTCGGGTGGATGTCATCCGGGCCCGGTGATTTGTCAGTTTTTATATTGTCCATTAAGCCTAGAACTTCCTCTCTCGTTACCACTATTTGTCTCAGTTCCGCAGAATCCCTTCCTGCAATTGTTAGTTCTGGTTCAGGGATCTGAAGGTATGGCGCTGTGAGAAGGACGTGCCAGGTAAGGGGAACGCGGTCCAGACATGTTGTGGCTGTGCCTTGTTCCGGTCCTTCCCACACCCGCAAGGTCGTTGGTAGTCCTATCAGCCAACTCTCAGATCTCCAGTTGCTGTTATTAAATGCCAGATCGGTATATAATAAAACCTCCCTCGTCCACGATTTGATTGTGGATGAAGCAGCCGATCTGGCATGTATAACTGAGACCTGGGTGGGTGAGCAGGGAGGAGTTGGTCTCTCTCAGCTCTGCCCACCGGGGTACTTGGTTCAGCATCATGGTAGATCTGAGGGTCGGGGAGGTGGGGTTGCTGTCGTCTATAAGAGTTCCATCTCACTCACCAAGCACCATGTTCATTCAGTTACTGGCCTGGAGTGTTTGCACCTTGTGTTGGGCCAGAGGGACAGGCTGGGAATCCTTTTGGTGTACCAATGGCTTCCCTAACTGAGCTGGCGGAAGTGGTCTCGGATATATTGTTGAGGTCCCCCAGACTAATAGTACTGGGGGATTTCAACATTCATGCCGAGACCACTTTGTCTGGCGCGGCTCAGGACTTCATGGCTTCCATGACAGCCATGGGGCTGTCTCAATATGTTAGTGGTCCAACACATGTATCGGGGCACACTCTAGACCTTGTTTTTGCTACTGAGCATGGGGAAAGTGATCTGGATGTGGGGAGCTTTACAACACTCCCTTTGTCATGGACAGACCACTGCTTGCTGAAGTTTAGACTTTCAGTAACCTCTTCCCTCTGCAAGGGTGGGGGACTTATTAAAATGGTCCGCCCCCGGAGACTAATGGATCCTGAAGGTTTTCAAAGGGCTCTGGGGGATTTTCCGGCTGATAGGACTGGCGCTCCTGCTGAAGCCCTGGTCGCTCTGTGGAATACGGAGATGACCCGGGCTGTAAACACGATCGCTCCTGCACGCCCTCTCCTGTGTAGAGCTCATACAGCTCCATGGTATACTCCGGAGCTGAGAGCGATGAAGCAAGATAGGAGGAGGCTTGAGCGGAAATGGAGACGAACTCCCGACAGATACAATTATGCGCTGGTTAGTGCTTCGACTAAGCTCTATGTAGGAGCAGTGAAGGCAGCTAAAAAACATCATTTTGCTGCCACTATTAAATCATCTCTTTGCCACCCAGCGGAGCTCTTTCGAGTTGTCCGGGGGCTTCTCCATTCAAACCCTCCGGACACGGTGGAATCATCGGAGGCCCGCTGTAATCAGTTTGCCGATCACTTCCAGAATAAGATCTCATGTATCCGCCGGGACCTAGACTCTCAAGTTATAGCAGTAGATCCTAGTGAGATGTCCGGAGCACAGTCTTGTCCTGTTTTGTTGGATGAGCTTCAGTTGGTTCAACTCGAGGACGTGGACAAGGTGCTTGGACAGGTACGTGCAACCACTTCGGTACTGGATCCTTGCCCCTCCTGGCTGATAAAAACTAGTAGGAATGGAACAGGTAGCTGGGCCAAGGAAGTGATAAATGCCTCTTTACGAGAGGGAGTGGTCCCGGGCTGTCTGAAAGAGGCAGTGGTGAGACCACTCCTGAAAAAGCCTTCCTTGGACCCAGACAATTTTAACAGCTACAGGCCAGTGGCGAATGTTCCATTCCTGGGCAAGGTCTTGGAACGGGTGGTTGCTGGCCAGCTCCAGGCGCTATTGGATGAAACTGATTATCTAGATCCATTTCAATCGGGTTTTAGGCCCGGTTTTGGCACTGAGACAGCCTTGGTCGCCCTGTACGATGACCTATGTCGGGAAAGAGACAGAGGGAGTGTAACTCTGTTGATTCTCCTTGATCTCTCAGCGGCTTTTGATACCATCGACCATGGTATCCTTCTGGAGAGGCTCGCGGAGTTGGGAGTTGGAGGTACTGCTTGGCAGTGGTTCCGCTCCTACTTGGCGGGTCGTCTCCAGAAGGTAGTGCTTGGGGAACATTGCTCGACACCGCGGGCTCTCCAATATGGGGTCCCGCAGGGGTCAGTTTTGTCCCCCCTGCTTTTTAATATCTACATGAAGCCGTTGGGAGAGGTCATCAGGAGTTTTGGAGTGCGTTGTCATCAGTATGCTGATGACACGCAGCTCTACTTCTCCTTTTCATCTTCTTCAGGTGAGGCTGTCGATTTGCTGAACCGTTGCCTGGCCTCGACAATGGACTGGATGAGAGTTAACAAACTGAAGCTCAATCGAGACAAGACTGAGATGCTGTTGGTGGACGGGTTCTCTGATCGGATGGTGGATATCTACCCTGTCCTGAACGGGGTTACACTCCCCCTAAAGGACCGGGTTCGTAGTCTGGGAGTCTTTTTAGACTCTTCCCTCTCACTTGAGGCTCAAGTAGCCTTGGTGGTTAGGAATGCGTTTTACCAACTTCGGTTGGTAGCCCAGCTACGTCCCTATTTGAGTAAAGAGGACCTTACATCAGTGGTACATGCTCTGGTAACCTCACGTTTGGATTACTGTAATGCGCTTTACGTAGGGCTACCTTTGAAGACAGTTCGGAAGCTACAACTAGTGCAAAATGCGGCGGCCAGATTGCTGACAAGGACCAAGCGGTCCGAGCAAATAACACCTGTTCTGGCCAGCTTGCACTGGTTGCCAGTATGTTTCCGGGCTAGATTCAAAGTGTTGGTATTAACCTATAAAGCCTTATACGGTGCGGGACCACGATACCTTGCGGAACGCCTCTTCCGATATGAACCGGCCCGTGCACTACGTTCTGCTACGAAGGCCCTCCTCCGGGTTCCAACTCACAGGGAGGCCCGGAGGGTGATGACAAGATCTAGGGCCTTCTCAGTGATGGCCCCCGAACTATGGAACAGTCTCCCTGAGGAAGTACGCCTGGCACCGACTCTGCTCTCCTTCCGGCGCCAGGTCAAAACCTTCCTATTCTCTGAAGCATTTTAAATTACACTGATTTAATTTTAAAAATGTTTATTGTGTTGGATTGTTGCTTGTATTTTAGTATTGTTTTCTTATTTATTGTATTTTTATGCTGTTTTATGTTCACCGCCCAGAGAGCTATTGCTAGTCGGGCGGTATATAAATTTAATAAATAATAATAAATAATAAATAATAAATAAAATAAATAATCTTCCACTGTGAAGACAGACGCAAAGAATTCATTTAGCTTCTCTGCAATCTCCTTATCGTTCTTTAGTACACCTTTGACTCCCTTATCATCCAAGGGTCCAATCGCCTCCCTAGATGGTCTCCTGCTTTGAATGTATTTATAGAATTTTTTGTTGTTGGTTTTTATGTTCTTAGCAATGTGCTCCTCAAAATCTTTTTTAGCATCCCTTATTGTCTTCTTGCATTTCTTTTGCCAGAGTTTGTGTTCCTTTTTATTTTCTTCATTCGGACAAGACTTCCATTTTCTGAAGGAAGACTTTTTGCCTCTAAGAGCTTCCTTGACTTTGCTCGTTAACCATGCTGGCATCTTCTTGGCCCTGGCGGTACTTTTTCTGATCTGCGATATGCACTCCAGTTGAGCTTCTAATATAGTGTTTTTAAACAACTTCCAAGCATTTTCTAGTGATGTGACCCTCTGGACTTTGTTTTTCAGCTTTCTTTTTACCAATCCCCTCATTTTTGTGAAGTTTCCTCTTTTGAAGTCAAATGTGACCCTGTTGGATTCTCTTGGCAATTGGTCAGTTACATGTATGTTTAATTTAATAGCACTGTGGTCACTGCTCCCAATCAGTTCAACAACACTTACATCTTGCACCAGGTCCAGGTCCCCACTGAGGATTAAGTCCAGGGTTGCCGTCCCTCTGGTCGGTTCCATGACCAACTGATCTAGGGAATAGTCATTTAGAATATCTCGAAACTTTGCTTCTTTGTCATGACTGGAACACATATGCGGCCAGTCTATGTCCGGGTAGTTGAAGTCACCCATTACTACCACATTTCCTAGTTTGGATGCTTCCTCAATTTCATATCTCATCTCAAGGTCTCCCTGAGCATTTTGATCAGGGGAACGATAGATCGTTCCCAGTATTAAGTCCCTCCTGGGGCATGGTATCACCACCCACAACGATTCTGTGGAGGAGTCCGCCTCTTTTGGGGTTTCGAGCTTGCTGGATTCAGTGCCTTTTTTCACGTTCAGAGCAACTCCGCCACCAATACGTCCTGCCCTGTCCTTCCGATATAGTTTATATCCAGGGATAACCGTATCCCACTGGTTTTCTCCATTCCACCAGGTCTCCTTTATGCTCACTATATCAATGCTCTCTTCTAAGACCAAGCACTGCAGTTCTCCGATCTTGGTTCGGAGGCTCCTAGCATTAGCGTACAGGCACTTGTAAGCAGTGTCTCTCTTCAAGTGTCTTTGGCACTTGTGGTTTGGCCTGTGGTAATTTTGCTCTTCTGAATTTATATCCTGTGCCCCTGCTCTCACAATGCCTACTTCTAGGCCTACCCCTTTTAAAATTTCATCATTTCTTTGGTTTTTATCCCAGGGGGAAGGTTTATTCCGAACCGGACCTTCCTCAGCTCCTGTCGGGTTCCCCCCCTCAGTCAGTTTAAAAGCTGCTCTGCCACCTTTTTAATTTTAAGTGCCAGCAGTCTGGTTCCATTCTGGTTCAAGTGGAGCCCATCCCTTTTGCACAGGCCTGGCTTGTCCCAAAATGTTCCCCAGTGCCTAACAAATCCAAACCCTTCCACCCGACACCATCGTCTCATCCACGCATTGAGACTGCAAAGCTGGGCCTGTCTGGCTGGTCCTACGTGTGGAACTGGTAGCATTTCAGAGAAAGCCACCTTGGAGGTCCTGGCTTTCAGCATCCTACCTAGCAACCTAAATTTTGCTTCCAGGACCTCACAGCTGCATTTCCCCATGTCGTTGGTGCCAACGTGCACCACGACCACTGACTCTTCCCCAGCACTGTCTACCAAACTATCTAAACGACGGGCGATATCCGCAACCTTCGCACCAGGCAGGCAAAACACCTTGCGGTCTACACGCCCATCACACACCCCACTGTCTATGTTCCTAATGATCGAATCACCCACTACAAGGATCCCTCCACCCCCTGGAGATATATCCTCAGCATGAGAGGATAGCTGCTCATCCCCCAAGGAATGGGTCCCTTCTAAGGGATTGTTTCCCTCTTCCTCAGCTGGATGCTGTCCTTCGCCAAGACCATCGTTCTCCATGATAGCAGGAGAGCTATCATCGTTGGAGTGGGACACAGCTATAACGTCCCTGAAGGCCTCCTCCGCACACCTCTCTGCCTCTCTCCGCTTTTCCAGGTCTGCTACCTTGGCCTCAAGGAAATGAAGTTGTTCCCGGACAGCCAGGAGCTCATTGCACCGAGAGCACACCCACAACTTCTGTCCAACAGGCAGATAGTCGTACATGCTGCAGGTGGTGCAAAACACTGGAAAGCCCCCACACCCCTGCTGGCTTCTTACCTGCATAAGTAAAGGTGTTGTAAGCCACTTTGTGGTAGCTTTCCTCAAAAAGCAGGATATAAATCATTTAAATAAATAAATAAAGTCCCTGTTGCTTTCCCTGAGTTGGAAGGTGACAGTCTGCAGTGGGGAGCCTGTTCTAATCATGAAGGCTCCACATAGTCTTAAGAACCAGTTTCCAGGGTTCTAAAATACACAGGAAGCCTGCATGACCAGAACAGACTGACAACCTCTAACTCCATTTTCTTTTATGATCATCAAAGTAGACCCACTGAAATTAAAGGCCATGGCCATGACTCACTTAGGTCCATTCAGTGATTCTGCTCTGAGTACAAGATAGCTGAATACAATCCTTTCTAAATAAATAAATTCCTAGAGGCTGGTGGAGAGGGTGGGATGAGTGCCTTCCTCCCCATTTTATCCTCCATAAGATGTTAATGGCATGAAAAAAGGAATGATTGAAAAGGGCTAATGTTTACAGGAGTTCCAAAACTTTCAGATAATTTCAAATGAAAATAAGTGAGAAAGCATGAGAAAACACTGGAATATTATATGGAAAATCACTGTAATAGTAATAGCCATAAAGGAGAAACACAATTTGAGATTACTTAGACACGGTGTGTGTGCATTTTCTTTATATTAATAATACATAGTGTAATTATATTGCTGTCCTCATCCTGTGCATGCATTCCCCGACCCTGTATTCAGAGCTGATGCAGTGGCAAAACAGAAGAGAATTCTGTCTAAAAAGAGACAGGATAAAACACTCATTTGGAAAACATATCATGAAAGGTTTAATATCTATGCAAAACAGACAGTATTTGTAATGTCTTGCCTAAGAGACAGGATCCAGACACAGTCTATCACATAGCTTGTTCAAACTTAAGATCTCACTCTCTGACCTTCAAATGATAAAGGGCTGAGTCAGCCTTGCTAAGATTGAAACTGTCCAAGAAAGAGAAGTATTTCATCATTACATGAAAGAGGAACAAGGAAAGTGCTTTGGGATTCTCTCCCAGAAGCTGTTTAGCCAGCCTAAGCCACAGCTGCTGCTAACATTGTGTCTGTCTGTCTGTGAATGAGAACAACATAGAAAAAGCAGCGGTTGGCATCTTTTGGAACAGAGAGAGAAAGAGAGATATGAGCTGGCACTGGGACTGCAGCCTTGGGGAAAATGCAAAAATTCTCAGGGGATTTGCTACCTGCCAAAAGACTGCCTGTTTCTCTTATTAGGATCTACTTGTATATTGGTAAATAGCACAAATATTACAAAGGACCATATTTAATTTGAAGATAGAACTACCTGCCTCTATTCAGAAGCGTGATGTGCATAACTCTGGTTTTGGAATGGCAACATCACTTCCTTGAAGAGTTAAGATGAAGCAAATAATCTCACCCCTGAAATCACAACATTGCATAAGACGTTTGCAGAAGATCTTAAAGCAAGCCTTAAATGTTATTGAGGACCTTAGAATAGCTATGAAGGGAAGGCTGTAGGGCTGTAGGTGGAGAGGTAAGAACATTCATCCATCAGCTGTTTCGTGGGCTCAAAGAGGACTTAGAAGCTGAACTGTAGTTTTACTTCCAACAGCGGGAATAATCCTTGCAAGCTCTGGGAGCAAAACAGATATTGAGTTATCTGTTGCACAGTATGAGCAACTAGGATGATGGACAGAGAAGAACTTACAAACAACTAACACAAGTGGCTCCCATCTACTCTTTTAGTGTGCACCATTTTATTGTTTATTTGTTTTTTGTTTCTATTTTGTTGCTGGTAATTGTGTATATTGGTTGGGATCCTGAGTTTGCTCCTGGTAGTGGAGCCACCCTTGAGTGGAATTCTGCTCATGTGATGGTCCTGCTGGCAAAAGGGAGGAGATGACTTCCACTGATTCACCCCTTCACCATGCAACCTCTTTAGCCCCACCCCTACCCCCTGAATCTATTCTGGAGATGGATCCTCTGGAGCAGCATGACAGGTGTTGCAGGGAGCTGTAGGAGGAAAGGAAAATCTCCCCCCTTCCATCAGCAGCATCCTCTCCATAAATGGCACTATAAAATGTTTTAAATAAATTTGTGTGTGAGTAAATAATACTAACCTGACAGATTAAAGCCCCATATAATGAACTGTGGCAGGCCTTAAATCAGCAGTTTGGATCCAAGCACATGTCAGCATGGGCCAGAAATCAGTACAGGCATGGAAAGAGAGGAAGAACTTTTCCACAACTTGCAGCAGATTGAAAGTGGTGTGAGGTCATACCAAAATCACACAAAGCAAGGCAGAAGATCCTGCCAAAGAGACAACTCGCTAAGAGACTGTTCAGGTGTCCCCCCAATGCATGGAGCAGAGAGAAATACTGTGTCGTCTGGTCCCAGCCTTGACATCACCTTCTCCATGTAGTCCTGCCCACTGACCTTTGCATTCTGGCTGGGGCTGATGGAGTCCAGCAACATCTGGAGAGCAACAGGTTTCCGAGCCTTGAATTAAACCAGGGCTCTGTCTATCCCAGCATCTTGTTTTGTAAAGTGGCCAGTCAAGCAGGTTTCTATGAGAACTCTACAATGAGAGTTTCTAGCTGTTATTTATTTATTTATTTCATTTATATCCCACCAAGGAGCTCAAGATGACATGCAAACATGGTTCTCTCCCTCCCAGTGTTATCCTCACAACAACCCTGTGAGGTAGGTTTGGCTGAGAGAGAGTGACTGGCGCAAGGTCGCCCAGTGAGCTTCATGGCCAAGTGAGGATTTGAATGTGGTGTAGTGGTTAAGGTGTTGGACTGTGACCTGGGAGACCAGGGTTCAAATCCCCACACAGCCATGAAGCTCACTGGGTGATCTTGGGCCAGTCTCTGCCTCTCAGCCTCAGAGGAAGGCAATGGTAATCCCTCTCTGAATACTGCTTACCATGAAAGCTCTATTCATAGGGTCACCATTACTCGGGATCGACTTGAAGGCAGTACATCATCATTCCCAGGCTCTAGTCCAACACTCTAACCACTATACCACACTGACTGTCAGTTGTTAGAGATATGACATGAACAGAAACTTCACCAATTGGTCTGTACTGCCTTTTGATGGACAGCCTGTTTGCTTCCACAATGCTCTTCTGTAAATAAGCACATATTGCAAATACAGCATAAGTCTCCAGTGTTCTCTCCTTGAAAGGAAACCATCTCATCTACCTTTAGAATATCTCACCACTCTCAAAGGTTAGGAGCACATACCAACTGCATAGTGTATTGGGATGTTTCATGACCCTCACCAAAGGTTTCTAAGGTTCAGGTGTACTTCCATACCATCTTTTGTTGTTATGTGCCGTCAAGTCGATTTCACCTTATGGCGACCCTATGAATCAACGACCTCCAATAGCATCTGTTATAAAGCACCCTGTTCAGATCTTGTTCAGGCCTGTGGCTTCCTTTATGGAATCAGTCCATCTCTTGTTTGGTCTTCCTCTTTTTCTACTCCCTTCTGTTTTTCCCAACAGTATTGTCTTTTGTAGTGAATCATGTCTTCTCATTATGTGTCCAAAGTATTATAACCTCAGTTTCATCATTTTAGCTTTTAATGATAGTTCTGGTTTAATTTGTTCTAACACCCAGTTTGATTTGTTCTAATACCTAATTTTTTGTCTTTTTTGTGGTCCATGGTAGGCCATCACAAATAAAGAGAAGTTTTTTTCAATGTCTCATTTTCTCCCACATTTGGAGTAATGAGAACTTATCCATGCATCATCTTCTAGCATTCCATTACTACAGCATCCCTGATACTTGACTATCCACCAAGCTCTTTAAATGGTTAAACTCCATTAACAATTGTAAAGCATATCATAAGAGTGGGCTTTCTGCTTTGACAGCTGGTTGGACGTGATAATCTTTGAGGTCCCTTCCAACTCTATGATTCTAGGGAAGAACACATCCAGTTGTCTCTAAAGAAAGTGCCTATATTTAGTGGAGACTGGTGGGTCTGATGTCAGTGGGGAAGTGAATCAGCTCTGGGTTTTAGTCCAGACTTTCAAGGAGCTGTCCAAGGTGCACAAAGGAAATTTGCCTTTAAAATGTTTGTGCCTCTTTAAAAATATTAAAACATTAATAGTATGCATGCAGGGAACAAATGCTTTAGTTTCAACAAATGCAGTTCTGTCAATGTAGCAACTTCTATCTTTAGCAGCTTTCTATCCGAAAAGCAAAAATGTGTGCTTTGTTAGTGTGCAGAAATCTTGTTTAAGCAAGATCATTTCAATTTAGTATTCTTATTCTTATTGCATAGACATTAAACCTATGATTTACTCTAGGGACCTCATTTCCAATTTTGTAGATATCTTTTCATGTACTCTTTTGAATGTAAGATTTAAAGTTTTAAAGTGGAGGATGGGCAAGAGGGGAGGAGTGATGGCTCAGGGAAATCTCAATGGCCCGTGAGGAAGAAACAGTCACACTAAAAAAAAGGGGGGGGCCTGCCCACTGAAAAGAAGATGGCAAGTTCTAGGGACCAATATTTTCCAATGTTGACTTTACCCGCTCCTTTCCCACTGGTATTTTCTTTTAATTTTCTTCTCCAGTTTACATCAGATATTTAATGAATTAGTTATAAAATACAATCTAGACAGCTGAAAGCAATATCTATTTGGTGCTTTTGCTGAAAGTCAAGAACAATATTTCCAGAAACATCCGGCAATGCTTTTCCAGGTAGTCCAGGGTCTTTGGGGTTCTGGCCCGATACTGGATCCTGAGCCTTTAGTCGCTCGCTGTAGCATGTTTGTTTGCAAGGCACTTTGCAGATAAAATCACCCACATTCGGACTGACTTGGACTCCTCATTAACTACAGTTATGCCAGATGTCCCCAAGGCTTCCTCTGGCCATTTTTCTATGGATACCTTTCAGTTTGTAAAGCCTGAGGATGTGGACAGGAGAAATGAGGGACACAACCTGCTCTCTTGATCCTTGCCCATCCTGGTTAATCAAATCTGCCCGAGTGGGAGTGGTAGGCATATTTAATTAATATCTCCCTAAGGGAAGGTTTTATGCCAACATTGCGGAAAGGGGCTATAATAAGACCTTTGTTAAAGAAGACATTGTTAGACCCTGCAAATCTTAACTTCTGCCCAGTCTCTAATCATTCCTTTCTGGGCAAGGAGATTGAGAAGGCAATGGCTGCTCAGCTCCAAGTTTTCCGGGATGAATTGTATTATCTAGACCCTTTTCAATCAGGCTTCAGGCCTGGTCATGGGACATACCAGGCTTAGTCACCCTGCTTGATGACCTACACCAGGCATTAGACAGACAGAGTGCATCCCTGCTGGTGCTGCTGGACCTTTTGGTGGTTTTCATTACCATCAACCATGGTAAACTTCTTGGCTGTCTAGCTGGGATGGGATTTGAAGGAGCTGCTTTGCAGTGGCTCTGGTTCTACCTGGGGGACAGGTCCCAGAAAGTGGTGCTGGAAGACTCCCCTGACTGCTGGCCTATGGAGTCCCTCAGGGTTCCATTCTGTCTCTCATGCTCTTTAACATCTATATGAAACTGCTGGAGAGGTCATCTGGAGATCTGGAGTACAATGTCATAAATGTGATGATGACACACAACTCTATCTCTTCCTACCACCTGACTGCAGGGAGGGAGTGCTCATCGTAAACTGGTGCCTGGAAGCTATGAAGGTCTGGGGACATGGGCTAACAAACGGAAACTTAATCCAGACAAGATGGAAGTGTTGCTGGTCAAGAGGAAAGCTTTGCCAGAGATAGGACTGCATGTTTTTCTGGAGGTAGTTGCACTCCCCTTAAAGAAGCAGGTCCACAGTTTGGGAGTACTCCTGGATCCTGCCCTGCTGCTTGTATATCAAGTAGCTGAGGTAGCTAGGAGTACTTTTAGCCAATGCAAATGGGTCTACCAGCTGCACCTGTTTTTGGAAACAGTTGACTTGGCCACAATGACACATGCATTGATGGTGTTGAGTCTTGATTACTATAATGCACTCTGTGCGGGGCTGCCTTTGGAAATGGCTCAGAAACTACAGTTGGTTCAAAATGCGGCAGCCAGAATGTTAACTGGACTGTAACGTAGGGATCATATAATCCCTGTGCTTTATCAACTTCACTGGCTCCCATTTTGTTTCCAGGTCCAATTCAAAGTGCTGGTTTTGACCTTTAAACCCCAAGCAGCCTTGGACCAATGCCTTTGAGGACTGTTTATGACCATATGTACCTGCCCCTGATTTAAGATCAACTGCCTCTGGTCTCCTTTGCATGCCTGGAATGACAGATGCTAGACTGGCAGGCACACAGGAGAGACCCTTTTCAGCCATGGCCCCAAAGCTCTGCAATACCCTACCCCAAGGAGCCTGCTCTGCTCCCTCTCTGATGGTGTTCCAGAGACTTCTGAAAACCATCTTGTTCCAGAGAGCCTTTGGGAGGGACTGACAGTAGAGTCTGAAACTGATTTTATTTTCTCCCCTTTTTAGTTTTACCCTTTTAGTCACCTTTTAGTATCATTCCCCTGGATTTCTTAATTGTATTTTATGTATTTTTATCTATTTTAATTTTTTTGTGTTTTATTGTGTATGTTTTTATTTATGTGAACTGCCCTGAGTGCCCTATTGTAGGGTAGAATGGCAGGATATAAATATTTTAAATAAATAAATAATATTGTACTTCTGTTCTTAATCAGGGGCTCAAGTCGGGTATAACAGCAAGCCATGGTTATGAGAGTGAGAAATGGAAAACCACCCACCCCTCTTTTCCTGCTTTCATGCATTAAGGGAGGTTAGAAGCTTTTACCTTTCATTTGGAGCAAACTCTAGTATGCCATTTCATTGGCAAATTATGGTTTATGCAAACCAATACTTTGCCTTCAAATCAGAATCTGTACCATAGGGCAATCTGTATCTGTAGAAACCATAGTTTGCTGCATTTGAAAACTACAGTTTGCCACAAACTAGAAGCAAAAAGTTATAACCTTCCCGATGTGTATGGAGGTCAAAAGGAGCATGTGAGCCTCACCTCTGCTAGTTCTCATAATTTAATTTATTTAAAATATTTGTTATCCACCCTTCATTCACAGCAATATCAGATCAGAGTACATCAAAGATTAAAATCGCATACAAAATAACTACAAATATAGATATATCACTCTTTACAACCAGGAAGACAAAAAATAAATAACAGATAGGCCGAGGCACTAATACCCACTAAACACCTGAGTGAAAGTTATATTTCCTGTTGAGGCTGATAAGAGTTGGTGCCAGATGTGCTTCAGAGGGAAGGAAATTCTACAATTGCAGTGCCACTACTGAGAAAGACCTCCCACGGGTTGCCCCAGAAAGGTCTTTATGAGAGAAGGCACTTTTCAAGTAAGCAGGTTCCAAGTTTTGTAGGGCTTTATATGTCAATGCAAAAACCTTGAATTCGGCTCAGTAGCAGCCTGGAGACCAGTGCTTCTGAACCAGCTTCAATGGCAGCCCTGGAGAGAGTGCATTAAAGTAAGCCAGTCTTTAGCTTACCAAGGCATGGATCACTGTGACCAGGCTATCTCAGCCAAAGCTGACAAATGTCGTTTTTAGCTGCAGAGACCAAGTGTATCTTCAGTGATGCCTAGGAGCACCCTCAATCTACAAACCTCCTTCAGAAAGACTGTGACCCTGTTCAGAACAGATAACCTGCTTAATTCCTGGACCCAGAAACCAACCACCTATAGGGCCTCAGTCTTATCAAGGTTGAGTCTCAGCTTATTGACTCTCATTCAGCCCATCTCTGACTCCCACCTGAGCATCAGTTCAGGACCAGTATGGCTTCACCTCACTCAGTTGTTGCAGAGAAGTAGCGCATGGTTTGTAATTTATGGCTACACTGAGACAATGACATCTAACATCCATGAGGAACAATGTATCTTTATGCTACATGAAGAATGCTAGTGGATGAATGAACTAGAAAATTTCAAGTTCTGGTATAGATCCTTCCATTGTTTTCTTGAATTCTATTTACATCAGAGGAGGTCTGCACTATTTGTCAAGCCAAATTCAGGTCATCAGACATGTATGGCTGCTTACCAGGGACTTGATGAACCACTAGTTGTTTGGGTTTTTTGGTCAACTCCCCAATATTGCAGAAACTGGGGGGATAGTCAAGTACCTGCCGGGACGGAATACATGGCCAGTGGACTGTGTTTGGCCTGATGTCATATATTTGCAGACTTCCACCTAACAGAAAACAGTTTCTAGCTAACATGGCCAGTCTAGAGAAGGTGACAATTCTCTGGACCAGTAATCCAAAAATGAAATTCCTAGCAGACAGTAATTTTTAAAGCTGGCATACAGAAAGGTGCAAGTAACTCTTGTTTCACAGCATCACTATGGTACTATCATGTTGATAGTTGCCAGGTGAAGAGATTAAAGCATGCTGCCAATTTTCTACTTTGGTTTTGATTAATTACTTAAAACAATGATTTAAAATTAAATATTGCCCTATCTTAGGTGATATGATATGATTTTTAAGAAAGATAATTTCTCTTATCATTTCTCTTGGGGGTTGGGGGAGACATAATCTTCCACATATTCAGAATCGACAGATGTACATCAGGATGGAATAGCTTTTCCTGGCTCAGAGGAAATTCCAATTAAACATCTGCACTTTTAACTTTTGATTAATTCCACTTATCCACTAATTGCAATGATTAGTGCTTTCAGTTCTGCTCACAACTGTTAGCTAAATATCTACTAAGACAGGGTCCTATTTCTAAAGTTAACAAATCTTTATATTTAGCACACCTGGATTGTTCTTATTTGGCCATAGGGCTCATAATGTTTATTTTAATTAAAATTGCTGATAGTGTACTTAACAAAGCTAAGGTTGAATAATCACAAATGCGCCTCATTTTATAATACTTTTATGCTGTTCTTAACAATGGCATTTGACAGGAAAATCTCAAGCTTTACTATTGATCGCTTTAGTCCTTCCATATGCAAAAGAAATTGCTTACACCTTGCTTACACATATGTAAGCAAAAACAGTGCTACCTTCAGCATAAGAGAGCATATCAGACTTGAGATCATTGTGTTGGGCTATTTGATGGATGCCAGGCTAACTGCTCCAAAGAAAAAACAGTTATTGTTCAGATCCTGCCATAATGCCCCACCCCAAGAGCAAGCCAAGTCGTGTTATTTCTAGAAACTTTCTATAGAAAATACCAGATGAGACATTTCTATTCTATTAGGATCCTTTGAGTGATGACAGGTTTAAGTAAAACAAAAGTTTTGAGGGGGAGCAGGAATTAAAGCTCCTGACTCTGGTAACAACGTTGGGTATGATCTCTTAGAAGCTATTCTATCATTGATCTATTATAAGCAGGTGTTTTCAAGGGGAAGCAATGCCAAGAAAAACATAATGCTTTCAAAACAAACTTAAATGTGTAGAAATGTGGGGAAACTGGACTAGAGACTTCAAGATGATTGGCCATTTTATCACAACCTTCTTTAAAGTTCCTTGTTAATGAGTCAAATAAATGTTTGCAAATGTGCTGGCATTATGTAGCAAAAACATTAGGAACTTCATGCAAGTATGCAACTCTACATTCAGTCTGTCCAAATAGGAATATAAACCGAATCAGACCATTGGCCCATCAAGCTCATTATTGTCTACACTGACTTGTATACTCCTTGTTTACAGAAGCCTTTTTCCTGCTTTACCTAGAGATGCTAGAGACTGAATCTGGGATCTTCTACAAGCAAAGTATGTGCTTTACCACTCTCCATTTTACTACAAGGTACAACACAGCCAGGTCAATGGGTTCATTCCGATGCTCTCTCGCTCTCCCTTTTATAGGGAACTAAATTATATATTTCTGGAAAATGTAAACTGCAGGGATTCTGTTAGGATGTTCTATTTCTGGCTATGTTGCTTACGATATTAGCAGCAAGCTAGCACTATGTAGTGTGCATTGAGCATCCTAGTTCTATCTCACTTGAAATTGTACACTCAGCCTTTAAAAAACAAATCAGAAAAGCTTCAGCTATGCTTCATAAAACTGGGTATATCCAGATAATGCAGACTTGCTTTTCTCTGTACAAACGACGTCTGTTACACTCACATTTTGTGTTTTTTTGTCCTCTGTCCCAGAAATACAACTCTATTGCTGTCATATTCTTCGGGACCCAGACAATAAGGGCACTGCTGTATAATAGTAACGCTGCATTTCTGAGCAGGTGCTTCTGTCCTTGGAGCTAATTCCCAAATAGTAACTTATTTGCTACAATCCAGCCAGTAGCCAGACATTCCCCATCTTGCTAACTCATGCCTTGTGCATGGCTGGTAATCACCTCTTAGACCCCAGACACTTCTTTTCATAAGACAGTACAATGTCCCTTTTAAACTGTCACAGTAAATAAAACACTCACTAATGCCTTTTTCCTGGTTTTAAAGAACAGATGCATACTTAGACCACTACAGAGGTTACAGTGCAGGCTGTCTAATTACAATCAAGAAGATCCATTACGGATAATGCCAGATGAGGCCTTTGTGATTATTATGGCTACGAAAAACAATCGGTTCTTTACTACAGTTGCTCATTTATGCTTTATATTAGCTCTTTACGCTTTAGCTGTTTGATCAAACAATAAAACTAAGCAGCAATAGCTATTCGTTTCCCATTTAAAAAATAAGAATTGTGATAAGCAAGGCAGAAATGGGGACCACTCCCTAATTCCTAGTGGACGTATTGGTCAGTTAAACTGACAGGTGTCTGGTATTTTCTCTCCTTTTAACAGCAAAACAGCTAAAACAATGACTCATCTAAACATTCAGAGACAACGAATGGCTGTATCCCACCCATCCCGGTTACATCAAAAGCTAAGTGAAGTCCATGTTGACTCCCAGCAGCAAAAGATTAAAAAGGGAGGGGAATGATTACAAAGCAAAAACATTTAGATGCCATCTATAAGTAGCGAAAATCACCCTGATGTTGAACACACAACTGAAGTTCTAAGAGAATATGTGCATTTTCTCCTTTGGTTAAGAGGAAGTTAGTACAACCACTAGTCTTGTTACTATATTTGCGTAGGATCAGCAAGTGGAAGCCTGGTTTTGCTGGTTACACCTTCACTGCAATTGCAGTGGAGGACTCACTGTCTTTCCTGTAAAGAGTATGCCAAAGATTCACTAAAGAGTCGCTTTTACAGGTCAACAATATTCATAGGTAGAGGAGCACCCCATTTTCCACCATGGAATCCTGGGGGTGGGGAGTTTTCATGCCTTATGGTTTACAAACCATTAAAAAGAGCAGTGTAGGATACCATTTAAAGTCAATGCACTGTCAAGTGCTTATTCAGCACTGGTTAGCTCTTTTTTTTTTTTAACCTGCTCTCCTTCTATCAAAACCCACCGGAGGTAAATAATGATGCTGCAAACCAGTGAAGATTTCCAAATATTAAGAATATAGGATGTTCACTTCTCTTTAAAAAGGCAAGTGGATATGGATATTTAAAATATTTTTGGCTCCCAGATACAGGAATAAGCTATCACTTCCTCATAAGGAAACCTATCAGGAAGGTGCACCACAAATTAAAATGTGGAATTCACATATATTATGGATATCTTCAGGAAAGCAGCAAGATCGATTATAAATATTTTTGGCTCTCTGTGGGTCTTGTAGGCCTTTGTCTAAGCCTTTCTGCCTGAAAAATTATATTTAGACATGCAGCATCTTTCCTCCAAACTCATCCTCAGGAGGCAAAACTCAGACACTAAAAATAAGAGAGACTCCTACAGATCAGGCAAGCAGAACACACAAATAAGAATAGGTTCATGTTTAAACACTCACCATCTCCTGCTCACACCATCCTCTTTTGATGTTTACAGCACAATCTGTAGGATGCAATGCTAGGAGGTGCCTTGTTTGACCTGCTGCATGATGCTGTGACATCAGTTCAGATGATGCAGCTCATTATGGGAAAGGCTGCTGTTGCCATGGCAACTGAGATGTGCTAGGAATCCTTACTGCATTTCCAGGGCAGCCCAAGACAATACAGAAGGTTTTAAAGAGACAGACAACAAAAAAGCATGGGAGGATTGGAAAGTGCAGTGTCACTGTATTTTTTTTTTAATGTAACTGTTGTAAGAATATATTTGTTATTCAGGGAAAACATCGTCTGAGAATTTCTCACTGTGCAGTTGCCAGCTGTGTACATGCATACATAGACAGCATTATCTTTAATGGAACACAGATTTTTTTAAAAAAAAAAATGGAGGAAAACATAAAATTCACATGTTCCTTCAGCATGGCTTACAAAAATTATCTTTTAAACATCATACTGTGCATAAATCATACAAGCCAACTGGTGTAACACTGTCTTCAGCATTAAGGCTGTTAACATGACCCAAGGTCTGTCCCCCAAGTCCTGCCCCACCCAAAATAGTTCTTAAATGAAGCTTCTTAGAAATCTTATTTGCTAGTGTCTGGGTTTAAAAAAAGAAAAGAAAAAAGCTGCAGCATACATTTGGCAGCTATTTTGTGTAAGTCTTTTGAAGCTCTTTTTTAAAGAAGCTTTTTTTTTATTGATAAGATGAAAACTTTCTAGCCAGTCAAGGGGAAAAAAGCCCTATCATTTCTCAGCTGTAAACTAACCTGGAATATCATCCGCATGCTGAGTAGCCTGCCTTTCATCTGTCTATCAGCCAGGCACATAAATGAAGTTTCAAGAGAGGCTGGGAGCAATCTGTGTGCCTTCTGGACCACAGTGCCATGGGCCAAGCTATAGTACAGTAAACAGACCTTCTTTTGATTATTCTGGTTCATGATTTGGAAACGGGGTGGGTGGGGAAGAGGCATTACTTTCAGCACCTGGAGTTTATCTTCAAATTGGATATGAGAGAAATGCAACTTATAGTGGCTGTGTTGCGCAAGATTAAAATAGAGCAGTGTGACAATTCACACTTAAACAAAGATGGCACATTTTTGGCTTTTGGCCAGAGCTGCTTAGATTAAGAACGTTTTTTGGCAAAACTGCTTTTCCCAGGCATGAAAATCCCCTTTCAACATAACAGAAAAGCTCTGGATTTTGTAGGCTTCATAGGCATATGCCCAAGAGAAAACAGAAAGCCTAGAGGGCCTCTGAGCCTTAAAGATGCCACATAAGCTCATACAGCAATGTCTACAAGCCATTAAAACACATACTCATGCATACTAAATCTGTGTACCCCCTTCTCTCATTTGCACATAAGAGGCACCTCTCCAGCATGAGCCCCAAAGATTAAATGCATGGCGATTTGCATTACTTGTGGAGCAATGGAGTTTAAGATTATTCAAGGTAATGATCCATTTAGTGGTTGGTACACATTTAACAAGCATGACCAAGGTATAAGAGTTATCTGTTGGGAGCAGGTTCGAACTTGACAGAATCAGGCTGGACTCTTTCACTATTGTTTCATGGCCAAAACAACATTGCAGCTGAACTTATTAAAGGTGATGAGACTTTCACCAATTTCCCCTTACCCTGCAGCCTCATGAGTTCCCCCAGTTCAATGTGGAGGGTTGGGGATCTTCTAAAGCAGCATGAGAGAAAGATACAGCACAGGTGGAAGGGAGAGATCTGAAAATTCTCTCCCCCTCATTCAGCTGGATCTCAGTCTTATCTGTGAATGGAAGGAGACGTCGTGTTAACAGAAGCCTAGTTAGGAACACAGCCTATACAAATAAGCCAACAAACCAAATTCAATGCCAATAAACAAAACCAGCAAAAAAAACCCTTAAAAGAAAGCCTCAACAAGAAAGATTTCAATATATATTATTATTTATTGCTATTTTTAAAATTTATATCCTCCCTTCCTCCCAGTTGGCCCAGGGCGGCCAACAAAAACACTAAAAACACTATACAGCATCATAGAAACAGACATTAAAATATATTAAAACAAAACATCTTTAAAAACATATTGAAACAAAACATCTTCAAAAACATCTTTAAAAAAAAAAAGCTTTAAAAACACCTTAAAAAGCAATTCCAACACAGACTCAAACTGGGATAAGGTCTCTACTTAAAAAATTAAAATGAAAGAGAAAGGTCTTCAGTAGGTGCCAAAAAGATAACAGAGATGGCACTTGTCTAATATCGAAGGGGAGGAAATTTCAAAGGTAGGTGCCACTACACTAAAGCTTCCTATGTTGTGCGGAACGGACCTCCTGATAAGATGGTATCTGCAGGAGGCCCTCACCTGCAGAAAGTAGTGATCAACTGGGTATATAAGGGGGTAAGGTGATCTTTCAGGTAACCTGATCCCAAGCTGTACAGGGCTTTGTGCACCAAAACCAGAACCTTGAACTGAGCCCAGTAGCTAATGGGCAACCTGTGCAAGTCTTTCAGCAGCAGGGTGACATATTGGTGATACCCTGCCTCAGTGAACAGTCTCGCTGCCGCATTTTGCACCAGGTGCAGCTTCCAAATCAACCTCAAGGGCAGCTCCACATAGAGCTCTTTACACTAATCCAGCCTGGAGGTTACTAGTGCATGGACAACAGTGGTCAGGCTACCCCGGTTCAGAAACAGCTGCAATGATGAACCATCAATATTCATTTTTATTGTATGATAACATGAACTAATATAAAAGAGTAGGAAAACTTGTTTTTCCATTTATGAGACTTACCCTCAGGAGATACCATGGTGATGCATTCTAAAATAGGTTAAATATTATTTATTCTTTCAATCAATTTCTAAACCATCCTTCATCAGTTAGGATCCCAGGGTGAGTTATAATACAAATATCAAAGCATTAAAACATTAAAATTCAACCAACAATTAAAAAACAATCTTTTTTTTAAAAAAAACAGTCTGATGAGAAAAGGAGACATTGCCCATCAATTTATTGCTGGTCTTTGTCAAATCAACTTCTTCCAAAGGCCTGGGTGAAAATGTACATCTTCAACCAGTGCCTGAAACCTAATAATGATGTCACGAGTTGTACCTCCCAGAGAAGGAGTTCCATAGATGGGTGTGTTGGGCTACTGTTACTTCTGTGTTTCTCATAGAAAGAGATCTATGAGAGAAAAGGAAAACCTGAAGCAAAAGGGTTAAACAGTGTGAAAGCAGTTGCCAGGCTTACCAAGGTCGACAGCTGGTTGACAAGGGCAACCATCTAGATAAAGAGCAGAGCTCACGCCAGTTCGTGTGTGTGGGATTTTGTATGGTGAAAGAACTGTGTTTCGATACATCTTAATGTCAGTAAAGACTCTTAGAATATACTTTGCCTGGTCTGGATCATTATTTAACCGATCTGCATCAGCACCGCTTTATGGATCACACGCATACTTAACACGCACTAGCAACAGGGTGCCACTGCAATGAACGCCCTATCACATAACACCACTCCATGGGCTTTCCCCTACATTAAAAAAGGCCTGCTTTGAATGCAACACTAAACTATGGTCTAGTGTTTAATATAATAGCAGCCATGAGCCCTAGGCTTGCCTTTTTATGTCCAAACTTGGAAAAATTCTGGTTAGTTTAAACTATGGTTTGCATACAAACCAGGATAATAAACCACCAATTGATCCTTGCCTGAACTAGTCAGAGTTGAAAATAGTCAGAGCTTAAACTAGCTAGAGTTCCCCTGGGTTCAGACATAATGAGAAACTCTGGGTAGTTTAAAAGCAAAAGCAAATTCTTCTGATCTCCTCATGATTCCACTGGAGAAGGGAAGGGAAGGATGGGATCATCAGCAGTCCAAGATTCACTGCTGCTTGTGCATGCAATGCTAAACTACAGCATTAGCAAAATTATAGCATTAGCAAAATTATTTGCAAGCCATTTTAAGTGCTCTGTGATAATGCAAATGTAATAAATAAGAGCTTATGAATTACCTGATTAGGCTGGCGTTTTGGAAAGCCCATCACATCATGTAAGTTTCATTTCAATTTAGAAGAAAAGGCTTTCAAGATTAGTCATTGTAACCAGTAACAAGAGGTGTTTGAAATCATTACTAGGATTTCTTGAGGAGTCATCTAGCCCAATAGTAACAAAACAGTGGATGCTGAACATCTGGAAAACATATCTGAATTAAAAACAAGATGGGCCAGTCTAGTGCTTCATAATATCTGCTTTGGGTAAACTGAGAAGGAAATGGAAATTGCACAGCAACACTGAAGACAGTTTGGGAAATGCTTATTGCATATCAAGCACAGTTCTGTATCTAAAAGATCTATATCAAACAGTTTGGCAGAGTTTATTTTAACTTTTAAAGCATCTCCAATTAGCACTACTTTAAACCAGAGATCCTAATTTAAAACAAACTCTAGTTAGTTTCACAAAAGACCAACTTCAAACCATCGGTTATGAAACTGCTTGTTAACCATTCTTTGTTTTAAACTAGGATTCCTGGCTTGAATCCAACACTAGGCTAAGATGCATTAAATGAAATTAAATTTCTCCCAGCCATGCAGGAGGAAAAGAGAGGAAAGGGAAGGTGTGCAAGCCCAACATTTTGCTCAGGCTCATTGCACCCAGACCCCCCAAATGGTGAGGCATACACAAAATATGGGATGAAATGGACAACATTTTATTAAGCCAAATTGAACCAATTATCTCCCTAAGCAAATGAGCCAATTAAGCTGAATGATCAGTTGGGCCAATTATCAAATTAAGATCTGTGGAGGGAAACTGAATAAATATTAAAAATCAGTGCGGGCTCCTAAAATTTTAGTGCTATAAAGTTTAAACCTTAGTCCTCAGATTTTGGGGCAAAGAACCTTGGCTCTAGGCCCAAGGGTGGTTTCTCTACTTACCCCTAGGCCCAACCTTGCCAGCATATTAACTATGCCTAGAGAATTCTGTTCAGGTCACCCTCAGCTCCAGCCTTCATGCATTGAGCCTGTGATCTGGGCAGTCCTCAAGGGGGCTCCTGTCCTCACCATCTGGTGGTAACAAATAGTGGCAATGAGAGAGGAAGTTCTAGGCTTAATAGACAATATAAAAACTGACAAATCACTGGGCCCAGATGGCATCCACCCGAGAGTTCTCAAAGAACTCAAATGTGAAATTGCTGATCTGCTAACTAGAATATGTAACTTGTCCCTCAGGTCCTCCTCCGTGCCTGAGGACTGGAAAGTGCCAAATGTAACACCAATCTTCAAAAAGGGATCCAGGGTGGATCCCGGAAATTACAGGCCAGTTAGCTTAACTTCTTTCCCTGGAAAACTGGTAGACAGTAATATTAAAGCTAGATTAACTAAATAATTTAAAAATAATAATAAATAAATAATAATTTAATTTTTGTGTCGCCTATCTGGCCAAAGCCACTCTAGGCGATGTACACAATTAAATTCCAGTAAAATACAATTTAAAATACAATTTAAAATACATAGCAATACAATACAGTCGACAATAAAGGATTAAGTTACAGCATAAAACAGCATGTAAACAACGGGCATTCAGTAATAGTGATAGGAAGCTTAGCCCACCCCAGAGGTCCCGAAGGCCTGTCCAAAGAGCCAGGTTTTTAATGCTCGGCGAAATGTATCCAGGGAAGGGGCATGTCGAAGATCGAACGGGAGGGATTTCCAGAGAGTGGGGGCCGCCACTGAAAATGCCCTCTCCCTAGTTCCCACCAACCTAGCTGTTTTCGTTGGTGGTACTGAGAGAAGGCCCTGCGTGGCTGATCTAGTCAGGCGGCTAAATTGGTGGTACTGGAGGTGCTCCTTCAGGTAAACTGGGCCGAGACCGTATAGGGCTTTAAAGGTTAATACCAACACCTTGAATTGGGCCCGGAAAACAACTGGAAGCCAGTGTAGATGACCTAACACCGGCGTAATGTGATCACGGCGGCGGCTATTTGTAAGCAGACGGGCCGCCGCATTTTGTACCAGCTGTAATTTCTGGGTCGTTTTCAAGGGTAGCCCCACGTAGAGCGCATAGAAGAGCATGCCTTGCTGAAGCAGAGCCAGCATGGCTTCTGCAAGGGAAAGTCCTGTCTCAGTAACCTATTAGAATTCTTTGAGAGTGTCAACAAGCATATAGATAGAGATGATCCAGTGGACATAGTGTACTTAGACTTTCAAAAAGCTTTTGACAAGGTAATAATAATAATAATAATAAACTTTAATTTATAGGCCGCCTATCTGGCCAATGGCCACTCTAGGCGGCTTACAGTAAAATATGATAAAATACAATAAATAAGATATAGTCAATACATTACATACAAGTTCAGTATAATAAATTATCAGCATTTCAATACAAGGCTAATTTATCCTAGAAGTCTCAGAGGTTGTAAAGGCCTGATTAAAGAGCCAAGTCTTCAGGCCCCGGCGAAATATTTCTAGGGAAGGGGCATGTCGAAGATCTATTGGGAGGGAGTTCCAGATCGAGGGGGCTGCCACAGAGAAAGCTCTCTCCCGAGTCTTCACCAACCTAGCCACTTTAGTTGGCGGGACTGAGAGCAGGTCCTGTGTGGCAGATCTCGTAGGGCGGCACAATTTATGACGGTGGAGGTGCTCCGTCAGATATACTGGGCCTAAACTGTATAGGGCTTTAAAGGTTAATACCAACACCTTGAATTGAGCCCGGAAAATAACTGGAAGCCAGTGGAGATTGTAAAGCATTGGAGTAATATGATCGTATCGGCGGCTATTCGTGAGTAAACGAGAAGCCGTATTTTGTACCAGCTGTAGTTTCCGGACTGTTTTCAAGGGTAGCCCCACGTAGAGCGCATTGCAGTAGTCTAAATGAGAGGTGACCAGAGCGTGCACTACAAGTGGGAGCTGGTGAACAGGAAGATAGGGTTGCAGCCTTCGAACGAGGCGCAGTTGACCCCAAGCTGCTCGGCACACCGATGAAACTTGGGCCTCCATAGACAGCTCAGAATCAAGAATCATCCCAAGACTGCGGACCTGATTTTTCAGGGGCAATTGTACCCCATTAAATATCAGGTCGATGTCTCCCAATCTTCCCTTGTCTCCCACGAGCAGTACTTCAGTTTTATCAGGATTCAGCTTTAGCCTGTTTCTTCCCATCCATCCACTCACAGATTCCAGGCACTTGGACATGGTTTCCACAGCCGACTCTGGTGAGGACTTAAATGAGAGGTAGAGCTGAGTGTCATCCGCATATTGGTGACACTGCAGCCCAAACCTCCTGATGATGGTTCCCAGCGGTTTTACATAAATGTTAAATAGCATGGGAGAAAGGATAGAACCCTGTGGCACACCGCAGTTGAGGGGCCAAGGGTCTGAAACCTCATCTCCCAATGCTACTTGCTGTTGTCTACCGGAGAGAAAGGAACGGAACCAGTGTAATACTGTGCCTCCTATTCCTAATCCCTCCAGGTACCTCACCAAAGACCTCTGAGGAAGCTTAGCAGTCATGGAATAAGAGGAGAGGTCCTCTTGCGGATAAGGAATTGGTTAAGAAGCAGAAAGCAGAGAGTAGGAATCAACGGACAGTTCTCCCAATGGAGGGCTGTAGAAAGTGGAGTCCCTCAAGGATCGGTATTGGGACCTGTACTTTTCAACTTGTTCATTAATGACCTAGAATTAGGAGTGAGCAGTGAAGTGGCCAAGTTTACTGACGATACTAAATTGTTCAGGGTTGTTAAAACAAAAAGGGATTGCGAAGAGCTCCAAAAAGACCTCTCCAAACTGAGTGAATGGGCGGAAAAATGGCAAATGCAATTCAATATAAACAAGTGTAAAATTATGCATATTGGAGCGAAAAATCTTAATTTCACATATACGCTCATGGGGTCTGAACTGGAGGTGACCGACCAGGAGAGAAACCTCGGGGTTGTAGTGGACAGCACGATGAAAATGTCGACCCAGTGTGCAGCAGCTGTGAAAAAGGCAAATTCCATGCTAGCAATAATTAGGAAAGGTATTGAAAATAAAACAGCCGATATCATAATGCCGTTGTATAAATCTATGGTGCGGCCGCATTTGGAATACTGTGTACAGTTCTGGTCGCCTCATCTCAAAAAGGATATTATAGAGTTGGAAAAGGTTCAGAAGAGGGCAACCAGAATGATCAAGGGGATGGAGCGACTCCCTTACGAGGAAAGGTTGCAGCATTTGGGGCTTTTTAGTTTAGAGAAAAGGCAGGTCAGAGGAGACATGATAGAAGTGTATAAAATTGTGCATGGCATTGAGAAAGTGGATAGAGAAAAGTTTTTCTCCCTCTCTCATAATACTAGAACTCGTGGACATTCAAAGAAGCTGAATGTTGGAAGATTCAGGACAGACAAAAGGAAGTACTTCTTTACTCAGCGCATAGTTAAACTATGGCATTTGCTCCCACAAGATGCAGTAATGGCCACCAGCTTGGATGGCTTTAAAAGAAGATTAGACAAATTCATGGAGGACAGGGCTATCAATGGCTACTAGCCATGATGGCTGTGCTCTGCCACCCTAGTCAGAGGCAGCATGCTTCTGAAAACCAGTTGCTGGAAGCCTCAGGAGGGGAGAATGTTCTTGCACTCAGGTCCTGCTTGTGGGCTTCCCCCAGGCACCTGGTTGGCCACTGTGAGAACAGGATGCTGGACTAGATGGGCCACTGGCCTGATCCAGCAGGCTCTTCTTATGTTCTTGTGGTCTTGAGGCTTTGATGGACAGGTCTGAAGAAACTCCCCTTCACCTTCTAGGAGGTACCTCAAGGTTCTCACCAATTTTTCCACTTACCCCATTTTTCCTGACCTTGCACTGACCCTGCCAAAACAACCTTTTACCTAACACTGCCACCAATTCACAATCCAGTATAACACAGGCAAAGCACTTCCCTGGTCAAAATGACAAAGGAAGGCAAAATTCCTTTGAGGCTCCTTAGAGGCAACCAGGTAAGCCCGCACTGAAAAGGTAATGGGTGGAAGGGAGGGTGCCACCGAAACCACAATGAGCGGGAGAATGGGTGGGGTGTAAGAGCCAGCCAATCAGACAGCTCTGCACACCACCCACAGCAGAATAAACATCTGCACCCGCACCAGAGGTCATGCTCCATCGCAAAAGGCGATCGATCCCCCTCACAGCAAAACGGGGGGGGGGGACCAGGATCACAGTTCTGACTCCTTTATGTAGCACTAATAGTGTTACATGAGAATGCAGCCATTGTTTGTTCCTGACTGAAGGGATCTTGTTTTCTTAGGACCAAACTAGACATGGTGATTGAAGATCTATGATTTAACCTCCTCCAATTTTTAAATACTAAATGCAGCTGGACTAAATGACTGGGGGGCCTAATTCAGATTGGAGCCACAGCACTGGGGAAGAATCTGAGTGGACATGTTCCCACTTCGTGGGCACATTTGAAATGCTGAAAAAGTATTATGGGTGCCAGTCACAAAATGGCTGCTGTGAGGGCATGACACAACACAACATGGCTGCCTTGGGAGACATGGCATAACACAACAAGAGCAAAAAGGAGAGACAGCACTATAAAATGGTACGAGTATGCCCCTTCCATCAATGGTGGAAAATGGCACCTACATCAGCCACTGCTGCACTTGTTCAGAGAGAAATTCTTTGCACTTGTCCTCTGTTGGAACAGAAGGGAAAGTTGATGTCTAATCCTGGCATCCAATGACATGTGGGCATGTTTAAAAAGATGTGTTCAATGTAGAAGAAGGTCAGACAGTGCAAACGCAAACCAAGCAGGTGCTAGGGATGGAAGAATCTATCAATTCCAGTTGTGGTGTGTGACAAAGTACTTTATTTTGCCTGTCCTGAATCTCCCAATGTTCAGCTACATTGGATGTCCATGTGTCTTAGTATTCTGAGAGAGAAAAAGAACGTCAGAATCCTTTTTCACGTGGTCTTCCAAGTGGGCACAATGCACATATGAAAGGGAAGCAGAATCATGGCCATTGTACCAGCCCTGGACCTCCATACATTGATTGTGTCTGTGTGAACAGGACTTATATATATATATATAGGTTGTATAGGTACATATAAGTAATAACTCTGCCATTAGGAATTAAGGTAGTAACATCTGGCCAGTTGTGACCAGTAATTAACATCTAACAGATAGGGATGGAAAGATATGTCAGTTTCAGTTTTCGTAATTTCTTATCTGTTCAATTTTAAAGTCAGTTCTCTGCATTCCAGCAGCAATTTGCAATTTTTTTTTAAAAAAAATCCTCATGAAAATTCTTCTGCATTTTTGTGCAAATTTCTCTAAATAAAAACAGTTTTGTATGTAGTTTTAATTAATGTACACATTTCTGCAAGTGATTTCTCCTAATATTATGCATTTTGAATGCTATTTTCACTAATATATTCATTTTTTTCACACTTTCCCCTCTATGGATTTTTATAAACAGTGTTTCATTGGAGAATTGCATCACAAAATGCAGAGCAGTATGAATTTCAACAGATGGCTGTGTTTCAGTTCTCATATTGTTTGGGAAAGTTTGATAGATTCTGCCTTAAGTGCAAATTGAATCACATTTCTTTCCCATCCCTGTCTCATGCACTATGGATTTTTGAGGCAATATTTACTGACACCTTTTACAGGCACCACAGGAGCTACTGGCTACTGGCGAGTACACTGGTAAAGGCACCACAATGTACATAATTCTGACAGCACCAGTAGCAGAACAAAGTTTTGATAGTGGTGGCTGGCACCTCCATCCAGAAATCTAGATAGCAAACTGGATCCTTTTGACAGTGTTTTTTTCCTTGTTCTGTTCTTAAAGCTCATAATATTTATATGAGGTGGGGAACCACTGGCTCCAGATGTTATTAGACTCCAACTCTCATCAGCCCTAACCAGCATGGCCAATAGTTGGGGACCATGGAAGGTGCAGTCCAGCAACATCTAAAGGGCCACAAGTTCTTCATCTCTGATATATATACACAATGTTGCAAGAGCAGATACACACACACACACAAACACACACGAGTATCAAATGTCTAGTAGCTTATCCATTATGCAAAATAGGACTCTGCTGATAACTTGTTCCTTGAGACACAGAGGACACATGCCAACCCACATAGTGTGGTTTTAGCAACTGGACTTGCAGTCCAGTTTGGCCAAAAATACCTGCATCTCCACAGTGCACAGTTGCTGGTGTTCCCTGGCGCAGCCAGGGAAGTGATTAATGCCTCTCTGCGAGAGGGGGTAGTCCCTGGCTCCCTGAAAGAGGCAGTAGTGAGACCACTCCTGAAGAGACACTCCCTGGACCCAGAAAATCTTAATAACTATAGGCCAGTGGCAAATGTTCCATTCCTGGGCAAGGTCCTGGAACGAGTGTTTGCAGGCCAGCTCCAGACACTCTTGGATGAGACCGATTATCTGGATCCATTTCAGTCGGGTTTCAGGCCTGGTTTTGGCACTGAAACAGCCTTGGTCGCCCTGTATGATGACCTTTGTCGGGAGAGAGACAGGGGGAGTGTGACTGTTGATTCTCCTTGATCTCTCAGCGGCTTTCGATACCATCAACCATGGTATCCTTCTGGGGAGACTAGCTGAGTTGGGAGTGGGAGGTACTGCATGGCGGTGGTTCAGCTCATACTTGGCAGGTCACCTCCAGAAGGTGGTGCTTGCGGAACACTGCTTGGCACCCTGGACTCTCCAGTATGGGGTTCCACAGGGGTCAGTTCTGTCCCCCATGCTGTTCAACATCTACATGAAACCGTTGGGTGCGGTCATCCGGAGCTTTGGAGTTTGTTGCCATCAGTATGCTGATGACACGCAGCTCTATTTCTCCTTTTCATCTTCTTCAGGTGAGGCTGTCAATGTGCTGAACCGGTGCCTGGCTGCGACAATGGACTGGATGAGGGCTAATAAACTGAGGCTCAATCCAGACATGACTGAGATGCTGCTAGTGGGTGGTTCTTCTGACCGGATGGTGGATGTCCAACCTGTCCTGGATGGGGTTGCACTCCCCCTGAAGGAGCAGGTTCATAGCTTGGGGGTTCTCCTAGAACCATCTCTGTCACTTGAGGCTCAGGTAGTGTCGGTGGCAGGGAGTACCTTCTACCAACTTCGGTTGGTGGCCCAGCTATGTCCCTATCTGGACAGGAATAACCTGGCTTCAGTTGTCCATGCTCTTGTAACCTCCAAATTAGATTACTGCAATGCGCTGTACGTGGGGCTGCCTTTGAAGATGGTTCGGAAACTGCAGCTTGTGCAAAATGCAGTGGCCAGATTGGTAACAGGGACCAGACAGTCCAAACATATAAAACCAATTCTGGCCCACTTGCATTGGCTACCTATATGTTTCCGAGCTCAATTCAAGGTGCTGGTTTTGACCTATAAAGCCTTACACGGCTTGGGACCACAATACCTGATGGAACGCCTCTCCCTGTTGCGCTGCAGCCAACTCAGAAGGGACAGGAAGGGGGGAGACATGAGTTTCAGGCGCCTCCGCAGCCAGAAGAAGCAGAGTTGGGGATTGTTGTGTCTGAGCAGGATCGTGCGGGAGGGGGGCAGCCTGCTCTCCAGCCAGTTTCCACGAGTAACGCCCTTTCCGAGGAGCCGAGCGCACCGCCCCCAGTTGATGCAGAGGACTTGTGGGGGGAAGCTTCAGAGACAGTGCCAGCTCCTCCCTTGCCAAGCAGTTCCCAGGAGGATTCCAGTGTGGCACCGCCCCCTGACCTCGAGCCCGTTGCTCGGGAGCAGGTGTCTTCAGATGAGCCGTTGGATGCGCATCCCCTGTCTCCTTGTTCCCGTCGCCACGAGAAACAGACAGGGCAAAGACAGGAATTACGAAGGAGTCAGAGATTACGTTCGAAAACATTTTCTATATAAACCTGCCACTCCCAGTGGGGAGTCGTTGAGTCAACTTCCTTCACACGCTGCAGAGCATGTCTAGAGTATAGTTAGGGACTCTAGTGAGTTAGCATAGGGTTTCCTATGAAGCACAATGCCTTTGATGTATCCATTACTCTAATAAAACGAGATTTACTTGCACACACACTCCAGCCTCATTCTTTTGGCTCTGGATGGGACACTCCCAATACAAACCCACCCATACACTACGGTCCCTCCTCCTGGTGCCTACAGGGAGGGAAGCTGGGAGTCTGGCAACAAGGGAGAGGGCCTTCTCAGTGGTGGCCCCCAAATTATGGAATGATGTCTCTGACGAGGTGCACCTGGTGCCAACACTGTTATCTTTTTGGTGCCAGGTCAAGACTTTCCTCTTCTCCCAGGCATTTTACCATGTGTTTTAAATTGTTTTTATATTGTTTTAAATTTTAAAATTGTGTTTTAAATTGTTTTTAAAATGTGTTTTAAATTGTATATTTGTTTTAATGTTTTTGATTGCTGTAAACCGCCCAGAGAGCTTTGGCTATGGGGTAGTATACAAGTGCAATTAATTAATTAATTAATTGATTAAAAAGATATCTACCAAATAAGTCCCTGGACCCATTTGTATGCAAATTTGTATGCAGGTTTCTTACCTTGGGGCACCAATTTCAGGTCTGAACATTTCAGCCAATTGCCCACAAAACTCTAGGGAATATTAAATGATTTCTTTATCACCCTCTCCAAAATTGTAATGGCCCTTGCAAGGAAATCAGTGCACCCAACCTTCTGAAATTTGGCAGGATTCATGCTCTCAGAAGGAAGCATTATCTTACCTGCAAAATTCATCCAATTCTGCCAGAGATAAAAAACAGAGACTGTACCTTTTTGGGGGGGGGATATAGAGAAATCCAGCACAAATTGCCTGTAATTTTGCAGGATTTAGCTACTCTGGAGTGGCTATTAGGCTTACCAATTTCATCCACTTCTGTTAAAAGGAAACAAAACTATAGCCATTTTTTAATTTCCTAATAGTGAATGGGGGTGAGGGCTGAACAAAATGTATTTTGAATCTGAGCTAAATCAGGCATCCTCCAAATTGGTCTGAGACAAGACCAACTGTTTTACAAAGCACTGAATTAGAGACTGAACCAAATCTGGTGTTCATTACACATCTATAATATTTGTATTATCCAAAACTGAGAGACAAATGTTATACAGAGAAAAAAGTGCTGAGTTCACCAAGAGGTCTGATTGGCAGGGGCGTCACTACCAGGGTGCGGAGGGTGCGGACAGCACCTGGGTGACACCCTGAGGGGGATGACACCCAGAGCCGCCCCACCCCGTGCCGTTGGCTGGCAAAGGAGCTGAGAAGTACTCCGGGTCGGCGTAGCCAACTCCTCGTCGGAGGCAGGCGGGTGGGTGAGACCGACAGCAGGCGGCCGCTCGCTGGCAGTGAAGCCGGGACAGGCCTTCCACCACCAGCCTGGAGCGCTTGGTGAGTGCACACGCAAGACCAGCCACCCCCGTCCATGCACCTGGGAGGGCACGCGCCGGAGATCCGCACCCCCCCACACTCCCGCTAGTGACACCGCTGCTGATTGGAAGTTGGAACTAACGCTGCTATTAAAAGCTGCTTTGGACCAGTATAGCCTTCCCCAATCTGGTGCCCTCCAAATGTTTTGGACTTCAGCTTCCGTCAGCATGGGTATTTGCAAGAGATGATGGGAGCTGGAGTCCAAAACATTCAGAGTGTACCAAATTTGGGAAGCTTGCACCAGTGCAACAGAGACAAACCAAATCAAGACCAGCAGAATTAGGTACTAAAATGCAGCATTGGAGCTCCAATTTGGATAAAAGTGCCTGAGGAGAGGAATTGCACGGAAATAAGCCGCAGGTAGTGTGGGAGAGTCTGCATTCCTAACCTGCAAATCCCTTTTGGTCATCAGATTGTCACTCCCCACTTCCTAGACCTAGCCTGACTGGCTCACACATGCATATACAATTACATCATTAGATGTTTATTCAAGTCACTTGCTTGATAAACTACAGTTATCTTTCTGGGCTTCAAGAAAGAGACACTGTGATGAGGGGATGAACATGTGTGAATTAAACCACAGATAATCTTACCTGCTGTGATATATACAAAGTAGTTGTTCTTTTCCACTAAATGGAGGGCAGCCATGTTTTAAAAAACCCACATTTTCCCCCTTTTGATCAAAAGCACCTTGAGACTTGCGAGAATTCCAGTGTGCATATGGAACAAGCTGCAAGAAAGGATTTTCAGCTGATCTATATATTTGCAGTGAAGGGAGAGGGGAGGGCCTTGGATTGATAGGAGACAGATCAGGTGATCATTATTTGTTTTTCCTCTTAATTTTTAGCAGTTAAGTAATGCTTCTCCACAAGGTGGCAGAAAGACCCCATGGTCAGCCAATGATAATTATTGCAGCCAGTCAATCTCTTTTGGAGTGTCCCAGAAAGAGTTCAATTATCTGTCCTATTAAACTCTTGGGGTAATTTTCCTTTGAACAATTAATGAAGCGTAAGGATGAAAAGGAAAATGTATTCAAAGAAAAGCAAGTAAAGCAAGAGTTTAAAGGAGTTATAAAGGCTGGAAATGTCATCTTCATCTGTGTATGGTTTTGTTCTCTTGTGAGTACTGCACACACACACACGTGATATTGCAGTACCATTCCTAAACAACTAATAAACTTTTGGAAAGGAAAACAGATAAATTTACTTGACTTGCCAGTTAATCAATTTCACATACATTATGTTTGATGGGGTGATTATAATGATGAGGTGGTGGTGGTATTGGTAGTAGTAGTATTTACATGTTTATCCTAACATTTTTCTCAATGAGTTCAAGTGTACATGGTTTCACCTCCCCCAAATTTGTTCTCATTACAACCCTATGAGGTAGGTTAGATTTAGAGATGATGAATCATGAGCATCATGGATGAGTGCAGATTTGAACCTGCATCTCTCCAGTCCTAGACCAAGGGCAGATCTAACCACTATCACATAACATTTATATTCAAACTTCAGCTGGTAATTTTGAATTGCTATATGAAATTCAGTATCTGTCAGATGAATGGCCCATCTGGCCCAGGATAGTCCTCTATATATTCTTGTGGAATGAATTCCCTGGTGAGGTGAGTCTGTCTCTTTTATTAACAACTTTCAGGAAGAATTTAAGAACATTGCTGTTTACCCAAGTATTTGATGGCTGAAAGATACTGTTACTGGTGACCTTGAAATTATTAGCTGGAAGGGTATGTGATTGTTTTTAGATGATTAAAATATGTTTTCATTTTTTAATTGTATTGTTTTAACTTTTTGTGTGTGTTTGTCACTCCTCTGAATTGAAGGACACAATATAAATTTAATAAATAATAAAAAAACAACATTTTATTTTTTATAAAAATATACACATAAAAAATTAAAACAGATCACCAGCTAATTATTACAGAAAATGTTTTTCTAAATTATCTGCATAAACCAGGCAGCAAAGAGAAGCTTTCAGCAAAGAAGCCACTGCCAGTATCTCTCACACAAACGTGGCAGGTATATTATCATTGCTCAAATAATATAGCTTCCTAACAATGTGTGTGTTTTGTATCTAAATAACTAGGGGGGGATCCTTGAAAATCTCCCAACTCATTTCTGCCTCTTACTGGGGGGAATATTTATGGCCAGAGATAGGGAACCCATGGTCCTCCAGGCTACAACAACCATCAGTCCCAACCAGCATAACCAATGGTCAGTGTGATGAGAGTTCAACAACAACTGGAGGGCCACACCCCTATTTTAGGGCAAAGTCTTTGCATGTTGATTTTTTTTGCCGTTATTCATTGTTGAGACCCTTTTCACATTGTCCATGTGTTGGGACACAGGAGATCATTAGTCACTAATGATGACCAACGTATTTTTGAACTGCTAACTTTGAGGTGCTAACTTTGTATTTTATTTTTACATTTCACTCAAACAATATTCTAATCATCCGTTTAAGAGCCACGTGAATAGTATTACATCAAGGAGTGATACTTCCTTGAAATCATCCAGAATGATGGGCATTGTATAGAATGCACAAGCCACACACTGCCAAAAGGACAAGCAATTCTAAAAGGCATTATGCAAAGCTGCCACTAAAATCAAAAGGAGTTTCTTCAGTTTGTTTGAGGATTAGCTTGTAAGTAGAGCAACATAACAATGTTATATGGTTGTTTAGGTACAGGGGATAAAAAGGCAAAAGTCAACTGCTCAGAACTTAGGTCAACAGAATATAATTGAACCAGTGTAGCCATTTCTACTCAAATGTCTAGCAAAAACTATGAATTGCAGCTTCTTCCAGGTGCTTAGGCCAGATCTGATATGCCAGCAACAGTGGACAGCTGCAGATTTGGGTCACTATGAACCCAGGTTAACAATGGGATGTGCTACACACACCTTTAGAAATGCAACACCCAACGCTAAATCCAGCTTTTTAGGCTGCCTTACACATGAGACCCTGGATGGCCCCTTAACAGTCAGGGAGCAGGGATGAAATGTCAGCCAGGTACCCAGTCTGGTTAGCACCTCAGGAATGTCCCTCAAGTCATGACATCTTTAGCTTTGGTCTACAGATGACTTTGAAATGAGCACAGGCTCTTTCAAGCCCAATAAAAGAAGCAAACTGGCACATACTAAATACCTTCATTAATAGGACACAACCATGCTCTCACTGATGGGAGGAGGGGGGATCCAGGTTATGCCAATACCTAACTCTGTGCCTATCTCTGTATCTGATTTATCCTGTCAGCATAGTCACACACCTCAATATGGCCAATTACCACTGGTGAGAACAAAGTGACTTCCACAACAAGCATGGCATCCACAGGTCAATCAATCGATTTGCATTCCCTAAGGCAAAAGTGGGGAACAGATGTTGTTGGACTACAGCTCCCATCAACCTTGAATGTTGGCCATCTTGCCTGGGACTGATAGGAATTGCAGTTCAATAACATCCCTGCCCACCCAGGGCAGGAAAACATGGAATATCCCCTTTCCACTTGAGCAAAAGTTGTATCCTAGTACTAGCCTGACCCTAGCTCACCTAATTTTACTGGTTTCCTAAGGGGAGGAGTTACCTAAGTTTAAGTGTTTGTTCCCAAGCAACCATGTTGTTCAGTCTTTTAGACCTTCATGGGTTCCCACAAGGACAAATTGCTCCTGCTCCAGCTAATTCTCTCCATTCCTTCTCTATCCTGTTTCCTTCCCCCTTCTCTGTGTTATTTCCTTGGATCCTTCAAGAACCTTAAAGGGGAGTAGGCTACATGTTTTCCAGTTAGGAGACTTTTCTGGTTATGGAATCATATTGGGAGGCTTCTAAGGAACTGAGGTTGCTTACTTGGAAACTGCATCATGCAGGGCTCAAGGCAATATATGAAGGGTTGCCAGCCTGTTTCCCCGCCCCTCCCCCATCATGCCGTTTGTCTGTCTTGGAAAGGAAACTAGTTTGGAACCTAATTTTCTAATAACAGGCAGCCACCCACAAATTCATATCCACAAATTCAAATTCATATCCAGCTGCACTGAGCTACAGTCCTACCCCAAACTCTTGAGTCACTGTGAAACTCAGGAAACCCACTGCTTCTCCTTTTTCTGGAACAGACGACTATTAGAGAGGACTGGAAATGTAATCTCCATTTTCCAGATTTTACTTCTTTTTCTGCCCTTGCATACTTCAGACCCCTGCTATTTGCAGCTGAGCTTCTCCTGGTGCATCTAGGACTCCATTGCAGACCCCTAGTGCCACTCTCTTACATGGCAACATTAAGATTCCACATACACCTCCGTCTATCTGTTTTGATAATAAGGTCTGTTTTGCATCAATGTGGAGCCCATGGCTTTTACTTTCATCAAAACAGAGCAAAAGTGTGATTGGGAGGAGGTGGACTCTATGCCATGGCAGCCTCTGCACTTCTGACCTCTGACGGAAATGGATTCCAACACTCTCCAGCCAAACAAATGAACCAACCACACAATATCCTGACATGTTACTTAACACAATATACACAGAGGTATTTTCAGGTTTCAATCAATTATTGCTTCTATTTGCACAAAATGTTTCTGATTCAGAGTGGGGACGTTGGTACATAATTCACATGTGAAAAACACATTATTTCCTTATTTAGCAGCATTTGATTTAAACAAAGCTAAGCACACAGGAACCATTGTAACAGAGGTCAGTTTCTAATCTGTGATGTCATTAAATCTCAGTAAATCCTGCTGGGTGCTGAATACACATCCATCATATAATGAATCTGCAGGGAGAGAAAAGATTAGGAGAAGGAGGAAAGAAACAGTTATTTTTAGCTAATATTTTTTGTCTCCCAGCCTTAAAGGCCTTTAAATTGGCCACTGACAGCAACAAGTCTGTGCAGTGCTGCCTGTACTTTTGATTCCTGGTTCACCTCTGTGTGTGTGTGAGAGAGAGAGACAGAGGACAGAGAGGGGGGGAGAGAGAAAGGAGAAGTCTTGAAGACCTCACATTCATTGTCAATTCAATTAATTTTTTCCGTTAATCAAAGCTTCCCACCTCCTCTTGAATTTACAGATTTCCATCTGTACACAGAAATGTAGAGCTGGTATAGTAATTTTAAGATTATATGTTTATTTTCATGTACATCATTTAAAATGCTAACAATTAAGCAGTATATACATAAATGCCTTAAATAAATAAATAAGCTGGGTGTTGCTGGTTGAAATCTCACGTCTGCCAATGCCCCCCCCCCAAAAAAACCACCATAGGCCGCTCTGTCTTAGTCTTATCCCATGACGAAGCTCATCCATTGCACTCGGGTATGCTGACCACTGCGATTTCCGTAAATGCAGGAGATTTGACTTCATAATTTGTGGGGATAATACTGTATGGGATAGTGTATGGCAAAGTTTTGAACACTTTAAATGCATACGTAAAATTATTATTATTATTATTATTAATTATTATTATTATTATCAGCACCACTACCACCACCTCCTCCTCCTCCTCCTCCACTACCACCACCACAGTGAAGCATACCACTGAAATATAATATATCCTCTAAGTTCTGAAATAGTTGTTAAAAGGAAGGTATATCTTGATTAAATAACACAAGGGGGACCCAACTCATTGCTATAGCCAAAGCAAATTGATTCTCTATTTATATTCACAATGTTGACCCTCAACAATATAGTCATCAATCATTACATTAAGCCATGAACCAAAAAGAGTATCATTTGAAGCAAACTCATTTCACAATAGCTTTAACATTTGTTGGTATTACGCCAAGGTTATGTAGGCTACTTTCAGCATGGTGTGAAAAAACACGCTGCACATCAATTACAAACATTTCATCCTTTTCACAAAAGGCCTTAGAAGCACCTCATTTTCAAAATATTTATTAGTTTGATTCTGAATTTTATCATCACTTGCTTGGTTTTCTTGAATAGCATGAAAGGTCACATCTGAAGCTTTTCTTCTTCTTGGCGATCACTCGTGACCGAGTAAGATTGTCTAACCAAAATGTTAATCAATGACTATTTGGTGAAGACTTCTGGAGATGGTTGGGTTATGTCTGCTGGAGCAAAAACAAAGAATGTTATAGCACCCTAGTGACTGACACATTTGTTATGGCATAAACTTTTATGGATCAGAGTCACATGATGCTCTGGACTATGAAAGCTTTTGACAAAATATACTTGTTAGGGTTTGTTTTTGTTAGTACTGGATTAAGAGTAGGGGTTGTGTCCAAGGTAGACCTAAGTAACCATTCCGTAAGTGCAATAATATTGGTTTGTGCAATGGAACTTTCCCCTTGTCCTCTCCCTATACCCCAACACCCTCCCCAAATCAGCTCTGGATGGTTGGGGGATACCCCCAGAACAGATATAGTGGGGCCATGAGGAAGAAGGGAGGAAGTTCTGCTGCATAAGCAGATATCCTTGCACTGATGGAACATGTTGGTTGGATACCACCTTAGGGATGGACATAGCAGGCTATTTCCAGTCCATGGCAATTCACTCATAAGTCTGCTCTGTCCCATTTCTGCATTAATCTGCAATTCTAAAAAAAAATTGCACAAAATTATATTCAAATATACACTTAAATATGTATTTTGAATGCATTTACTCACAAAATACACATTCCTAAATGCACTTTATCCCAAAATATGCATTTTGATTTTTTTTAAGTCAAGAACTGCATTGCAAAATTTGCAGAAACCTGTTCTGATCTGCACATTAATTCAGGAGGTGCCAATCACGTCAGTTCATATCACAATTCACTAAGAACTAATTCTTCAAGCAATCCTAGTTAAAACAATCCTTGCTCATTTGTGTGGGAGGGCTTAGCATGGCCATGCTACACAGGCATCTTGAGGGGTTGCAACTCCTTGTGCTTGTATCAATTCATGTGCCTATTGCAAGGCTAGCCAACATGGCACCTTCCAGATGTTGCAGGACTACAACTCTTATCATCCCCAACTGATAGCCATGCTGTCTGGGGCTGATGCAAGTTGGTGTCCAACTACAGCTAGAAGGCACACCTGGCTACACCTGGCTTATTGCAATATGCATGACTAGGTCTAGCTCTGGTGAAGGACCTTGCCCTCTATATTTTAACAACTGTTGCTCTGGATAAAACCAATTATGCCAGTATATGGGAAGTAACCACTCTTCCACTCTCTGTGCTTCCTGTATACTTCTCAATTTGTCTTTGGTGCCAGGGTTGGGAACCTGTGGCACTCATGACACTGTTGGATTCCATCAGCCCCAGCAAGCATAGCCAATGGTCAGGGGTGATAGGCACTATAATCCAGTAACACCTGCAGAGCCACAGGTTCCCCAGCTCTGAGTTTATCATCATGTAGTACAGGCTAGATTCCAGATAAAGATAAGGATACTGAACATTTTAAGAAGAAGAAAACAGCTACTAAAAGATTATTTCCTCAGGGAAGGAAGGTGGTTTATTGTACAGGCACAGAAAATAAAAAGGTAAATCTTAGGAACTGTATATAAAGTACTTGTCTGAGCAGAGAAGGAAGGGATAAGAACAATGAAGCAAAAAGTGATAAGGGTTTAGGTCACAAAGAGATTTAGGTATATATCTAACATTCTCTAGCTTGATTTAGGTTCTCATGGACTCAAACAGATAAAACAGAGACGTGATTGCTGTGTGTAGATTCAAGTATTTTGCACATGTTGGTACGTACTGCATTATAGCAGCATTTGAAAACCTTAATCATGGCTGTTGCATGGATTGTACAGCCACAAAAGTGGATGCATACTATAAGCCAGCATGGATTTTTCACATTCCACCATGTTAAATTGAAAATAACCCCCTTGCTATTCTGCTGCTTCCCATAAGCTCATTTATTATTATTTTTATTATTTATTGAATTTATTAGTCGCCCATCTGGCTGGCTGTCCAAAATGTACAAAATAGGCATACAATACTTAGACATTAAAAATCTAAAAACAATGAAGTTAAAATCTAGCCAAGCCCAAAAGCCTGCCTGAAGAGCCAGGTCTTCAAGGCCTGGCGGAAACTCATCATGGAAGGGGCATGGCAGAGATCATTTGGGAGGGAGTTCCACAGGGTGGGGGCCACAACTGACAAAGCCCTTTCTCTAGTCCTCACCAGTTTGGCTGTTTTGACTGATGGGATGGAGAGGTCTTTTGAGGCTGATCTTGTTGGGCGGCATAGCTGATGATTCTAGAGGCGCTCCTTTAGATAGATTTCAAAACAAAAACTTACAAAACATAGTCCTGAACTCAGAAACACTTGCTTAACAACCCTCTAAGTTTTCATGGCAAGACATAAAACACTCAAAGAGAATATATGCTTCAAAGTCTAAAACAAGAGAAAAAAATCCAGACCCGTTGGACTTCTTTCTGTCAGACTTCTCATAATATGTTGAAAATTAATTAAAAATCAGCCAGGTTCACAGAGTACCTGTAATCCTATTACAGACCTTGCCCCATATTCTGACCTTCATCTCCTGCAGTTTGAAGATTTAAAAAATGCATGGCTGATTTTTAATTAATTTAAGAAAATTAACACTGAAGTCTATGATAGCGCAGGCATGCTCAGTAAGAACCAACGATCAGTATTCTAAAAGCCAGACTCACAGCTGTTTGGCTTAGCTAATCAGGAGGCCACACCCATGCCAAATATTTATTCCACTAAACAGTCTTGGCTTTCCACAAAGAATCCTGGGAAGTGTAGTTTGTGAAGGGTGCTATTAGGAGACTCTTATTCCCCTGATAGAGCTCCAGTGGCCAGAGTGGTTTAACAGTCAGCCCCTCTTCCCAGGGAACTCTGACTATTCCCCCTCTCCCCTCCCTTCCTCCCCTTCCCCCTCTGCCTCCCCTGTCCCCTCCAGCCCTTCCTCCCTTCTCCTCATCTCTTGTGGTCAGTTTCACCTATCCTTAGCATGATTGCATGGGAATAAATCCCAGTGAACTCAATAAGCATCAAATTATCAATCCTACCTTTCCCCTCCCCGTTCCCTTCCCCCTCCCTCTTCTTCCTTTCCCTCCTCCTCCTCAGTGGTCAGTTTCACTATCCTAAGCATAATTGCACAGGGGTAAATCCAACTGAACTCAATAAGCATGCAAATGATCAATCCATTCTCAGCAAACGTGCACAGGATCCCATTTCTTACCTCCCAGATTAAAAAGCAGAGAAATTAACTAATAGGCTAAAAAAAGAACACCTGTGGTATAGGTACGTTCTTAAATCGCAAGGGGTTTTTTGCCTATTGTGTGTGTACTGCCTTCAAGTCAATTCTGACTTATGGCGACCCTATGAATAGGGTTTTCATGAGGCTAAGAGGCAGTGACTAGCCCAAGGTCACCCAGTGAGCTTCATGGCTATGAGGGGATTCGAACCCTGGTCTCCCAGGTCATAGTCCAACACCTTAACCACTATACCACACTGGCTCCTATTATTAAATTTGCCTATTTGTGAATTTAATTCCATCTCCCAGACTTTTGCCAGCTTTGTGTATCAGCAGAACACCAACACTTATCTGTATTTGTCAGGCCCAGGATGTGACTCAGGAACCAGACCAACGGCTGTAGTTAATTCGTGTTTTATTAGGGTAATGTCCAAACAAAGACTGTGTTTTCTCATGAAGCAATACAGGGATACAGGTCCTGCGGCATTGGGAGAAAGTTGACAGAGCAAGGGACTTCTTCCCGCCTGTTCTTTAAGAAGGGGCCAAACGGGCGCGCAATCTTTCGCTCCTCCTTAACTGCCCCTCAGGTACTGCCCGCCTTCCCCCCCTTCTCTCCTGTCTTTTCAGCTGTCTGCGTGTGCGCGGTGAGGGGGGAAGCATCACCCCCCTCCTCTTCTGAAGTTTCCGATTCCAGGATGGGGGTTAGGGGAGGGGCTGATGGTAAACTGCCTCCCCGCTTTTCGGCTGTGAGCAGCCCTCCCTCTTTCCCCTCTTGCTCTGAGCCTGAAAGAGGGGGAGGCGTGAGAATGTCCAGGGAGGGCTCAGGCTCCCCGTTGCTAAGCGACCTTATCACTGGCAGTTCCTCTGTTTCGTCTTCGCTCCAAAGGGGGGAAGTTCCTCCCCCTTCCCTCTGCCATCCATCCGAATACTCTTCTCCCAACTCTCCGGGATCCAGCTCCCCGGGATTGGGACCCCAGCTCTGCCTTCCGACACCATCCCCCCTCCCAGGCTGTGCCCCCCTCCCCTTGTCTGGCTTGGGACGGTGGGGAAAATGTTGATGGAAAAGTTTTACCAATTCTGGAGCATGCACATCAGCTGCATCTTCCCATGATCTGTCAGCCACCCCATAGCCTTTCCAGTGAATCAAGTACTGCAGCTTGTGGCGTCTGATCCTGGAATCTAAGATCTCCTCAACTTCAAACTCAAGCTGCTCATTTACCAGGAGTGGAGCTCCGGGAGGTTCCTCCAGCCGTAACTCACTGGGAGGGGCGGCTTTCGTTAAGAGGGATCAATGGAACACAGGATGCATTTTAAACGTGTCAGGCAGCTTCAGTCGGTACGCCACGGGATTGATTTGAGTTTCTATTTCAAAAGGACCCACGCTCTTGTCTTGTAATTTTCTACATTTGCCCGGCATCTGGAGGAAGCGGGTGGACAGCCATACCTGGTCTCCCGGTTGAAGGGGGGGGCCCTCCTTCCTGTGCAGGTCAGCAACTCGCTTGTACTCCGTTTTGGCTTTGTTTAACTGCTGTTTCAGTGTCTGTTGCGCCGCTTGCAATTCCTTAAGGAAGTTCTCAGCTGCCGGTACCAGCATTCCTTCTGAGCTGCTTGGAAAGACTTTAGGATGGAATCCATAATTAGCGAATAACGGGGTTTGTTGAGTGCTGGAGTGCAGAGAATTGTTGTAGGCGAACTCTGCAAAATGCAAATATGATACCCAGTCAGTCTGTTGATAGGACACATAACTTCGTAAATATCTTTCCAAAACGGCGTTCAAGCATTCCGTCTGCCCATCTGTCCGGGGGTGATGGGCGGAGGAGAGTTTTAATTCCGTCTGCAACTGTTTCCACATTGCTCTCCAAAATTTGGCTGTGAACTGAGTTCCTCGGTCTGAGACTACGCTGTTTGGCAATCCATGCAGCCGGTAGACTTCTTTTATGAATAACTTGGCCGTTTCTTTAGCCTCTAAGGCCCCTGCACAAGGAAGAAAGTGTGCCATTTTGGTAAGTAGATCCACCACTACTAAGATGGCTGTCATTCCTTGGGACTTGGGTAGATCAGTTATAAAATCCATGGAGAGGTCCTTCCAGGGTTCGTGTGGGACAGGCAACGGTTGTAACAGTCCTGCTGGTGTCCCTGTTTGTGTTTTTGTCCGCAGACAGACAGAGCAGGACTTTACATAACTCTCAATATCCTGACGCATTTTAGGCCACCAGAAGTCCTTGGCCACGTTCTGAATGGTCTTGTAAATCCCAAAGTGTCCCGCTGTGATGGAATCATGACACTGGCGTAGGATTCTGAGCCTTAATTCCCCTTCTGGCACATATCTGGCGGTTTTGAACCATAACAGTCCATTTCTCCAGTGAAAGGTTACTTCTGAGTCTTGATCTTGTCCCGTCTCCTGCTGATATTTTAGCATGTCTGCATCTTCTTATTGTGCCTTTTTGAGTTCCTCTTCCCATGAAGGCTGGCATACTCCCAACGTTAATTTCTCTGGCGGGATTACGTACTGAGGCTGGTCCTCGGATTCACTTTCTTTGTATTGTGGCTGTCTGGATAAGGCATCCGCTCTCTGGTTTTTGGCTTGGGCATGGTAAGTAATCTGGAAGTTAAACCTAGTGAAGAACTGGGACCATCTTATCTGTCTCTGGTTCAGCTTTCTGGTTGTTTGGAGGCTTTCAAGATTCTTGTGGTCGGAGCGCACTTCAATTCGATGAGAGGTCCCCTCTAGGTATTGTCTCCAGTTTTCAAAAGAGTCCTTGATGGCCAGCAGCTCCTTCTCCCAAACTGTGTAGTTCTTCTCTGCAGGCTTTAACTTCCGAGAGAAGTACGCACAGGGGTGCAGCTCCTTCCCTTCTTGGTCTAATTGTAGCAGGACCCCCCCCGATGGCAAAATCTGAAGCATCTGCTTCCACTACGAAAGGGCGGTTCGGATCAGCAAAGCGCAGAATGGGCTCAGTAGCAAACCTTCTCTTCAGTTCCTCAAAGGCCTCGGTGGCGTTCTCTGTCCATTGAAACTTCTTCTTCCCGCTTAAACAGTCAGTCAGAGGAGCTGTTAATTTGGAAAACCCTGGAATGAACTTTCTGTAATAATTGGCAAACCCCAAAAACCGTTGTACATCCTTTTTGGTGACAGGTTGGCCCCAGTCCAATATGCAGCTTACTTTCCCTGGGTCCATCTCCACGCCTTCCGCTGAGATTCGATATCCAAGGAAGTCTAGAGACTTGAGGTCAAATCCACATTTCTCTAATTTAGCATACAGGTGATTTTCTCTCAGTCTCTTCAACACCGTCTTCACATGCTGGTCGTGGTCTTCCTGGTTCTTTGAGAACACCAGGATATCATCTAAGTAACAGATTACATACGTGTCCAACAAGTCTCTAAACACGTCGTTCATGAATTTTTGAAAAATTCCTGGCCTTCCACAAAGCCCGAACGGCATGACCAGGTATTCATACTGTCCGTAAGCGGTCAAGAATCCTGTTTTCCATTCATCTCCCTCCTTCATTCTGATCAGATTGTATGCTCCTCTCAAATCCAACTTCGTGAAGATTTTTGCAGAGCGCAGTCGGTCCAGCAACTCTGAGATCAGGGGCAGCGGGTAGCTGTTGGGGATGGTGATCTGGTTCAATGCGCGATAGTCGTTACAGGGTCTGAGTTCCCCCCCCTTCTTTTTCACAAACAGTAGTGGCGCTCCAGCAGGGGATTGTGAGGGGTGTATGAATCCTCGCCTCAGGTTTTTATCCAGGAATTCCTTCAGGGCCTCCCTCTCATTCTCTGTGAGAGAGTAGATTCTCCCTGATGGGATGCTGGCTCCTGGCACTAGGTCAATCGCACAGTCGTAAGGGCGGTGGGGGGGTAAAGTCTCTGCCTCTTTTTCATCAAACGCATCTTTGAATTCTTCATACTTTGGTGGCAGGGTCACTTGCTCGATCTCTTGCACTGCCCCCGCTACGGTGTTCTTGATCCTTCAGGTTGACAGTTCTCCTGGCAATACTGTGAGGTGAACCACACCACCGCCTCCTTCCAACTTATTTTGGGTACATGCTTTGCTAGCCAGGGCATTCCCAGAATCACCTCGAAGTTCGAGAGATCTGACACGTATAGCGAAATGAACTCTTCGTGCCCAGGGATTTGAAGTTTCACTTCCTCCGTGGCTTGTGTCACCCCTCCTGACTTCAGGGGTCTCCCATCGATAGTCTCCACAGCTAGGGGAGCATCCAGTTTCCACCGGGAAATTCCATGACGCTTGACTAACTTTGCATCAATAAAATTTGTGGAGGCTCCACTGTCAATTAAGGCAGTGGAATTAAACACCACTCCTCTGGAAGTTGTAATCCGAATAGGCAAGACCAACACCCCCTTTGAGGGAGGTTGGATCGTTGGGGGGCCTTTATACAACGCTGCCCCCAGTCCACCGGCCTGCACATGGACTGGGTGTTCTAGTTTCCCGATGGCTCGGCTTTCCCCCCTTTCAGTCCACAGTCTCTGGCCACATGGCCCGGCTTTGAACAATAAAAGCATAAACGTTCCTGGCGTCGTCTTTCCTTTTCTTCTTCTGACAGTCTTGGCCTAGCCCCTCCCTGTCCCTCAGTTGCATTACCTGCCATCCCTGCAGTGGGAAGGGTCTTGTTGCGGGATGCCGAGGCTGAGTATTTCGGGACCTCCTGCTTCCTTTCCAGGCGCCTTCCTTCCATCCGGTGATCTATCTGTAGGCATAGCCGGATGAGCCCTAGTAGGTCAGCGGGGGGGGAGGTCCTGGCCAACTCATCCAGGATTTCAGCATTTAATCCACTCCAGTACATAAACATCAGGGCGGCGTCATTGTAACCAGTTTCCTGGGACAGAATTTTAAAAGCGTTAGTGTACTCGGAAACAGTCCCTTTAGCTTGCTTCAGAGCGCCTAGTTGCCGTGCTACTGTTTCAGCCCTTTGCGGGTCTTGAAACATCTCGGTCATCTCCTGTATAAATCCTCTGTACCTTCCTAAGACAGTATCCTTTCTCACGAGATACGGAGTCACCCATTTTGCAGCTTCTCCCTCCAGGAGGCTAATCACGAAAGCTACTTTAGCCCCATCATCTGGAAATTCCGTGTGCCTGACATCCAGATATAACTCACATTGAGCCACGAAGGTTGCCAACTGATCACTTTGTCCCGCGTATTTTGGGGGCAATCCAATGGGAACCTTTACTACGGCAGCTGGAGGGGCTGTTCGCATCTGGTCTATCGTGGCCTTCAAGGTTTGATTATCCGTCTTCAGCACCTTGACTGCTGCTAGCAGGGCTTGAACATCCGTCTGCAAATCAGCTACCTTAGTTCTCAAGAGTTCCACTTCTTCCGTCTCAGAAGTGGGGTTCGTCCCCCCCGCTGCTCCCTTTGACATCTTGTCCCAGTCAAGTGAAGAGAGCGTTGAGGGTGATTTAGGTGGCTCTGTCAAGCTGTCAGGCCCAGGATGTGACTCAGGAACCAGACCAACGGCTGTAGTTAATTCGTGTTTTATTAGGGTAATGTCCAAACAAAGACTGCGTTTTCTCATGAAGCAATACAGGGATACAGGTCCTGCGGCATTGGGAGAAAGTTGACAGAGCAAGGGACTTCTTCCCGCCTGTTCTTTAAGAAGGGGCCAAACGGGCGCGCAATCTTTAGCTCCTCCTTAACTGCCCCTCAGGTACTGCCCGCCTTCCCCCCCTTCTCTCCTGTCTTTTCAGCTGTCTGCGTGTGCGCGGTGAGGGGGGAAGCATCACCCCCTCCTCTTCTGAAGTTTCCGATTCCAGGATGGGGGTTAGGGGAGGGGCTGATGGTAAACTGCCTCCCCGCTTTTCGGCTGTGAGCAGCCCTCCCTCTTTCCCCTCTTGCTCTGAGCCTGAAAGAGGGGGAGGCGTGAGAATGTCCAGGGAGGGCTCAGGCTCCCCGTTGCTAAGCGACCTTATCACTGGCAGTTCCTCTGTTTCGTCTTCGCTCCAAAGGGGGGAAGTTCCTCCCCCTTCCCTCTGCCATCCATCCGAATACTCTTCTCCCAACTCTCCGGGATCCAGCTCCCCGGGATTGGGACCCCAGCTCTGCCTTCCGACAGTATTTTTCTTGATGTCTTATTTTCAATCCATGTGACATAATGAGTTTTGAAGACATTCTATAAAATAAATGTAGTAATCCTACATCATTGGCTAGAGAGAATACTCATACCTTGAAAAACAAAATGTCATTCTGAAATCAAAAACAAAAACAAAAAGTGGCAATTACTTGATTTTGACACATGCACAATTTTACCACACTGCCATAGATCCACAAGGATCTTTTGTTTTACTGAGGTTTCAGTATCACTGCAGACCAGTGGTTGAGAAATCTTCAGGTAGGAATACTTGGTGAATTTGATTTTCGTGAGATAGTTACAAGCTGACCTTATTTCCATCTCACAAGTTTATGTGCCGATTGAAATCTGATGGCATAGCTATATTTCACAGTTCTCCAAATCTTGTGACAGTGTTCTCATTTTTTTAAAAAAACCCATCAAAATCTATTTTAACAATACATTTAGAAACACATATTGAGATAAAATATGATAAAGTTAAGAATTTAAAATGTATTAAAATATGATTTTTATGCCATTTTAATAAAGGATTTGCAGATTAATGTGGAAAGAGAATTAATGCGAAAGTGACAAGAAGTGGAAATAGATTGATGTGTACATCGCTGTGCTCAGATACTGTCAAACAGGGACCCCCAGTGCCAAATAGAAGCCTTTTTAGATTGGGGGGAAGTAATCTACCATTTCTCTGAACGATCTCTGTGCTTCATGTGTGGGGGAAAACACACAAACTGCTGTCAAAGCAAGGTTGATCCAGTTCAAATGTTTCCTTACACTCCTGTTGTCTTTTCCATGAAAAGTTCTGATTTTTCTGATAGCAATTTCTGGTAATAGATGTTACTACTTTGTTTTGCTTTTTCAATTTTGGGGAATGCTCTTTTTATAAAATCATTAGGGTGCACACATGCACCAGAATGGCCATTCTCCACCCCCCTTTGCCAAGTCTCCATAAGCAAGACCCCCAAGTTGGGGGAGGGGGAGTTTATGAACATCTCCTGCTTCAGACAATAATGCAAACCAGACTGTTGCAGAGTGGGTACAGTATACAGCAAGCAGATAAGAGTCTTTAGCTTTATTTAATTTGGGAGTGGAGGTTCAGTCACCAGGCTTTAGAAAGATACAAGAGTGTTCCTATTTTCATGTGATGTTTGGCAAGTTTGCTTATCCATTTGAGCACATGCCTAAGGACTGCACATCTGCCTTGCAAACTGGTCCCATTTTAACCTAAAATTAATGTGACCAATAAAGTTTAGATTGCACTGGAATATGAATTTACCGTATGTATGCCACAAGGAATTATGAGTAGTTACCTCAGTTCTGGTGCCTGCACGTATGTCTGGATGTGTGATAGCATCCACATAATCTGGACTCCACTTGCTTCCTCCAGCAGATGTTCATGCTATATATATAGGCACCAGGGGGCTAAGCTAGCTGGCTGATACAATGTTTGGGGCAGATCTAGTTGGTACAACCCTACTCCCTGCTCACACAGCAATACACCATATCAACATTTAATCTAAAGAGGACTTGTACTCAAAGAGTCACGTACTCAAAGAGTGGTCGTCGGTGGCTCTGCTTTGGACTGGAAGGAGGTTTCGAGTAGAGTGCCACAGGGTTCTGTCCTGGGGCCAATACTCTTCAACATTTTTATCAATGACTTAGATGACGGGGTGGAGGGAAGCCTTATGAAGTTTGCGGATGATACGAAACTGGGAGGGATAGCTAACACAATAGAAGACAGGAATAAAATCCAAAGGGACCTGGATAGACTAGAAAATTGGGCTGAAATTAATAAAATGAATTCAATAAAGACAAATGCAAGATTCTGCATTTAGGCCACAAAAACAAAATGCACGGGTACAGGATGGGAAATACCCGGCTTAGCAGTAGTGCGTGTAAGAAAGACCTTGGAATTGTAGTGGATCGCAAGTTGAACATGACCCAGCAGTGTGATGCTGCGGCAAAAAAGGCAAACACGGTTTTGGGCTGCATAAACAGAGCTGTAGTTTCCAAGTCGAGGGAAGTAATAGTCCCACTATATTCTGCATTAGTCAGGCCTCATCTGGAATACTGCGTTCAGTTCTGGGTGCCTCATTTTAAGAAAGATATAGACAAGTTAGAGCGGGTTCAGAAGAGGGCGACGAGGATGATAGCCAGTATGGAGAACAAGTCTTATGAGGAAAGGTTGAAGGAACTTGGCATGTTCAGTCTGGTGAAGAGAAGGCTGAGGGGCGACATGATTACACTCTTTAAGTACCTGAGGGGCTGTCACATAGAGGAGGGTACAGATTTGTTCACTGCTGCCCCAGAGGGTAGGATTAGGTCTAATGGTTTTAAGTTGCAGGAGCATAGATTCAGATTGGACATTAGAAGGAACTTCTTGACAGTAAGGGCAGTTCGGCAATGGAACCGACTGCCTAGGGAGGTGGTGGGATCCCCTTTGCTGGATGTCTTCAAGCAGAGGCTGGACACCTATCTGCGGGAGACGCTCTAGCTGTGGATTTCCTGCTGTGAGCAGGGGGTTGGACTCGATGGCCTACAAGGCCCCTTCCAACTCTATGATTCTATGATTCTATCTTTGCAAGGAAATGAGCTAAAGGTTTAGAATGTAACTGTGTCCCCTTTGCTGTCAGAAAAACCTCACTGTTTGATCTCTCACACCAGGATTTAAGAACATCAAGAAGAACCCAGTTGGATCAAACCAAAGGCCATCACATCCACACAATATGTTTAAAGCACATGGCTTCCCCCAAAGAATCCTGGGTAACTGTTGTTGGTTAATGGTGGTGGGAATTGTAGCTCTAAGGGGGAATTTGCAGTTCCTAGGATTCTTTGGGGGAAGCCATGTACTTTAAATGTATGGTATAGATGTGGTCTAGAACTTTATTCTGTTCCCACACTGGCTAACCAGATGCCTATGAGAAGCCCATAAGCAGAATGTGAGTATAAGAGCACCCTTTCTCACTCATGTTTCTCAGCAAGTGGTATTCAGAGGCACACTGCATGTTTTCAGAGGTACACTGGATGCAATATATAGCCATCATGATTAGCAGTAGCCATTGATTTTGAACAGCAGAGCTGCCATTTCAGGGTGAGGAAGAGATTATATTAATTCAAGAAGAAATTCTAGGCCAATTAATTTGATAATACACGTGAACCCTGTGTGGAGATTCCTGACTTCATCAATTATATCATTAGTTGATGTGGTCTGAAGAACTGATAAATAAGGCTGCCTATTAAATAACACACCAGAATTGCAATAATGCCCTAGCTAACAAAATATGTTAACTGCTTGTTAATTAACTTTATGAGACATTATATACTTGCTGACCTTAAAAAAAAATACAATAGCTAAATATAACATACAAAAGAAGCTTGGATAACATCAAGAAGAAGGATCTCTGAAATCCACTAATACCTTGAACTTTAGCCATCCGTTACAGCCCTGATCTATTTAATAAAGAAAGATAGAAAATGCAAACATTTCTAAAAACACAAACCAAATATTGCAAATCACTCTGCCCAAAAGCTTTTTAAGCATACAGTCTCAATGCTAACGAAGCATGATTTTCTTTGGCCAAGTAAGATGATGACATAAGAACTTAATTACAGGCACAGACTAAATAGAGGACATATACTTGTACCTAACCTAAGATACACCCAAGTATCATAGAACTGGATGGAGCGCCCAATACCTTCCTTTGAGGGGGTGGGGAAGGCTATCCACATGGTGCTTCAGACAAGCCAGGTCTTGAATGTGAAATCCTGAAGTTTATTAGAAAGTACATTGGGGGCTTGGAAATCATGCATCCTGTAAGCTTGAAAGCATCCCTACTGCGCCCCAGACTTGGAGCAAGCTGGCAGGGAGTCTACTTGCTTCTCTGAAGCTTTCTGCAAACCAAAACCTCAGACTTCACTTCAAGAAATGTTTTTGTGGGTTTCAAGGAAGTTGGGAAAGAAGTCCATTTGTTCCTTCCCCCAAACTACTACTTTTTAATTCAATACTGCTTTTTAATCTTTAATACTACTTTTTAATCTTTCTCAAGCCAGCACTCAACGTAACACAACATATGCAGAGAGAAATAGCAATCACAAGGTAATGGTATTGGTTTTACCATCAGATTTCTATAAATAGGACCGTCACTGTTGGTTTGCCTTAAGCTGGAGGCAATACCTGGCCAGAGTCTCGGCCTTGACAAAGAAGGTTTACAGCACAATCCTTCTCAGATGTTGAGCAATGGAGGTCCTTTTGGTAGTTTGCCACTCTCAGAAGTTCAGGGGAGTGGCCCAGGAGAGGACATTCCCTGTGGCAGTCCCTAGACTGTGGAACTCTCTCCCCACTGAGGTGTGTCTGGCAACTTCATTGTACAACTTTCTGCAAATGCTTAAGATGCACCTCTTTACCCTGGCCTTCGACACCTGGGATATATGTTTTCAGGACCCACCCTATTTTCTGTTATGTTGTTTAGGTTGCTTTTAAGTGTTTTTAACTATGTGTTTAAATTTGTAGTAACCCACCCTGGGATTTTTGTGTGAAGGGTGTGTAATAATAATAATAACAACAACAACAATTTATTTATTTATTTATTTATTTATTGCATTTATATACCGCTCCATAGCCAAAGCTCTCTGGGTGGTTTACAGCAATTAAAAACAATAAAAACAAATATACAAATTTTAAAACACAAAAAACAATTTAAAAACCATTTAAAAAAATTAAAAACAATTTAAAAACACATGCTAAAATGCATGGGAGAAGAGGAAAGTCTTGACCTGGCGCCGAAAAGATAACAGTGTCGGCGCCACGCACACCTCGTCAGAGGCATCATTCCATAATTTGGGGGCCACCACTGAGAAGGCCCTCTCCCTTGTTGCCAGACTCCCAGTTTCCCTCCCTGTAGGCACCCGGAGGAGGGCCTTTGATGTTGAGCATAGTGTACGGGTGGGTTTGTGTCAGGAGAGGCATTCCATCAGGTATTGTGGTCCTAAGCCGTGTAAGGCTTTATAGGTTAAAACCAGCACCTTGAATCGAGCTCGGAAACATACAGGCAGCCAATGCAAGCGGGCCAGAATTGGTTTTATATGTTCGAACCGTCTGGTCCCTGTTACCAATCCTGTCATGAACTTGCAATTTTGTTAACCTGGTTTTCTTGTAACATGGCTCAGATACAGGGAACTGTGGGAGTTACATCTTGGAAGGAGATGGGCCTCTGTGAGAAGAAAATTTTAAGTTTTGGTTCCAGCTGCAAGTAGTTGGGAGGCCTGAACAGAAACACCTGTTTATCTCTGCTAATCTGCTGGGAGCCAGGTACTCAAGGCAATGCAGGCCTGAGAAGGTTGAGATCAGAGAAGGGAGGGGGGCCTGCAAGGCACGAAAAAGTGAAGAAACTTCGGGAATATGATTGCATCAGAAAGCCCCCTGATTGGCTGATCCATCTTGAACCATTGCTGGGTTTTTTCCCTTAAGTACAGGGGATGAGACCCATAGCTTTTGTTCCCCTGGACGTTGCCTTGGACGTTCCCATGGACGTGCCCTTGGTTGTCCATGTGGGGTTCCACTGCTTCTTACTATCCTGATGTTATCTCTTTGAGGAGAGCTGAGATTTACCAACAACTACCTCTTCAGTAAGTAGAACAGGCTAGATAGTTTATTATTTTCTGTTGTGTTTTGAACTCTCTTATATTATACCTAAACCCCTGGTTGGGTGTGGTTTTGAGGAATTGTTTTGCTGCTATTAAATGTGCACTTATATTTTTAATAAAGCTACTTCTTATTAACCTTGTGTATTCATTGAGTGAGACCATTTTGGTTCTGAATCCAGCACCTTGACCACTGACCATAACTACCAGAAAGGAGTGTATTTTGGCTTTACCAGAGGCTTCTGGACAAGGAATGCTTGTTTGGCTCTTGTCTTTAGGAATCCTTGGTTTACCTATATCTGGGCTCTGCGTTTCTCCTAACTCAGAGTAGAACCAGTTGAAGGGGTGGTGGCAGCCTATCTTCTATCTTGCAGGGTTGGTGTTGGTTGCACAGCCTTGGCAAGGAGGGTATTGGGTTCCAGATCAATTGCCCAGGGTGGGGAATTGGGTCTGAAGCATGCATCCTTGGCTCCTGAGGGGGCCAAGGGCATGACAAATCCAGCTGCTGCATTTTGCACAAGCTGCAGCTTCCAAACCATCTTCAAAGGCAGCCCCATGTAGAGCGCATTGCAGTAATCTAGCTTGGAGGTTACCAGAGCATGGACAACTGAAGCCAGGTTATCCCTATCCAGATAGGGACGTAGCTGGGCCACCAACCGAAGTTGGTAGAAGGCACTCCCTGCCACCGACGCTACCTGAGCCTCAAGTGACAGAGATGGTTCTAGGAGAACCCCCAAGCTACAAACCTGCTCCTTCAGGGGAAGTGCAACCCCATCCAGGACAGGTTGGACATCCACCATCCAGTCAGAAGAACCATCCACTAGCAGCATCTCAGTCTTGTCTGAATTGAGCCTCAGTTTATTAGCCCTCATCAAGTCCATTGTCGCAGCCAGGCACTGGTTCAGCACATTGACAGCCTCACCTGAAGAAGATGAAAAGGAGAAATAGAGCTGCGTGTCATCAGCACACTGATGGCAACGCACTCCAAAGCTCCAGATGACCACACCCAATGGTTTCATGTAGATGTTGAAGAGCATGGGGGACAGAACTGACCCCTACAGAACCCCATACTGGAGAGTCCAGGGTGCTGAGCAATGTTCCGCAAGCACCACCTTCTGGAGCTGACCCGCGCCAAGTAGAAGCAGAACCACCACTGTTATAAAAATAGAGATTATTGATTGATAGAAAGTTTAGTTTCCTGCCTGCTTTAAGAAGAGACACTCAGTTCTCAGTTTTGTTCATTGTTTAAAAGTGACCTTGTATAGTAAGGACAAAAGCAGTCAGTAAGAAGAACACAGTATAGGGAGTGTTCCTTATCTTTACTGTGAAGCACAGTGGAACTGAGTAGAGCTCCCTCCCACCTTCGGAATGTCCATGTATTGCCAACTGCTTGAAACTCAGAGTGTATAACTGCCTGTAAGAATCATGAATGCTTCAGACCTCACAGACTGACACGAGTCTACTGTGAGCTCTCCGCTTTGCAAATGTATAGTTAATAAAAGGCCTTGGTTGGCAATTCTGAGTCTCCGTTGTTTGATATTGGACCTCAACCAGCGGGAACGAACCTTAATTCTGGTGTAACACCACCATGCAGTTCCTCCCACTCCCAACTCAGCCAGTCTTCCCAGAAGGATACCATGGTCAATGGTATCGAAAGCCGATGAGAGATCAAGGAGAATCAACAGAGTCACACTCCCCCTGTCTCTCTCCCAACAGAGTTCATCATACAGGGCTGTTTCTGTGCCAACACCAGGCCTGAAACCTGACTGAAATGGATCCAGATAATTGGTCTCATCCAAGAGTGTCTGGAGCTGGCCTGCCCCCAATTATAATAATATATAACAATTTTATAATAATATATAATAATATATAATAATAATTCTATACATCAGGCATGGGGAAGTTTGGCTCTCCAGATGTTGCTGAACTAGAACTCCCATCATCCCTGGCCATTGACCATGCTTGCTGCGGTTGATGGGAGTTGTAGTTCAGCAACATCTAGAGGGCCAAAGGTTCCCCACGTCTACTCAGAAGGAAGTCCTACTGAGTTCAGTGGGACTTACTCTCAGGTAAGTGGGTATAGCACTACAGCCTCAATAGTCCAAGATATTCAGATGATGTCTCCATCACAGCTAATTGTTAAAAGATTGCTTCTGGATACAGGAGAACTACTCTGGACTGTTCTACATAATAAAAACAGATTTGGGGGAGCAGGAATTCCTTTCCCACAGCTAAGAATGATGTAGACTAAGCCTGTGTGCTAATGTAAGGGGACAGAATCTAGTTTTCAAGTCTCACTCAGAGAAAGATTCACTAATAGGCAAAAAGCCAACAGATATTTCTATCAAACTTTAAAAAGCAGGGAAATTGGGCAGTTATAGTGAATGCACCAGGGGAGTAGGAGACCTAACCTCCTCTCTGAGATATTCTACTGCCCTACAAATGTGTAAAAATGCAAACACAATTTGGGTTGGTTTTTCACTGTCCAATCCACTTCCTGTGTAGCTTGGAAGAATTCTCCCTATTCAGAAGAAAACCAAAGATTCAGTCCATTTCTAGTTTTATCATTTTTCATGGACTGCCAACACAGCATTTGTGGGACCACATGCACCCACAACTGCCTTCCCTGGCATCCATGGGGTCTTGTCTCCCTCCCTCCCCCACTGAAATTAGACTTCTATTGTAGGCAGCAAGAAAAAAATGACTTTGAGAGTTCTGGACAGCTGTAAAAACATGGGTGGATAGGCAATAAGAAACACTGAAAAACAGAGCAATATTTTCCTGTTATAATTTGTATGTTTCATTCTCAGTCTCAGTAAAGCAGGCAGCCAGCAATATCCCCTTTGACACCGCCATCATGATCCTACTTATCCCCTCATTAGACTCAGTTACTCACCATCTGTTTGTGCTAGAAAAATCATGATGAAGACATAAACTTCATTCTAATGTGTAAAGCAAGGTGGCATCTGTAACTATGCAAACTGGCTCAAAAGCTTGCTTGGCTGCAACACTGATATCAGTTGCAGTAGAGGAGCATACAGGTGGTGCATTAAACTTGTTAAACAGACAACAAACAATGTCGCAATGTTTTTACAAAGGCTTTTACAAATACATGCTGTATTTGCTTTAAAATGCAAACAAAGTAAAAGTATATTTTTTAAACTCAATGGGCTAATGAAAATGAGACAATAGGAGCATTCCTAAATATATTTGACATAGTTATCCATTCTTCCACCATGCCAGCTCTTACAGGATCACTTGTAATCCCAGGTGATCCCATGAGAGTAGGGTTGCCATATTGTCCGGTTAGCCGGGTTTTACCCAGATTATAGCCCTCCTACCCGGCACCTGCTTAGCCCATTAAGTAGCCTGGGTTTTTCAGGGCAGGTGCCAAGCTGCAGAGACTGGCGAGGAGAAAAGAAGAGAGGTGCATGGGAGGGCAAGGTGGGCAGTGCTCAGGGCCGCCACCAGCCTGTCCCGGGCCCTGGCACACGCATGTACACACATCCCTGCCATCAACCAAGATGGCAGCAGGGGCATGAGCCCCTTAGGGAAACCTCGGCTGCCATCTTGGTTGATGGCAGGGTTGTGCCTGAAAAGCAACCAGCATTTATGTCAAGAGAGAGGTAGGTGGAGCATGCAGTAGGGGGTCGCAGGCCTGCGCAGTAGGGGGGGTGCCTGGGAGCTCCCTCTTGCGATCCGCTGCAGGGTCAGGAGCCCGGATTTGTGGGACTGGAATATGGCAACCCTACATGAGAGCTGCAGAGGGGCGGGGGTGGGCCCTGACATATAAAAGGCCTTGGTCTGCTTGACTCCAGTCTCTTTCTGCATGAGCCACCTTTCCCACACTCCCTCAGTTTTAGTGAATCCCTGAGCTATTGCCAACAAGACAGCTGGTTGACAGGGCAGACAAATTGAGGATTTTTTTCTCTCAATCAAATTGGCTCTTGGATTAGCAGGTTTTTTCACCTATCCCTCAGTGATTGCTGTGCAATTGTTAGGTGCTCATCTGCTTCTGTCACAAGGCAGAAATGGTATTGGGCAGAATCAAACATAAGCAGGACCCCCATAAGAGATCTAATGGGATACTTGCTGGCCATGCCCCAAACTCAGGAGGGGCCAAGCCTCATCCCATTTGCTACCACCCCTCACTGGTTGGCCAGCGGGATCACAGGCAGTAGGCTTGAGCCTGGTCTGGGTCTAATGCTGGCCAACTCTCAAGGATGATGCCCAACTACTTGAGCTGACTCAGCATTCCCTCAGCATGGGCTGCCGGAATGAAAGCAGATCTGTGCCCTATTGCCATGCCAGCCCAGCTCACTTGCTGCAGTCAATAAAACTGTGGCCTGTTTCCACCCATAAACCATTATTGGCTGTTTTGTTCCCATTGCTAAAGTGGAGGGGGGGACACATCTTGCACCTGCCTCACAATTAGTTTACTGTGAAATTCTTGAAATACAACTGCCTCTGACAGGAATCTAAGACTGGCTTAGAAGCAGCCGGAACTAGTCTAGTAGGAAGAAATCAGTAGTAATAATTCCTATACAACATTTTTAGACACAGGTGTGACTTGCTGAAACATTCTCCATTTGGGGGATATTTAAATAGTAAAAGGAAAGTGGCATTTATGCATTTTTGAATTCCAGGTCTGAGCTATTTAAGAGCTAACACTTTCCCTTTCACCTGTCAGAGAAAAGTACAGTTATAGACTAAACAAATACATCTTAATAGATGGATCTGACAACTCAAGTAATGATGCCTGATTTTAAACCTTCCATTAAGGTTTGCTGAACTTTAAAATCTTATCACATTTCATAGATTTAATAGCATCACTAAAATAATTCCTTATTCTAAAATGTAGAGAATTTATATCCTAGATTTCCTTTCCTTCAGCCAGAAGGTAAAAAGCACTCCATAAGAACTAAAAAGTGATCCCAGCATTCACTACATTAGAAAGCCTCATACGTAGAGGTAACTGTGTGCTCTAGGAATTTTTGAGGGATATATTTGTCTCCTACCCTGTGTCTCATTCAATATTCCTTTAACATGCTTCCTCTATAATGTCAAAGGAATATTCCCTTGTATCAGGAATGAGGAACCTGTAATGCACACAACCAATGTTGTTGGACTCCAATTCCCATGAGCTCCAGTCAACATAGCCAATAGGGATGCTGGGAACTGATGTCCCATAGGGTCCCCATCCACATTTGAGGCAAACAGCTTCACACTATCTGCCTGTACTTAAGGAGAAGTGAATTTAATGTGGCGTGGCAGTCACCCTTCTCTCCATTATCTATAGCAGCAACTCTGTCCAAATGAATACATGTGATTTAGTCTAGTCCTATGTTCCAAGGACCATTACGTTCTACAAATCAGGCAGCCCTTCAACACTCCCTGATAACAAGTAAATTAAGAAAATCATTTCCTGGATCCTGCTGAATAATGAGCCTATCAGTAGGTCAAGAATGTACAAAACCCATGCACACATACAGGTGACAATATTGTAATCATTTGTGCATTGTATCAGGAAGACTAGTATCATGGGGCCTGAATTGAGGGATGCAGCGACTCTCTTGGCTCACATGCCATTATTAAACATATACCAGGACTAAGTGAGAGGAGGAAAACTTCCTTGAGTTCAGAGTGTATGTGGGGTAACTCAAGAATTTAATTCTACCATCCAACATCTGGATTTTTATGTGCAGAAAATTGGACTCTATCAAGGGAGGTCTTCAAGCAGAGAGTAGACAGGTGAAGGAAGCTCCAAGCTCTGGATTTCCTGCATTTCATGTGGTTAGATGAGATCAGACTAAATTCAATAAGTCTGGCCCTAGGAACCCTTCCCAGGCCACAGCCTTTGTTGGCTCTGTTTCACATCCTGGATGGATTTTGCCTGGCTGGAATCTGTTCTTGAACTCTGATAATGCCTCTTGCTTAACTGGATGCAGGATAGGAAGGGGTGTGGATAGAAACTAGCCTACTCTACATTCACTGCTCCACCCACTTTTGCCTCTGTCCACACCCACCACTGGCATGTGGCCTTTGGAAGGTTGCCTAGAAAGGAATGTGGCCCTTGGGCTGATAAAGGTTCCTCAACCCTGGACTAGGAGGTCTACAACCTTTCCAATACTGATACTATGAATTTATTTTTCAGTAATGCAATTCTACAACCTGCTGTATGATGGAGTCCAATCCAGGAACAGTTTTTACTCACCTCATCTGTTTGGCTGTATGAATTAGGTCTTAACTGTGCAGTTAGAGGGGATTCAGTTACGGGATTTCCCGTCAGCTTCAGTATCCATTTTACTGCAGGAAGCTTCTCAGCGAGCTAATGCCCTGGGGAGGTGAGGGAAATCAAAGTTTTGTAATAACCTCTTTGAATACTGGAACACACAACACAGTGTACTTGGACTTTCAAAAGGCTTTTGACAAGGTACCTCACCAAAGGTTCCTGAGTAAGCTTAGCAATCATGGAATAAGAGGAGAGGTTCTCTTGTGGATCAGGAACTGGCTATACAGCAGACAGTAGGAATCAATGGACAGTTCTCTCAAAGGAGGATGTAGAAAGTGGAACCCCCCCTCCACCCAAGGATCAGTAGTGGGACCTGTGCTTTTTAACTTGTTCATAAAGAGTTAGGAATAAGCAGAGGTGGCCAGTACTGATTGGTTGCTGATGGTACTAAATTGTTCAGGGTCATTAAAACAAAAAGGGATTGCAAAAAACACCAAAATGACCTCTCCAGACTGAGCAAGTAGGTGGTAAAATGGCAAATGCAAGTCAATGTAAACATATGTAAAGTGATGCATTCTGGGACATTTTTTTCTTAATTCCACATACATGTTCACGGGGTCTGAATTGGTGGTGAGTGACCAGGAATGAAGCCTTGGGATCATCATGGAAAGCTTGATGAAGATGATGACCCAGTATGTAGTAGCTGTGAAAAATGATCCATACCAGGGATCATTAGGAGAGGAATTGAAAATAAAACTGCTGATATCATAATGGTGTTATACAAATCTATGGTGTGACCATGTTTGCAAAACTGCATACAGTTCTGGCTGACTCACCTCAAAAAGGATATTGTAGAGTTGGAAAGGGTTAAGAAAAGGGCAACCAGAATGATCAAGGGGATGGAGCGACTCCCTTATGAGGAAAGGTTGCAGCATTTGGGGCTTTTTAGTTGAGAGAAAAGGCGGGTCAGAGGAGACAGGATAGAAGTGTATAAAATTATGCATGGCATGGAGAAAGTGGATACAGAAAAGTTCCTTTTCTCATAACACTAAAACTCATGGACATCCAATGAAGCTGAATGTTGGAAGATTGAGGACAGACAAAAGATAGTACTTTGTCACACAGTGCATAGTCCAGCTATGGATTAGACAAATTCATTGAGGATAGGTTTATCAGTGGCTGCTAGCAATGATGGCTATGCTCTCTTTCCATGGTCAGAGGCAGTATGCTTCTGAACACCAGGTGGTGGAAACCACAAGAGGGGAGAGTGCTCTTGCACTCAGGTGCTGCTTGTGGGCTTCCCACAGGCATCTGTTTGGCCATTGTGAGAACAGGATGTTAAACTAGACGGGCATTGGCCTGATCCAGCAGGCTCTTCTTGTGTTTGTGGGCACACGCACACGCACATGCACGCACGCACGCACACACACACACACACACAGGAAATGTGCTGAAAGCAGAACTATAACCATGTCCTTACTGTTTAATTTGATAGTCTATTATACCTTACACATGTGTAGTATTGAAAGCTTTCTCTTAAAAACATGGGAATATTTTCAAGAATGCAATACCAGCAGCAATGTTTGGGCAGTGTTGTGTTTCATTAATATCTGTCTCTGTCTGCTTATGTACTGGAATCACATCATGGATATACGAACTCCAAAAAAGCCCAAGAAATGGAGTTCTGCTTCAAGAGTTAGTCTTTAGCATCTGTAGCCATTAATGTGTTAATACAGTGCATCTTGACATATTAAGTCTATATTTAATTCCATGTGTATTTTTGATGTGGCAAAATCTTGAAGAATGCAGATGATTGCTTTGAACCTACATTTTAAAAGAGGGGTATAATTGTTGCAATTCAACAACAGCTGCTCTGAGAGGCTGCTTTGTGTCATGGACATTTGGCTTATGTTCCAGTTTCACAGACTCCCAGAGTAACATGAAATGCCAAGAATATTTTTGGTCCACCTATCTTATGTTCCGACCTTACCACACTGAAATGCAAGTTATAGGTACCGAAAACAAGCACCCCACTCCACATAGCACTTTTTCTATGAAGACTCAGCCTTCCAAAACAGGAACAGTGAACAGAATTCACTGTAAAGGACATATACAAACTTTTGCAAGCTCTGTATGTATGGGAGACAATGGTATTTGTTTGCATCCTTTGCAGATGCCTGCTGCGGATAGGACAAGGTCACAGTAGGAATAAAACTAAACCGGGCCTATGCTGTACTTTACTTTTCATTTGCAACCATGGGACAGGCAGGAAAGAGAAGAGGAACACTGTGATTCAATTTGCCAAAGGTAAGAGATGGGAGGCTATATTGAAAAATGTATCTGCCATTGTGAGCTGGAGGAATATTAATAGTAGCATGTACCCAGATTCAAAAGAGTCTGGCCTCTTCTCATGTATGGCTCCCCTTGTGCAACGTGCCAACTGGACAGGAAGGAACCACATAATCTCTCCTATCCACATAGTTGCAATAACCACACATACATTGCAACTGGATGGACAGCGCCATGTGGAAACAGGCCTTCTGTGGCTTGGGCAACTTCCACACCATTGCAATTTCTGGGTGGGATTCAATCACATACAGGCAAATTCAGGCTGAGCAATTAAAGCAGATGTTGAGGTCTTGCACAACAAACCCATTTCCCCAAAATAGTGGACTTTTTGTCATAAGGAAAGTGATGGGGAAATGCAGTGGAAAGTGTGGGATCAACACTTGCTTTAACACGTCATCTACCTTCCCTGCAAACAAAAACAGAGTGAATGCTCATTCAAGAGCCAAAGTCATCTAATTCTCCTGTTGACAAATCGGGATGAATGCTCAATAAACAGGTCATTTGGAAGTGACCTTCGCATACGGAATGCACTCACAGAATCTTATCAGCCATCACATTTGGGGTGTTCTCACAGGATGATAAATTTTGGCTAAAGAGAGGGGAGGTTTCCATGTAGTTCACCGTTCTCACTTGAGCCATTTGCATTTTTTTAAAAAAATTTTTACCAAAAATATTGAAACATTTTAAACTTGTCACAACTCTCAGTTTCAAGGCATACCATGGTTAAATTAATCCTTCCCACCCTGAATTTTGCTAAGTATCAACCCTTTATTGCATATTATTTAACTGGTTAATTGATTGATTGATATCCTGCCCTTCCTCCCAGCTGGAAGGTTAGAGCATAGAGGTAAGAGATGGAGAGAACAGCATCTTGCTTTTAAAAAGCCATCTCAGACTTGTCTGTAAGTGAGACTTTAAGTAGGAACTCATAGCTCATTTGCTGCTACACCACACTACACCATCTGTCACTATTTAAAAAACAGTATCTATTCAGCGGTGCTTTTTCTCCCAAGGTCTCATCTGGTTGACTCATCACACTCAAAACTTTTACTCTCTTACAATCTGTTCCACCAGTTGTAGTGGTGGCCACATTTATACTCACTACCTGTGTTTGAGATTCATAATACTGCCACCTCATTTTAAAGCTTTTGCTGCAGGCTATGTGTTATAGAAAGGAAGTATAGCAGCAGTGCATGCAGTTTGCTGACTACAGTGAGCTTCTTTGAACAAGATTGCAGGTGATTGCTTTCCACGTGATATCATTAGTGGTCCTTAGAATGTATGAGAATCTGCAGCCAGCCCCTTAACTGAAGCTGGTATAATCTTGCTCCATCCCTACACTCTCTCAGACCTACCATAATATAATAATTTGGAGAATTCTTCTCCCTCCAAAATTGTCTCATTTTGGCCCCCAAAGCAATGTTAATACTGAAAGCAGCTTAACTCCCCTACTCATTTTTGTTCCATGTTGATATGCTGTCTCAGGGCGTGAAGTTGGTAGATCATCGCCTGTAAACTGGAGCACAAATAGCACAGGCATTCATCCTGTTCCGAAGTGAAATTTAACACAACTGAAATTTAACACAAGAGTTGTTGGGGGGGGGGGTTGCACTGACCTACCAAACCCAGACAATTTATGTTTGCCAAGTCAAGTGAAGGCTTTCATGACTGTCTGCCATAGCCAATTGATTATGTTGTATATAATATTAGAATGTGCTAGAGCTGCACTTTAATAAATCAGGTAGCCTTAATGCTTCCTATAGTAAGCACAGCTTTAGTAGGAAAACGCAAAAATTAGCAGTCAGGGACCAGTTACTATCAAAGTCACCACATTTTGGAACACTGATCTAGCAGCCTGCAGTTTTGACCAAAAACACAAGAGGTTGCAACCTGTAAATATGAATGGGAACTGGCCAATTATTTATATCAATATTAGTAGCATTATGCTGTAACATATTCCTGGGACTGTTTGTGACTTTTGCCACCTACTTAACTATTCATATATCTCTATAGAAACATGCCTCAATAAGGTGGCCATCAGCAGCAATCTGCTGAGCTATGTTATTTTTTCCTTGTAAACCACTTTGATGTTTTAATGAAATAGTGGTATTCAAATATATTTATAAATAAATATGGTAAAATATTTTCACCAGGCAATTTCAATATTACATCTGGCATTCACAGCATGGTCTTTGGAGTGACTCCTATAGATCAGGAAGCCTCATCCACATAATATACTCAGATTTACTAACCAGCTGTAGCCTGGTTAGTTTGGAGCAGCTGAGTGGCTATTTCAGGGATGACCAAACAGTTCTAAATAATAAATTGTTTCAACTGTGATTTGAGTCAAATTATCTTATGCCCACTCTTCCAGAGCTACTGTGGTGCAATGTGGCTAAAAGGTTGGCCTTAGATTAGGGGCTGAAAGATCTTTCAATTTCAGTTCTCATTTTTCTAATCTTAAATTCAGTTTCCCACATTTCTGCAGCAATTGGCTATGTTTTTTTTAAAAAAAATCCCCATAAAATTTCTCTAGCATTTTAGTGTGAATTTCTTCTAACAAACATATTTTGCAGGCAGTTTTGACTAATGTGCACATTTTTGCAAGCAATGTCATCATATAATGCATTTTTGTTTTTTCACTCATATATTCATTTTTATGCACACTTTCCGCCAGCATATGCATTTGTGTAGAGACTGGTTGGTTGGTGAACTGCACTGCAAAATTCAGATAAGTGTGCAAATTTCAAATGGTGTGTTTTGGAAAGTGCAAATTTGATAGATTCAGCTTGAAATGCGAACTGAATCAAATTTCCTGCCTATCCTGAGCTTAAATGCAAGAAACTCCCAATTTAAATCCCTTTCAGTCTGATCAAGCTCACTCTATATTTATTTACATAATACAGAGATTTATATACGTACCATCTTTCAAGACTTTACCAGGACATTTTACATGGAGTCAAACGTTAAAGTTTACATACACACACAAATTAAACCTAGCACAATTTGAAAAGGTCATTTTAAAAGCAGATAGCAGTAAAAGCCAGGAAGAATAAAAAATCTTCTGGTGTGTTAAGGCTAAAATGATATTCCAGGCACCTTAAGAGGATGAGTGGGGCACAAACATACTACAGATTTGAGATTGTGTTAATTCCAGGAAATGAAGGGATTTAGACTCTGCTTGCACAAAACAGTAAACTAAGCAAGGTCCTAGCACAAACATGTTGGCTCCGGGGGAGGATACTGCAGCTACTTTGCTCCTTCCTGGTCTTTTTAGCTCAGCATAGTGGGGCAGCTAAACCAAGGTTATGTTGTCCAAACCCAGGATCATGATTAAATTCTGTCCTCCTTAACCACGATCTAAAGTCAAGGTTTGTTCTTAGTTACAGATCATGATTAAGGTCTACAGATCTTAACCATGATCCTGAGTTAGGACGACACACTAAGTCAAACCTTGGCTTAGCTGCCATGCTGTGCTGAGATAAGCTAAAGGGACCAGGGAGAAGAAAAGCAGGTGTGAGTTCCTCTTTGGAAGCCAGTACATTCATGCAGTCCCAGTAAGTCATAATTTGGTTTACTGGGACGTGCTAACCCATCATACTGATAGTATTGGCCCATGCAGAAGTCTGGCAAGGAAAGGCCCAATAGAAACCAAGAAAAGATTTTACATTTCACTTACTTCTAACTTTAAGGGCCCCTTACTTGCACCAAACTGAGAATTACTTTTATCTGGGTCATTGTGCCTATCTGACATATTGGCACAAATACCTTGTCACATAAGTGCTGACCATTCAGTTCGTACCCAAGAATGGTGTAGTGCTATGGAGACTGCCTCAAAACAGACAAAATGCATTTTAAGACTATCCTCTCCTCAGATCAGGAAAATACCAATGTTTATATAGCCCAGACCTGGTAAAGATTCAGATACATAAACATCAGCACACTAATGCCCATAGATTAGGTCAACTGTGCCATAGAACGGAGCCAAAAGACATCCCTATCCACCTGTCTCATTCAAGATTAAAGTCATGGGAATTATCTCACTTAAAGATTTGCCGAGAGGGCCTGTAACCCCAAACCATTATAAAGAATTTCACTTCATCCTAAAAAGCCCTGAGAGAGAGAACTGTTTCATAGAATACTGGCATCTTAGCTGGAACAAGTGGCTGTTGTATATTCGAAAGAAGGGGAATTAAATGAATGGTCAATCAAAATAATTGACAGCAACTATGCCCTTCACTTTAAATTTGCCATTCACAAAGCCTATGTGATTAGCACAAATACATTTAGCTTGGAACAAGTCATATACGCAGCCAGTCCCACAAGAGGATCAAGGGTTTAACTGATACTGATGCAGAAGATGAATGTTACTTTGGCAAAGGAGGAAGATGATTTTCCCACTGTCTTTGGAAATATCTATAGTGAAGCAAAGATCGAGTTAGGAGTAAATTGGTATTACATTTCCACCTCAAGTACAGACTAGACATTTTGGTATCATAGCTGGAAACACCAGTGCAGATACTTTAATTTCTTCATACTTACCTACCTAGCCCTTTTGACCTTACCACCTTATCTACCTTACGTAACTATGAAAAACTGATGCATGAATTGCTCATTTTTCTGTCCCCTCCCCTCTTTTTCCTACTATAACATGTTTATTAGATTGTAAGCTTGCAGTCAGGGAGTGTGGATTAAAAAAAAAAGCTTTGTACAGTATCTTGAACACTTTGGATACTTTTGCAAATAGCAACCATACTGACACTGGTCTCAACAATCAGGGCCAAATCTACTAGCCTAGCAAGAGTTTTAGGGGAAGAGCCATAGTCCAGTGGTACAACACAGCTTTACATGCAGATGGTCTCAGGTTCAGTCTCTGGTGTCTTTCCTGGGAAAGACTCCTGTCTGAAACCTTGGCAGTCAGTATGAGGAACCTGTGGCCCTCCAGGTGTTGTTGGATAGGATGGAAACCAGGGAGACCAACAGTAGGTGGAGCTAGAGCCAATTGGAGCTAGAGCCCCCATCCTCCTCCCTGCTGAATTCTAAAATGGCAACATTGACAGTGAGGAGCAGAAAGCTGACAGGCAGTGCTATCCCCCTGGACTGGATTTAAATAAGGTGGTCAGGGGTGGATTGGCTGACATTGGCAGTGCCTTGCTCACTATTGTGGCCCAGCTTCTAATGTCAGGTAGCCCAATTATTATTATTATTATTATTATTATTATTATTATTATTATTATTATTATTAATTGCATTTGTATACCGTCCCATAGCCAAAGCTCTCTGGGTGGTTTACAACAATTAAAAACATTAAAAACAAATATACAAATTTAAAAACACATTTTAAAAAAGCAATTATAATAAATTCCTTAGTACGTTACTTGAAGGAAATTTTGGTATTTTTGCTTATATGTATCCAATTCTGCAAGAGGTACAGGAATGCTAGCTGTGGGATTGCCTCAGAATAGGTCCCCAATTGGCCAGCCACTATTTGACCCCACAAACAGGAGAACGAAAACAGAACACATCTTCATGTTGGTACCCTGTTGGAAAAGATGGGACATCTCCTACTTACCACACTACTAGGCGATCCAACCAAAAAATGATTTGATAGCATGCCTTCCCTTTCTTCAGGGACATCTTGCATCCCACAAGATTGGCGCACTTCACAGTTTGAGAAACAAAGATGATTCAAGCCACAAACTATTGAGCAAATGAGAGTTGTCTTGGGGTACATGGTGCTGTACAATTTTAAAGCTAACCTGGTCACTGTCAAGTGGGTGCCTGAATGTGGGCCAAGCTTCAGGGAGCTCCATTGCTCTCAGCAAAGGTGAGATGCTGGTATAACAAATAAGCAAAACAGTTTGCCCATAATTTAGGATAACATAAGAACAGCCTGCTGGACCAGGCCATTGGCCTATCTAGTCCAGCATCCCGTTCACACAATGGCCACCTGTGTGCCTATGGGAAGCCTGCAAACAGGACCTGAGTGCAAGAGCACTCTCCCTTCCTGCTGTTTCCAGCAACTGATATTCGGAAGCATACTGCCTCTGACTATGGACGAAGTACATATCATGATTAGTGGTCACAGAATCATAGAATAGAGAGTTGGAAGAGACCTATAAGGCCATCAAGTCCAACCCCCTACTAAATGCAGGAATCCAACTGAAAGCATACCTCACAAGTGGCTGTCCAGCTGCCTCTTGAATGCCTCCAGTGTTGGAAAGCCCACCACCTCCCTAAGTAATTGGTTCTATTGTTGCACTGCTGTAACAGTTAGGAAGATTTTTCCTGTTCAGCCAAAATCTGCCTTCCTGTAACTTGAGCCCTGTCCCTCCTCTGTGTGACAACCTTTCAAGTACTTGAAGAGTGTGATCATCTCTCCCCTCAACCTTCTCTTCTCAAGGCTAAACATGCCCAGGTTTCAGTCTCTCCTCATAGAGCTTTGTTTCCAGGCCCCTGATCATTCTCATTGCCCTCCTCTGAACCCATTCCAGTTTGTCTGCTTCCTTCTCAAAGTATGGTGTCCAGAACTGGATGCAGTACTCAAGATCAGGCCTAACCAGTGCTGAAGAGAGGGGAACTAGTACTACACACAATCTGGAAACTATACTTCTGTTAATGTAACTTAAAATAGTTTTAACCTTTTTTTCAGTCACATTGCACTGTTGGCTCATATTCAGCTTGTGATCAACAATTGAGTTCCTTCTCTCATGTAGTATTGCTGAGCCAAGTATCCACCATCTTATAGCTGTGCACTTGGTTTCTTTTTCCTAGGTGTAGAACTTTGCACTTATCCCTGTTAAATTTCATTCTGTTGTCTTAAGCCCAATGTTCCAGCCTATAAAGATCACTTTGAATTTTGGTTGTCTTGCAGGGTATGAGCTATCCCTCCCAATTTTGTATCATCTGCAAATGTGATAAGTATTCCCTGCACCTCCTCATCCAAGTCGTTAATAAAAATGTTGAAGAGCACTGGGCCCACAACCAGGCCCCGTGGTATCCCATTCATTACCTCCCCCAGTTTGAGAAGGAACCATGGATAAGCACTCTTTGAGTATGATTCTGCAGCCAACTGTGGATCCACCTGATAGTTGCTCCATACAGCCCACATTTAGCTAGCTTGCTAATCAGGATATCATGGAGTACTTTGTCAAAATCGAGATATATTATATCCACAGCATTCCCACAGTCTACCAGGGAGGTTTCCTGATCAAAAAGTGAGATAAGATTAGCCTGGCAGGATTTGTTCTTAATAAAGCCATATTGGCTTCTAGTAATCACTGCATTGTTTTCAGGGTGCATACAGACTGACCACTTTATAATCTGCTGCAGAATTTCCCCAGGGATTGATGTCAGGCTGATTGGTCTGTAGTTCCCTGGTTCCTCCTTTTTGGACAAGACTTCCATTTTTTGAAGGAAGACTTCTTGTCTCTCATAGCTTCTTTGACACTGCTCGTTAACCATGCCAGCATCATACAGCTTCTAATATTGTGTTTTTTAAAAGCTCCTAAGCATTTTGGATTGATTTGGCCTTCTGGACTTTGTCTTTCAGCTTTCTTGTTACCAACTCCCTCTTTTTACCAATGCCCTTCATTTTTTGGAAGTTTCCTCTTTTGAAGTCAAATGTGATTGTGTTGGATTTTCTTGGCAACTGGCCATTTATGTTTAATTTAATAGCACTACAGTCATTGCTCCCAATCGGTTTGACAACACTTACATCTCATACCAGGTCCTGGGTGGCACTTAAGATTAAGTCCAGGGTTGCCATCCCTCTGGTCGGTTCCATGACCATCTGTTCTAGGGCACAATCATTTAGGATATCTAGAAATTTTACTTCTTTGTCATAACCAGAAATCAAATGTAGCCAGTCTATGTCAGGGTAGTTGAAGTCTACAACATTTCCTTGTTTGGATGCTTCCACTATTTCATTTTTTATCTCCTGAATACCTAATGACCATGAAACTTCAGGATACATTCAAAGAAGGGCCCATAGAAAAACATCTGCAAACTTGCAATATATCATTTCCAGAGCTTGGAAAATTTACTTTTTTGAACTACAACTCCCATCAGCCCAATCCAGTGACCATTCTGGCTGGGGCTGATGGAAGTTGTAGTTTTAAAAAGTAACATTTCCAAGGTCTGCATTTCACCTCATCTTTTCCTACGCTGCAATTAAAACAGTGAAAATTGTAACAAAAGTGCAATTCAGTTCTCTACTCTTCGTTTGTGCCACCTTTTAACAAACCACCATTATTACAATCAACATCTGAAATGATTCAATTACTTTCAAAACTTGAAAATCTGTTCAGTTTTCACCTGTAAAACTCTTTATCTAGTGCCCTTTTGTGTGTTTTTTACTCTGTAAGGAATCCTAACCCAATGTAGAGTATAACAATTAATTTAGAGCTCAGACCTGAAATGAACAAAATACAGTGCCTTGCAAAAGTACTGACCCCTGACCAATGCTCTCATATTACTGAAATACAAATGGTACATTGTAATTTTGTTCTGTATGATATTTTATTTTGAAACACTGAAACTCAAAATCAATTATTGTAAGGTGACATTGGTTTTATATTGAGAAATGTTTGTAAGAAACATAAAAAAACTGAAACATGTTGCTAAATATTTGATTTTGAGTTTCAGTGTTTCAAAATAAAATATCATATAGAACAAAATTACAATGTACCATTTGTAATTCAGTAATACGAGAGCACTGGTCAGGGGTTTGAGTACTTTTGCAAGACACTGTAATTACCAACTAATAGGTGCCAACAGTATTAGAGGTCACACAGTCCTGTCAACTGTTTAGGTGGAGGATCAGCAACATTAGTTTGAAAAGACTTTAAAAGAGAGGGGTCAGGGACAGTGCAGATGTCTCATAGTGAGGCTAAAGTGATTTATAGAAGGCACTGAAGGAAATATAGTAGCCTGGTAGAAGCAGCAATATGGCAGTGGAGGATAGGATTAGGAAGAAAAAGATTCACAGTGCAATAATATGTGTCTACTCAGAAGTCCCACTGAGTTCAATGGAAATTATTCCCAGATAGGTGTATAGAATTACAGACTAGTATGACCAGAAAGCAAGAGAAATCTTTGTATTCTTCCTACCTCCTGCAACAGCACATCCTTACACGTTGAGGTGCAATCCTGAATGCAGTTCTCTAAGAACTTTAGCTAAAAATAGCAGTGTACTCTAAGATGTTTTTGTGCCCACTGATGGCAGCTAGTAGGTGGCAAACAGACTTGAGCACACCAAGTACACTTGGCTTGCCTTCAAAGAAGCTCAAGGAAGCATATATGGTATTTCCCATTCTATCCTCACAACCCTGTGAAATAGGTCAGACTGAGAGGCAGTGCCTGGTCCAGGGTCAACCAGAGGGCTTCATGGCCAAGGAATTTGAACCAGAGTCTTCACCATCTCAGTCCAACACTCTAAACCACTAAAGCACACTGGCACTCTTCTATAAAACTTCACTTGTGCCATGAAGACACAGCAATTAAATTCTGAGGAAGCTGAGTGCATTAGAGTTATAGCCAACACTATCACCATCCCTTCAGGGCTAAAATTTTATTAAGAAATATTGTATGAGGGCTTTATAGACTGAGAAGTAATATGTCCATCTATCTTTCCATAAGGGACATTCACATATGATGTACACATGTACAAGGAGTCTGTATACATGTGTGAATGTCTATACATATGAATTTAAAAGTAAACTCATGGCTAAGCTCCTCAAAAATATGAAGTACAGATTGGGTGTTGAATGTACCTGTATATGATCATGTGCAGCGTTCTAGTCTTTGAAACAAAAAGGAACAGCCAGGATGACACAAGATAAGGACAGGGGGGAAACCTCAAGTAATTGTTCCTATTCCCTTCTGTAGTTAAAGAGAGTAAATATAGATAGTACTTTTAATGAAGTGGAATTCTGAGTATGCATTTCTTCAGCACATGCAGTAAGAGCTTTCATAGCTTTATTAATAACTTTTCAGTGAGGCCAAGAGAGGGTTCCAACAAAGAATAGCTTTTATCTGTCAATAAGTAAGCTACCAAGAGGGTCCACACTGATTTTCTAATTACTGTTAGAGCTGCAAAACAGTAATTCCTTTCAGCAAATGTATTCTTATGATGCTAGGAAGACTTGTGAATAAGCTACAGGAACTTTTGAAATTGCTGCCCTGGGCTCCTTCTGGCAGGAAGGACGGGATATAAAGTTAATAAATAACATTATATTATGGGAAGAGGGGAACACAGTGTCTAGACAAAAGCCCAGCAAAAGAGCTAGGAAACTTGAGAGGTCAGATTCTCCTACCCAAAAAGAAAAAGAGGACAGGTCTCAAGGGACAGCCCTTCTTATTCCAGCCAGTGTTAATTTGTAGCTTCCCAACTCCAGAGAAAGAAAAGCTTGCGAAGAAAACTACACTTCTTCCCTGACAATTTGGGAAAAAGAGCATTAATTAAACTAATACAAAATGCCAGAGGAAAAAATGTTGTATATACATGCTTAACCTAGTAAGCTTGTCTGCTTAACGGAGCTCAAATTACAAGTAGAAAAACTTTGTAATATTATTGCTTTGGAGATCTAAAAATGGTCTCAGTACTTGCTTTGCATATAAAAACATTAAATTATAGAAGTCAAATGAAGCAAGCACATCACTCTTCAAAAACCACACCTACTGATTTCTATCTCATGGAAATTTCACAAATTACATGGGCGGAAATAATTTCCTCTCATGGACACCTCATATATTGCAGCCTTAACAGAATTTGAAGAGAATTTCAGCAGAAGTGTAAGACTTGCACCCTAATGTTTACATGCATAAAAGGCCCATCTTAGTTAACAAATATGGGGTATTTAAGGCACTTACACCATATCTTTCAATAAGTTTCCAGGGCAGCATTTAACCAGAAACTAAAAATATTAAGCCTGTAACTTATTGGATTGGATCCAGACTTGCAGAGAGCAAAATTCCACTAACTGGACGCTTCTATGGGTGGAAGGCAATTTTCCTGTTCTATCTTACCCCTGCAAGCCTTTGTACCTCCCAAAGATCTTCTATGGAGGGTTGGGGAATACTCAAGGAAGTGTGAGATGGGGGGAGGGATATTGGGAGGCAATTTCACAATATGTAGCTCCCCTTTTCTCCAGTGGCAGGAAGATTCACTGGATCTCAAGCCTTTTTGTTTGCAGAAGGGCAAGTCTGAATCCAAACCACTGTGTTTTCCTCTTCATCGATGTACATACAAATCTTGCCAAAAAGATATGCTATATTCTTGCATGTATCTATATATTAAAAGTATTCATTTCCTTCTCCCCAAAAATGTCTTACTACACTTAGGTTGCAATCCAATACACACTTGCCTGGGAGTAAGTCCCCTTGAACCCAATGGAACTTACTTCTGAGCAGACATGTATTGGATTGCAGCCTTAAATAAGGAAACCTTAAACTGTATTGGAAATGCTTTACAATTAGTTAAACTGAATTTCAAGAACACCCACTGCAGAATTTCTTCACTGTATTTACTTGGATATAAGCAGAAAGTTTGCCCTTCAGAAGTTGAATATGCAACTAAACATTATACACAGTAGGCATCTTAATGTTTTATTCATTGCATTCTGCATACAGATAAGCTTCATCGATATTTAATTCACTGTAGCATTCTGTAGGTGGTGTGACAAGATTACATGAATTATAAAGAACTTTAAAAGTATATATATATTCAGCTGATAAAGCATCACAGTTACCGTAAAAAATGAAATCACAATGGAAGCTAAGGCCTAATTTTTTAAAAAAAGTTCTCCAATTAGTTTATTCCTTTACCATTTTAAAGAGATTAGAAACTAAACGCCAGTACCTCAAAAATAAACAAGTCAATTGTAGTTTCTAGCAACCAGTATTCAAGTAATGCAGAAAACGTACAATGAGAAAAACTGTTGCTCTTCATTAAAGTTGTATACCTATTTACACTATGTTAAAATCCTTAAAGTTGAGTGTAATGTAAAAATAATCTGTAAAACATCATTTAATATAAAATACCACTTAAAATGTATTGTGTGGGACTAAACATACTCATAAAATGTTCAAATACACAAACACCCAACAGCATGATACTAAGCACAGTTATTTAGAAACAAGTCCCACCAACTTCAACGGGACTTACTCCCTAGTAACTAAACTCAGGATCATAGACTAAGGCTACAGTCCATCTCATTCTCAGTGGGATTTACCCAAGTACAACTGCACCAAGGACTGCAGCCTAAACTGTACATTTCAGAAACACACAGAACATAACAGAGGTCAGGATGAAGGATGAAGGATTCAAGCCGACAACTGTTGAGCACTGTTCACATTACTGTAACTGACCGAATTCACAATATAAACAAATTTTCTATGGCCTGAAACATGGGGGGGGGGGGAGAAGGAGCAAGCTATAAGCGATTTCTTCAATAGTGAAAATGAACAAGCCAAATTACTAGATGCATAATCATTCTGTTTAGGTCAGCTATTTATAACATCTATGACATGCACAAAGTTCTCATAGGTTATTAGAGGCTGCTTGCCTCCAAAGACCATTTGTGTCTGATTTGTCTCCTATTTTCACTTAGCAACCAAATATTTTTGCATAGAGATATGGTGTATATGAGAAGCTGCTAAAGCAAAAATGACAGGCAAAAAAGTATGTTGCTGAGAGCCTTCTGAATAGCATCCATAGCACATTAGTTTTAATGTAAATATCATAGAAGAAACAAGTAGGTGACCCATGTAAATATTTTCCTAAATGTTGATGAATCTGGCAATCTATGGGCACCATTCAGCTTTATGTAGCAGCAGGGAGTGCTAAAGTTGCATTCAGGTTATAGAATATGCAGACACAGATATACTTGTGCATTGCTATAGTAAGGCACCCTTGCCCGACATGATGCCCTCCAGATTATTTTGGACTACAGCTCCCAGCATGCCTGACCATGCTGATGGGAGTTGGAATCCAAATCATTCTGGAGGGCACCTGGCTGGGAAAGGCTGCTGTAATGAACTGCCATGTTGGTGGATCATGTTCTAGGCCAACTAAAGAGCAGCATTTTAATAGGTTATAGGACAAGCAGAATTGCCTAACAAAAATAGGTTGTTTCAAATAGTTGTCTATAATGAATTGAAAACAAGTTCTGCAAACCTACAGCACATCAACACAGTTAACTAAATTACATTAGCTTACAAAAAGACGGAAGTCTACGTGGAAAAACAAATTTCAGCTCTCACTGTGTTAGACAAATTCTTTAAACGGATATGACTGAAAAATGTAAGCCTACTTGGAATAGAAATAAGCTTTTTTTCTGTACAGTTTGATGCTTTTGTTTAAACCATCTAGAGTAGAAAAATAAATTCTTTAGCAACCTAGAAACAGTTTATAAAACTCTTGAAGTTTAATTTTTTTCTTAACATGCCTATGTTAAACTGATAGCTATAAATAAAAGCTATTTAATCAACAGAAGTAATGTAAAACAAGTTAATGCTACTACATTTACAGGACAAACTTTTTTCTCTTGTTATTTATATCCTGTGTGCTTTGAAATGGAATAAAGGGTTTTCTGTTGTTTTTTTTATAAAAGATAATTACTTGCAAGAATATAACACAAATATCAAGATAATTTATAATATACAAATACTTAGCAGCTTGGGTTATGATATCTTAGCTAGAATGATAATCCAAGTCATAATTTGAAGTACAATACCTAGGACATAACAATTGAAAAAGGCAATTTTTATTTTTGAGAAATGGAGCAAAGCTCTTAAGAACCTTAATTCTTAAAAAAGGGATTGCAGATAAATTCTTAATGACCTTAACATTCGTTATGGTTCTACTTGCTATACTAGATAGCAAACTATACACTTACAACAGTGACTGTAAAGTTTTTCATCTATTCAAGATATCCCAGCAGCTGAATAAATCAGGGTTTTCTTCTTTTGAGTAAGAAAGAAAAAATATAAGAAAAACTCAAAACTATTTTTATGCTCTTCTCTAATTTGTTGCATGATTATTAACCTTTTATCACATCTACTGAACATCAAAGATTAACCAAGAATGTTTAAATTAAGCAGCATTCTTTCACAGCGAAACTTGTACCAATGTAAAAGTAAAATAATTTTAAAATGGTGCAAAACCAGTAATTTTGAATTTTTAGTACAACAGATCACAGAAATAAAGCCACATGAATACAAGTATCATTTTATGTACACATTAAGATGCTTCAGTACCCAAAGTATTTATTGCTATGTATTAGCAATGATTTTTTATACCTTTGAAGGGCCACAGAAAAATATAGTGTATATGTTAAATTTGAGTCCTAAATTTTGGTTTAGCAAGATACACTACAACAAATTTTTCATTTATGTATGAAAAGTTATATAGCCTTATATGAAAATGCCAAACTATTTACTATATACTAGATGAATTCCCAAATGGGAAAAATTAAAGAATCTTAAATATATTAGATTAGGTTTACTAGACCATCAATGATCTTTCAAACATGCAGCTGTTTACAGAACAAACTGTATTACAAAACAAGGGAAAAGTAAGTAATAGTGACATTTTTGTACAATGGTTAAACTCACTTTTACAATAAGCATGTCCTTGGTATTGTGCTGTAGGAAAAAATAATTTTACCAATCCCTTAAACAAAAGTGTTCACAGGTTTCTTGGAAAGAAATGAGAAATGTGAGAGTATGGTATTTATAATAGTGCAGTTTATGTTCTTTCTGAAACAAATTGTACTGTAGCATAAGTAGTTTGGAATTTACAAATAAGATACAACTCTATTTTAGCTGTCCACAGCAAAGGGTTAAATGGGAATGAAACTGCCAAAAAAAGGACATTAAATAACAAAAACAGCCCTAAAGCAGGCTGTAAGCACTGAATGTTCCATAAATGATTTATTTAATTATTACATTTCTATAGAAAAGTTTTATTCACAATATAATTGTGACAAACTGTCACAGGAATGATAGTGATTGCAATAAATGTTCATGCAACAGCAGCTTTGCACTTTATTTCTGTTTCTTTAAAACATAAATCTCTCCAGTCATGCTAATCACATAATTTTGACCTGCAGTGTTTAAGAAACAAGGTGTATAATATGACTACAACAAAAAGGTCTGAGTTTTAATCCATATTTTGTCTTAAGTATGAATGTTGCTTTTGTATCTTGAAACATGCATGCCTAGTTTTCGTTTTCTATCCAATGCCAAGCTGCCTACAATTGTCTTCTTTTTACTATCAGCTGTTATATTTAAATAATACCAAGAGGATCTGTTTGCAACTGTGGTTGTATCAACTGAGGTTGTAGAGGTGGTGGTAACTGGAGTGGTAAGATTGGCTCCACCATCTGCACTGGGATGGAAGGTGGAGGCTGATGTGCCGCATTGTCAGAGGTTTCTAAAATTTCTCCATTATAGAAGAAAAACTGGCATTGTTGAATGAATGTTTCTATTACTGATTGAAGAATCTTGGTGGTTGATAGAAACTCTCTGTTTTCAAAATCAGGTCTCATCAAAGTTGGCCAGAAACAGATAGATAAGTTATCTGCAGTCATAAGATTGGTTCTGCTTTGCTGACTAACCCTTTAAGAAGAATAAAAATGGTGAAATTGTTAATAGTTCATAAACAGAATTTAGGAAGATCATATTAAGTGTACTTAAAAATATTCCATGTAATCTCTTTAAAGGTTGCTGCTGATGGTTATATTAGTCATAAGAACAAGTCAAACATTACATCCTGAATGCGGGATGAAAGAGAATTAAGTCTCAAGACTTGTGTCTACCCACACCCATTCTCCCCAAGGAAACAATGCTACCTCATACAGCTCTATCCAGGATCTCCATGGACCTGCTTTGTATCTGCATGGATAGCAAAGCTCAGGGAGATCTATTCACATCTACCCAGAGAGAATTGGTTGTTGTTAGTAGAACATGCAAATGCTTTTACCAAACCACCTTCGGGAAACATCCCATGAGGCCTAAAGTCCATGTAGGATATCTAAACCCACGGATCCAAAATGGGTCAGAGTGCCATTTAGCTATTACAGTACACATCCACGTACATCCATAGACAATATTGGACATTAACAACATGTCACTGGAATACTACAGACAAGGCTTTTTTATGGCATTATCAGTTCTCAACACCACTGCTACATGTAGTCATGGTATATCACTGGCAGAAGGCACTTTTGTACATAGCAAAGAAAAACAGTTTAAACGTGGCAAAAAGATTCTGAATAGCCATTCCTGGCAGATATTAACTGATCATAGACATATATAGAATTGCACTAAGATGCACTTGGGTCACTGGGACTTACGAGGCAGTGAGTGTGTGTAGTATTGCAGCCATAGGGCTTATCCAATGTAGCACTAAGTAAGTGTCCTGTCAATGCAAGGATTACTGCTTCTGCAGCAGGATTTCCCCCTCTCATCCTACCCCCCAAATCTGTTCTTGGGTTATCCCAACTCTCTGGACTAGATTTGGACCAGTGCATGTGGGGAGAAGGGGGAGTCCAGTTACACCAGCAGTAATTCTTACACTGAGAGGATGCGTTAGCTAAACACCACCCAAAGTGTTATATTTGTAATCATTTAAATTGATATTTGGTACTGCAAATACCTGTTCAGATGAGTTATTACATATTTGAAGACTTCATAGTTCACTGGATGGAATTTCTTCACAATTTCTTTTAACTCATAGAGTCTCTCTGTTTTATCAAGGATTTCTGTAGAAATAGTTTTTTTTTTAAATATTAGAAAAGCGTTTGAATAGGAACAGTATTAACAACAATGGGATGTTAAACAATGGCCCTATGTTGACCAAGCATTTGATGCTGGCAGCTTCCCTCTCTCCTTCTCCTAACAAGCTAATTATAAGGGAGAGGGAAACTGGCAGCAAGAAAGGATGGGGACTTTAGATTTTTTTTTTGGGGGGGGGAGGCAACCATCTCTCAACTACATGTGCTGAATGCTTTTTCTTCTCCTACAATGAGGTAACAGTGAAGTCAGAAGACACCGTTATAGCATATTGTGGTAGGCCGAGTCTTATTCCAAGACTTATCTGAGTCCCTGTGGGTGAAATTTAAATTGTCATTCTTTTCTATATATGTATTAAGATGTGTGTTTAGGCTTAAGGGAAAAGTGAAGAACCCTCAAATCTATGCATGGGCACATAAGAGGTCATTCAAATGATTTCAGAGAACTAGCATATAAATTAGCAGGTGATCTGTCAAGTGCAGGCAGCAACCCAGGTTCTGGATTATGCACTGGTGGGTGTTTGGGAAAGTAGAACCTAAATTGGTACACCAAGTAAAGTTTCTAGATTTTTGTGGGGATATCCTGCTGGCGGGGGAGTTTCATAAAATTTGAAACAGTGTTTTAAGAAAATTTTAGAACATTTATTTGGACTGGAAAGTTCCACCAATGAGATTCTTATCCATGGACTAATGTATTAATTAGTCCAGACGATGAAACTATTAGAAATCACTCTAATTCACTATTGTAAAAGGGCTGCATGCATTATCTTTACAGAAACATTACAGGGAACTGGAAAAAAAAGTTTTGTGGGGAGAGTTGAGGCAGTGTTCCTAAATGCTTGAGCAGGTTTTGTTTTACTAACTCTTTGTTTCAGTAAAATCCCTGGGAAATGACATCAGTAACAAGTTATTCAGGGTTTTGCGTTCACATGATTCTTGATTTAGCTATAAAATGGCAAAGATAGATGCATGATTTTTTTGCATGGGTGGCAGAAGTCTTCATATATGTGCACAAGCACCAATCTTAGCTTTTCAGAGATCGCAGCTAAAGATGCTACATGCTCGCAGTTTTATGAAGTGCAGCCACTATGCTTTATACAGTCATAAAAGAGAAAGTCAACAATCACTAATTAATTTTACAACTGAAATTAAGGTTCAAAGTTTCAAAGTTTATCAACCCAAGCTACCCTGAGCAGTTTTTCTTCTATTGACTGTAATTGTTAAAGTAATATTCAACAACAAAACATAACCAAGAAAATTGGGAGTGGAGTTCCACTCATTGAACACTCTTCCAGTTTTTGTCAATTTGTGTTCCTCTCACCAGCTCCTTGCACCCACCCACCCCAAAAATATGCTCCAGGATGTAGTGGGGCCTCTGGAACAACATGGGAGGTGGTGGGCAAGCCTAAGAAAAGAGGAATCAGCTGGACTGCTGGCCGTTCCAAAAACAAAAGGACTCTTCCAGTTTGCAGAAAGGCTACACTGGATCCAACCCATAGATTTGATTCATAAAAGCCATTTAGTAGCATTTCTAATAGCATGTTTGAAGCCAACAAGCAGGCACTCATAGCAGTTATCTGAAGCATCACATTATCAACATTTTTAGAAAGAGATCAATTTAACATGTAATAGTTATTTCAATGCATTATTGACAACATTTTCCAAGAGTTGTATTTAATTTTCAACTGGTTATCTACAACACACATTTCACAAAAGAAAAAAGAATTGCTTACTTGATGCTTCAACTAATTCTGGATGTAGTGAATAAGGAATTAAAGGATCTGGCAGATCTGCAAAGAAAGCTTTTAGAGCTCCTGCCACAGCATTTACTGTTACATCCATAGATTCCAAACTGATGTTATGATCTATAAAACAACATAGAACAGTATTTTATGAGCGCTATCATGACACATTTCTAAAAACGATGTACTGAATTGCAAATACGAAGTGGCCATTGGACATTCATTTAAATTAACCATGAATAAAATGCTGTAGTGAAGTTGTCTACCATAAACATTTATCATAATTATCAATATTATTAGACTATGATGCTATGAAAATGACTTTCTACCCTGTGGTTTTTACACCTAGTGGTTTAATGTGTGCGTGCATGCACGCACACACACCCACACCCACACACCAACCACAACTGACATCAGAATTTATTTTCCCACTTCACAATTAAGGGTATTTATGGGATTATCTTCCTTTGCACTTAAAAAGTGGTGAATGAGGAGGAATGGACCATTGGTCTCACCTGAAGGGTGATTTTCATAGGAGGACTGCCATCAAGCGGGTTATAGCTCCACCTATCGTCGGAAGGCAAGAATGTTTTTGAAGTCAAGACTAGGGGCATCAGGCCCCTCCCACTCTCCAGTTCATTCGCAGCGAGTCCAAAGAGAGATATCTAAAAATGCAGGAGAAAAGGCCAACGGGCCTACCAGCAAAGACATAACACAATAGCAATAATCATAATAATATGACTCTAACGTAGCGATATAACATTAATAGCAGTCTTGACTTCACTAGTAAATCTAATATAATAGCGTCACAGGAGTATATGAAAAAAAACCCAAAAATATCTAAGTATCCAGGTATCCTCCAACTGGGAGGGTCGTGATGGCAGTCCTCCTATGAAAATCACCCTTCAGGTGAGACCAATGGTCCATTTTCCATAGGAGGACTGCCATCAAGCGGGATGTACCAAAGCAGCCCATAACAGGGAGGGACCACCCACATCCTAATCATCATTAAGAACCTGTTGCAACACTCGTCTGCCAAAAGAGGCATCAGCAGAGGCATAACGATCTATTTTGTAATGCCTTATAAACGAGTGCGGGGTAGACCAAACAGCAGCTCTGCAAATATCAGCAACAGGAGCGTTGGTAGCAAAAGCAGCCGTAGTGGCCGCTGACCTAGTGGAATGAGCTGTTATACTAGCTGGAACTGGAGCTTAAGGGACTCATAGGCTAAGGTAATACATGCACGCAACCAGCGGGATAAGGTGGAATTAGCTACTTTATGCCCCATAGAACGTGGATGAAAGGATACAAACAAAGACTCAGTTCGTCGTGTATCCTGGGTCCTAGACAGGTAGGTCTTGAGAGCCCTCCGAACATCCAATGAATGCCAAGCCTTCTCTAGAGGATGGGTAGGATTCGGACAAAATGAAGGAAGAACAATGTCCTGGTTGCAATGGAAAACTGAATTGACCTTGGGACGGACGGAAGGATCAGTTTTCAGCACAACAGAGTCCTTGTGAAAGACACAGAGATGGCGGGCAGAAGACAATGTGCCCAGTTCCGAAACTCGTCTCGCAGAGGTGATCGCGATCAGGAACAGGACCTTGAATGACAACAGACGTAAAGGCACAGTCCTAAGGGGTTCGAACGGAGGGCGTTGTAAAGCTTGTAGGACCTTCGACAAACTCCATGAGGGAAAACGGTGGAATACAGCCAGTGAGTGTAACGCGGTTCCCCTCAGAAAACGTTTGATGAACGGGTGCGAGGCAATAGGAGCACCAGCGGAGGACACTGAGAGAATGGATGACAGAGTGGACGCATGTCTACATAAGGTGTTGGGTCTCAGTCCCATCAGGAGGCCCCTATGAAGGAATTGCAGCACCTGTTGTATTGTGGCCTGGGAAGGATCGAGGTGCTGGGACTGACACCACCTGGAGAATGCCACCCAAGTATGTTGATATATACAGGTGGTGGATGGTGGTCTCGAGGCCAAGATAATGTCAATAACAGCGTTAGACAGGCCAGCAGATCTCAAATGTCCCCGTTCAAAAGCCACACTGTTAGCTTGAGCCAATTGGGATCCTGATGCAATATTCGGCCCTGGGATAAGAGGTCTGGCCTGACCGGGAGCGTCCAAGGGTCCGTCACTGACATGGCAAGGAGATCCGAGAACCACGGTCGACAGGGCCAATATGGAGCTATCAGAACCAGTTTGGCCCTCTCGCGTCGCGCCTTTCTCAAGGTTCTGGCTAACAGTGGTATTGGAGGGAAGGCGTACAATAGGCCATCCCGGCCACGGTAGCGATAGGGCATCCACAGATTCCATTGTCGTGTCCAGGTATCAAGCGAAGTACCTGGGTAGCTGGCAATTGCGACTGGAGGCAAACAGATCGACTGAGAAGACGCCGAACCGACACTGGAGAAGATGGAAAATGGTCGGATGAAGTTTCCATTCTCCCGGAAAAACTTGTTGTCTGCTGTCACATTCCAAATTCCTCTGAGATGTTCTGCTTTTAAGGATTGCAGATGTTGCTCTACCCAGTCGAATATGAGGGAAGCTAGGTTCTGCAGAGGACAGGACCTGGTCCCCCCTTGTCTGTTCAAATGAGATTTGGCACACATGTTGTCCGTTCGAATGAGAACATGGTCCAAGTGGAACAGAGACTGAAAATGGAGCAGAGCTAAGTGGACAGCCTTCAGTTCTAGCCAATTGATGCTCTGAGTCTGCTCTGCTGTGGTCCAACCCCCCTGAACAAACTGGGAGTTGCAGTGGGCTCCCCAGCCGAGGAGACTGGCATCTGTGGTGATAACAGTCCTGCGGGGTTCTCTGAACGGAGTGCCCTGGGTGAGATATTGGACCCTCGTCCACCAATGAAAGACGCAGTGCGGGGCTCAGGGGAATTGCTTGATGATTTGACCTGGCAATGTCCTGCTGAAACGGCAACAAAGCCCACTGGAGTTGGCGAGTATGAGCTCGAGCCCATGGCACAATATGGATGGTGGACACCAACATTCCGAGAGCCCTGGCTAGAAGCATGACGTCTGCGGTTGTGTGGTGCATCAGAGACCATGCAATGTCTGTGATAGTAGTTATGCGGTCTGGAGACAGAAACACCGTCGCCTGCAGGGTGTCCAACATCGCCCCTAGATGTTGTAGGCGTTGGGTTGGTTGGAGATGGCTTTTGTCGAAATTGACTAGCCAGCCGTAGGCCTGCAAGACATGGAGCGTGAGCGTTAGATGGCGATGAGCCAGCTCCCTGGAACTCGCCCGTATTAAAAGATCGTCCAAGTAAGGGTAGATATGGACCCCTTGAAGCTGGAGGCAAGCCAGTAGTATGAGTAGCACCTTGGTAAATACTCTCGAGGCAGATGAGAGGCCGAACGGCATCGCTCAATATTGAAAATGCTGGGGGCCGAAAGCAAACTGAAGGAATTTTCTGTGGGCTATGCAAATAGGCACATGGAGATACACTTCCTTTAGGTCGATAGAAGCCAGGAAGTCTCCTTCTTGAAGGCTTTCTGTAATGGAGTGGAGGGATTCCATTTTGAACCTGCGATACTTTACGAAATGGCTGATGAACTTGAGGTCCAACACCGCCCTCCATGACAGATCTCGTTTGGGCACAGCAAATAGGAGGGAGTACACCCCTTCCGACCTCTCTGTTGTAGGGACTGGCTCTATCGCCGCTGTGTTCAAGAGGTGATGTATGGCTGTCTGCATGATGCAGTGCCTGGCTGGTGCCCTGGGACAAGGGGAGGGATGAAATCTGTCCGGAGGGATTGCCGAAAACTCTAGTGCATAGCCATAATGAAAAAGATCTCTGATCCAGGTGACCTGAGTCAGACGCAGCCAATGGTCTCCAAACAGACGCAGTCTGCCCCCAACCGGTATTGTGTCAGTACTGTCTGTGCTGGCGAGACCCTCCCCTATATGAGGACGTTGACGTACCTCTGCGCCCCTGGTACTGACCTCTGCCTGGGAAACGTCTGTTCCAGACTCCCCTGGAGGGACGGAAATCATAGGTTTGGAAATCGCGGCCTCGTGCCCCGGGCCGCGTTCCTCGAAAGGGCTGGGTCATGCGGTATGAGGTGAAACATCTGAAAGGCCTGCGATCAACGTTCCTGACAGCGGCCAAGACAGGCTTTCGAGCATCCTTGGGGTCAACAAGCACTGCCTTTAGGGCTTCCTCGCCGAAGAGTAATGAACCGGAATAAGGTGCTCTTGATAAATTAACTCTGGCTGTAGAGTCCGCTTGCCAGTGACGAAGCCAGAGGGTCCGTCGAGCGACTACCTGAGCTGCCATAGCTCGTGCTCCCAGCTGATTTGCGTCCAAGGTGGCATCAGCCACAAAAGCCGCTGTCTTGCGCAATTTCATCAGTGACCTCCTCAGAGAGACAGGATCGGGATTAGGATCATCTAAGAGGTCATCCAACCACATCATCGCTGCCCTGGAAAAGATGGAAGCTGATGCAGAGGCTCGCATGGAGAAAGCTGTGGCCTCATGATTCTTGCATAAGGCAAAGTCCAGCCTCCGCTCAGTGGCGTCCTTTAAATGTGAATCTCCTTCCCTCGGCAAAAGGGATCTAGAGACTAGACTGGAGATCGGCTTGTCTATGCCAGGGATGGCCAGTCTGCTTGTAAAGTCCGGAGCCAAAGAGTAAAGTCTGTCCGCAAGGGCGTTGAAACGGCGTGTTTGTAATGGATGAGACCATTTGTCCTTGGCCAGTTTAGCAATAGGATCTGGCACAGGAAGGTAGTGCTCTGCTGGTGTGGGGGATTTCAAGACCCTGGCCCCTTTAATACCGGGAGTGGCAGCTGCAGGTTGTGTAGATTGGAGACCAAGGGTGTTCAATACTCTGCAAGCAAGGGGCTGATAATCTAAGGCATCAAACAGGCGATAAGATGTATCGTCCTCATGTTCCGAATGATCACTCCATTCGTCTCCTTCGGCTTGCACAGCAAATGGTGACTCCTCCCCACAAGAAACGTCATCAACAAACCTGCCCCTGGCAATGTCAAAAGGATTTGGAGAGCATGATGGATCTGCCTCATTGCGTACATAGTGGTCCACACTGCGCTGAGGAATGGCGGGGACTTGTGACGGTGACTGTGTTTGAGTGAAGAACGACAGCATGTCTTGTAGTTGTGATATGAACTCATGAGACAGCTGCAGCCCCAGTGAGGTAGATGGTTGCGCTTGTAGAGGCGACGTTATGGATGGCTCAGCAGGCTGTGAAGATGAATAAGCCCTAGGTGGTAATATGGGAGGAGGGTGGCTGGCTGCTGTTTGGTCAGGAAACCCAGCAAAGTCCTCCTCAGAGGAGGATGCAGTCGGAGAGTGAAATAGATTCGTTAACTGTTCCTGGCCCGCCCCCTCGGAAACCGGAACAGAGACGTAGCGTGGCCGCTTGGTTGTGCTGTGGCTGGATAGATGTTTAGTTTTGGCAACCGCTTTGGTGTGCTTATGCTTGGCCGCCTTAGATTGTTTCGGCTTGGTTGCCTGAGTTGTCGCTGGCTGTTCCGCCATCATATATTTTCTAGGGGGTTCAGTACACGGCCACGGATGGGGCAGAATGTACAGACCCAAACAGGCTCAGTACACGGCCACGGATGGGGCAGAATGTACAATTTCAACAGTGTTAGTACATGGCCACGGATGGGGCAGAATGTACAGTATCAACAGCCTTGGTACACGGCCACGGATGGGGCAGAATGTACAGATCGAACAGCCTTGGTACATGGCCACGGATGGGGCAGAATGTACAGTTCCAGACAGCCTGAGTATACGCAGAATGTACAATTTCAAACAGCCTTGGTAAACGGCCACAGATGGGGCAGAATGCACAGTTCCAAACAGGCTTTGCACACGGCCACGGATGGGGCAGAATGCACAGTTCCAACTAGGCTGGATACACGAAACAGCTTCAATAGTCAGCTTCAGGCAGCAGTTTGTGTTGAAGAACTTATAGCAGGATTATAGAGGTTCTGCTCTGCAGCATACACACAGAAAAGGCAGAAACTGACAGAAAAGGCCTAGAACAGAATCGTTTACTATGGAAAGGATCAAACAGAAAGGGCGGGAAAAAAGGGGGAGGAACAAAATGGCGCCCACGAAAAGAGCGGGAAAATTGGCCAATCAGAAAGGCTTGGGGCGATGAAGAAGCAATGGCGGTCACAGGGGAGCACCAGCGAGCTCAAAAAACGGCCTCAAAAAACGCTCTGGAGATGCGGGGCTGAGAAGCGCGATCACGGCTTAGAGAGCGAGCCAGATCTCTACAGCCGCGGGACAGACTCAGCAAGCGAGGGGAATAAGGAGCCGCAGCCGCAGACTCCGAAGGCAGTCGCGGTGAGATTTAAAATGTCGCAGAACGAGCCGGGGGAGGCGGGGCAGCCCAACCAGAAAGGGACACTGAAAGTAGAAAGAGCCGCAGCCGCAGGCTCTGGAGAAAAAACTAAGGGAGCTGCTGCGAAAATAGGCGGCGAGTTGAAAAAAGAGCGGCAGCGCAAAGCAGAGAGCTGCAGCCGCAAGCTCCTGGATTAAGTCTGCGTCCGCCGGCTGAGGAAGGGAGAACCGCAGCCACGGTCTCCCAGAATCGCCATTCGGCTAGGCAGGGAGTTGCAGCCGCAAGCTCCTGGAGTAAGTCTGCGTACGCTGACTGAGGAAGGGAGAACCGCAGCCATGGTCTCCCAGAATCGCCGTTCGGCTAGGCAGGGAGCTGCAGCCGCAAGCTCCCATAACAAGGCTGCGTCCGCTGCCTTAGGAAGGGAGAACCGCAGCCGCAGTCTCCCAGTAAATAGCTAGGGACTAAGGGAAAAAAATAGACAAAAAGGGGATCCTCCTTAAGTACAAAGACAAACAAAGTACAGTCAGTCGCACAGACTCTAAAGTAAAAGACAGAGGGAAGGAAATAACATGGAATACACACACAAAACCTCCACACCATGTCACACAAATACACAAAAACTTATCTAGACGCTAGCTATATATCCAACTAGCACGGACGAAGGCAAGAATGAACTGGAGAGTGGGAGGGGCCTGACGCCCCTAGTCTTGTCTTCAAAAACATTCTTGCCTTCGGACGATAGGTGGAGCTATAACCCGCTTGATGGCAGTCCTCCTATGTAAAATTCACATATTCCAAAGTTACAGGATAACTTTTATATAAAATAATAAATTAGACAAGATTAAAACATTGCCTTCTCACGAAATTAAGCCTTCCCCTTTGCTCACAATATAGGTGAACTTATGCTAAATTAAGTACTTCACAAAAATATAACTTTTTCAAAATGTGACATCAAGTTACAATATTTTTATAATACTAGAACCATTGCATCAACAAAGTAAAATGCCAATGATGCTGATCTTGGGAGAGTTCAATCATGAACCTGTGCACCATTAGTAGAAATTCAAAGAATTATAGTTTTGGTGAACGCGTGAAATAAATTACTGATTTACTCATCAAACCAGAGGTCCACAGCCAACTATAATTTGTGGGAACTACCAATTTTGCCTCTCTCCAGATTCAGGGAAAGAACAGATTTTGTTGTTGTTGTTATTAACCATTTATGCTTGAAAACCTTAAAGTGTAAACAAAGTCTGATGTCATGGTGAGTTTTGTAGGCACTCAGAAGTAGAAAGTCTTGTTACTTCCTAATCCTCAATGTCTAAAGACATCCTTTGCATGCAGATGGTTCCTTGTTCAATCCGTGGCATCTCCAGGTAGGGCTGGGAAAGATTGCTGCCTGAAACCTTGGACAGCCACTGCCAGACAGTGGTTGACAATACTGGGCTAGATGGACCAACAATCTGATTCACTATAAGGCAGCTTCCTATGCTCAAAGAATAGCCCCTGCCATCTCTCATCTTGGGCTAGGAAGTCTCCCTCTGTGTCATCACAATGAGCTAGGGTCCAGGAGGCATTCTAGAACCAATCCAGAACACAGCTTAAGTTTCTAGACAAAAATAGAACATAATTTCCATAGGATGAAAAATGTATATGGGGGGGGGGAAGCTGCCTGCTTCAGCTTAACTTCTGCTTCATTGTTACAACCCAATTGACAGTTGTTACAGACAAATTATCCATGACAAACTGTACAGCTCAAAGTTATAGACCAACCACTTAGATGATTTAGAGGGAACAAGCTGCAAATGAAAGAGGTGGAATTTTCTTTAGATATTGCTATTTCTGATAAAGTGTTGTGATTTTTTTCAAACTGAATTGGTTTATGATGCTGTGCTATGTTTTATTTTACAGTAATCAGTTTGGAGGGTCATTTTGTAGAAAAGCAGGCTACAGAACTAAATATTTATTTTATTTATTTATTGCATTTATATCCCACTCTTCCTGCTAGAAGGAGCCCAGGGCAGCAAAAAACAAAACTAAATACATTCTAAAACATCTTAAAAACAAAAGATTTTAAAACATATTGAAACAAAACATCTTTAAAAACATATTTGAAAAGCTTTAAAAACATCTAAAAAATTAATTCCAACACAGTCACAGATTGGGATAAGATCTCTATTTAAAAGACTTATTGAAAGAGGAAGGTCTTCATAGGCACCGAAAAGATAACAGAGATGGTGCCTGTCTAATAAGGAGAGGGAATTCCAGAGTGTCGGTGCCACTACACTAAAGGTACACTTCCTATGTTGTGCAGAACAGACGTCCTGATCAGATGGGATCTGCAGGAGGCCCTCGCCTGCAGACCGCAGTTATCGACTGGGTATATAAGGGGTAAGAATCTTTCAGCTATCCTGGTCCCAAGTTGTGTAAGGCTTGTACACCTTGACCTTGGCTTGGTAGCTAATGGATAGCCAGTGCAATTCCTTCAGCACCAGGATAACATGTTGGCAATAACCTGCCCGAGTGAGCACTTATTCCACTGCATTTTGCACCAGCTGCAGCTTCTGGACCAACGTCAAGGGCAGCCCCACATACAGTAATCCAACCTGGAGGTTACCAGTGCATGGACTACAGTGGTCAGCCTATCCCGGTCCACAGCTGTCTTACCAACCAAAGCTGGTAAAAGGCACTCCTAGCCACTGAGCTCACCTGGGCCTCTAGAAACAAAGATGGATCCAGGAGCACCTCCAGACTATGAACCTGCTCTTTCAGAGGGAGTACAACCCCATCCAAAGCAGGCAACTGACCAATTATCCATACTTGGGAACCACCAACCCACAGTGCCTCTATCTTGCCAGGATTCAGGCTCAGTTTATTGGCCCTCATCCAGCCCACCACCGAGTCTAGCCATTGGTAAAGGGCTTGCATGGCCTCTCCTGATTTCGATGTGACAGAGAAATAGAGCTGGGTATCATCAGCGTACTGCGACAGGTCACCCAAAATCTCCTGATGACAGCTCCTAAAGGCTTCATATAGATGTTAAACAGCACTGGAGACAAGATAGTACCCTTTCACACCCTATAGCACAACTGCCAGGGGGCCGAAACAATCCCCCAATGCTATTCTCTGAAAGTGACCCTGGAGGTAGGATTACAACCACTGTAAAACAGTGCCTCTGATATCCATCTCACCAAGTTGGCTCAGAAGGATACCATGGTCAATGGTACCAAAAGCCACTGAGAGACCTTGTAAGAATAACAGGGTCACACTCCCCCTGTCCTCCCAATAAAGGTCATTCATCAAGACGATCAAGGCCGATACAGTCCCATAACCAGGCCTGAACCCAGATTGGAATGGGATACAAAGAGTACCTGCAATTGCTGTGCCACAACCCTCTCAATCACCTTCCCTCAAAAGGGAGTACTTGCAACTGGGCAGTAGTTATCACAGGGTGAGCTTTTTCAGGAGTAGTTGGATCACCACCTCTTTCAGGGCAGCTGGGACCATTCCCGTAAAGATGCATTGACCACATGCTGGATCCACTTGGTCATACCTCCTTGACAAGATTTAGTAAGCCAAGAAGGGCAAGGATCAAGAGGACATGTTGCTGGCTACATTGTCACAAGCAAGTTGTCCATGTCATCAGGCGGCTTCAACTGGAACTGATCCCAAGAAGTGGCAGTATACGTTGCACTACACACTTCACTGGGAACGACATTAGATGTGGATGGCGCATCAAGACTGTTATGGAGGCAAACAACTTTACCCTCAAAATGCAATGCCATGCTATTCACAGTGAATGAATTATACAGTTACCATACAGTTTACTACTGTATGAGGCCATACCTTATCTATCTGTTATTCAGCAAATAATAATTTGTACTTCATATAACCAACTATATAAAGGCACGTTTGTCAGTTTCTACTATTAACTATTTGGAACACAAAGATTAGATTGCAGGGTTTTAAACAGTGTATAAAAATATAAGCAGACAATAAGATCCATCACAAATAAATTTTGTTGTTCTTCATATGTCCCACTACCTTGATCAAATTGCTTCTGAATGTTGTCTTGATCAGTTTTATTCCCACTAACACGATAGAGCCCTTCAGTACATAAACCTGGGGGGAGGGAAAGCAAATGGTACATGATTATGTTTTTCAAACTAAAAAATATTTTTCCAATATAAACAGAATTCATATTGAAATATTTAACACTATCACAGCCTTGAAATAAGCCCAACAAATTGCCTGCAAAATGTTTTACTAGACTGCTGGAGGATGGCAGAGCTCTCTGTCTTTCCTGTAACAGCCCTCCTCTGACAATCTATTTGGTTTCTATGCTGGGTGCAGAGCAGAGATGGAGCACTCCATCCCTCTTGCACCACACTCACCTGCAAGGAACTCCATGTTCTTTCCTTGTTGCCTATGGCTATCAGGCTGCGCTGTCAATTTCTTCAGTTAATATGGTCTGGTTTCTTGTTAATTTACAATCCTAAAACACAACTCTCAGCTTCAGTTAGGTGGGGATTACTTCAGAGTAAACAATGGCTGTAATAATAGTAAGCTAATTCTAATTCATAGTGTAATGAATCACCAGCTCTTTTAAAAGCGAAACATATTCAACTACTTGTTCCCACGAAGTTTCATATCTTAATCACTATTGAAGAAGATATATTACAGTCTTAGGAACTGTCATGAATAAACCACAGTGCTAGTGTTTATGCTTTAAATTCCCACAATCCCTCTTCATCCCTTCATATCCACCATCCTTACTCATGTAAACCACCTCAAAAAATAATAAGATATAAAGCAAATACTTTGCAAATGCCCCAAACTCAAAACACATTTGAAAAGAGAATAGTGCATCATAATGCACTGACGTAGGGGAAAAAACTCAACAGGAAACATGCTCAGAAGAAGAAAAACTCTTCTGTCAAAAACTACATACAGGATGAACAAAAAATATGATTTCTTTAAAAAAAGAAAAAATTGTATTTTTATTTAAATCTTTTTTTAAAAATGTAGACATTAGGTTTAAATGATAGCTAGGTTAAGTATTTTACATATAAACAGGTCAGCCCGATAATTAACCTCTAATTTGAACCAATTCTTCTAAGCAGAGACAGTGAAATAAAGGAAACTTTTCTTATAAATGAAGCTCCAATATGATATTTTTCAAATATTATTGTACTGGATTGTATTCAATGTAGCACTAAGTAAGTAGTTCCATCAGTGCAAGGATTTCTACTTCTGCAACTGACCTTTCCCCCCTCTCCTCCCCCATGCACACCCTAAATCAGTTTTAGGGGTTCCCCCAACCTTCCAGAACAGATTTGGGGAGGGTGCAGTGCATGCACAGAAAGAGGAAAGGGCGGAAAGTCCCATTTCACAATAATCCTTGTGCTGACAGGACGCATTAGTAAAATACCATCCAATGTACCTATCAAACACATTCTGACCTGAGGAGAATAAACTGCTCTAAACTGCCCTAAACTGCCAAGTAATTTACTTCTGCCTATCAGTTATGGGCATTTCATTTTTTTTTGCTGTTTTGCTTTATGACTGGGGTTGGGTCAAGGCAGGGCAAAGCTGGAAGGAGCAACACTAAAAAAAGACAAGACAAAACTGTCAATTGTGCATGTTCCCATATTTCATGTCACAAAGTGTCAGAGGTGCTGGTCGTAAGAGAGACTCTATAACTATGTTTGCGTGCAACAGTAAACTATAAACCATGGCTTACCATAAAGAGTGATGCTAGTGCATGCTGCTGAAACTGCTCCCATTTTGCTCCCAGAAGCTGGGAACAACAACTCACCAGCCATGGCTTACTGTGATGTGCAAACTAGTTCTCATGGTTTCTCTCTAAACAAATCATGATGGTAAGTCAAAGCTTAAAAATACAGGAAAAATACCCCCCCCCATTATCTGTTTGGCTTTTGATTTTATCACATACTCACCATGAAAAAGTTAGTTAAAAACTCAACCATTTTATTATTATTATTATTATTATTATTATTTCTAGAACCTTAAAATGCCCATCATGTTTTATACTGCTAAAAGAAAGACCATGTTTATGGGAGTGAGAACATTTTTTGTTGCAATTGTTTTTAGCCCAGAGGTGACCAGGAGATAAATCTCTGTCCCGGGGAATATATACAAGGGGAGTAACTCAGAGGCATTCCGTAGTCTCATAAAGAGAAAATTAGATGTGCACAGACACTACTAGTGGCAAGGAAGAACCCAGTCTAAATTGAGCAGTGAGGGAACAGAACTAGGGGCAGGGAGGAAGAGGAATGAGATCTATTAATTTGATATTTTAACCTTTCTGGGGTTTCTTTTACCATGTAGATCTGGGTGCATGCAATCCATTTTATAATCCTTGGTATACATCAGAGCTTAGGGCAATGAAACAAGCTGGAAGACGACTTGAACACAAGTGGAGGAAAACTCCAGAGAATGCAACCAAACACTAGTAAGTGCTCATTATTGAGCTTACTCATTATCAAGTGGCAGTGAAGACAGCATACTTTGCTGCTTCCATTGCATCCTCACTGTGTCATCCAGCAGAGCTTTTCCAGGTAGTGTACGTCTTTTACAGTCTGGCCCGAAGGAGGTAGTGGAACTGATAGAGGCTTGCTGTGACTTGTATGCAAAGTACTTTGGGGATAAAATTGTTTGCATCTGCTGGGATCATGACTCCACTATTACAGCAGATGAATTCCAAGAGGCGTCCAGAATACTGTCTAGTCCTGACTGCTTGAAGGAGGCAGTGGTAAGACTACTCCTTAAGAAACCTTTGATGGATTCAGAAAATGGTGGATTCACAGTGGTTGCTAATCTTCACTTTGGGGGCAAGGTCCTTGAGCATGTGGTCGCAGGCCAGATCCTGGCTTTCTTGGATGAAACCAATTTTCTAGATCCATTTCAATCGTGTTTAGGTCCTGTTTTGGCACAGAAACTGCCTTGGTTGCCCTGTATGATGATCTCTGTCAGGAGAGAGATAAGGGGGTGTTCTCCTATTAATCCTCCTTGACCTCTTCAGTGGCTTTTATACCATTGACCATGGTATTCTTCTGGAACAGCTATCTGAGTTGGGGGTGGGTGGCACTGCTCTGCAGTGGTTCCAGTCCTACTTGAATGATCGTTATCTGAAGGTGGTACTTGGGGACTATTGTTTGGTTCCATGAAGCCTTCAGTGAGGGATTCTGCAGGTTTCAATTTTATTCCCCACACTTTTAACATCTACATGAAGCTGCTGAATGGAGTCATCCGGACTTTTAGAGTTCATTGTCAGCAGTATGCTTATGACACACAGCTCTACTACTCCTTTTCATCTGCAGATGTGGCAGTGGATGTGCTAGGCCAGCCTTTCCCAACTAGTGGGCCACCAGATGTTGTTGGACCACAACTCCCATCAGCCTCAGCCAGCATTGCCAATGGTCAGGAAAGATGGGAACTGTGGTCCAACAACATCTGGTGGCCCACTAGTTGGGAAAGGCTGTGCTAGATCAATTGGTAATGGACTGGATTAGAGCCAATAAACTGAAGCTTAATACAGACAAGACTGAGGCATTGTTAGTGGGTGGTTCCCTAGACTGGATGGGTGGGCATGACCTGCTCTGGATGGGGTTACAGTCCCTCTGAAGGAGCAGGTTTGTAGCTTGGGGAGACTTCTGGAACCATTACTGTTGCTTGAGGCTCAAGTTGCCTCAGTGGCATGGAGTATCTTTCATCAGCTTTTACTGGCGGCGCAGCTGCACTCCTACCTGGACAGAGACAGCCTAACTTCAACTGGTAACCCCTAGGATGGATGACTCTAATGCATTATATGCGAAGATAGTTCAGAAACTGCAGCTGGTGAGGAATTCAGCAGCCAGATTGTTAACCGGCACAGGATGGCTGGAACACATAACACTTATTGTGGCACAACTGCACTAGCTATCAATTAGTTTCTGGCTCAATTCAAAGTGCTGGTTTTGACATATAAAGCCTTACACAGCTCAGGTCCCCTATACCCAAGGACAGCTTCTCCCCACATGAACCAACCGGGACCGTGCGTTCTTCATTTGATGCCCTTCTCCATGTGCCCCGTCTGAGGGAGATGTGGAGGGTGGCAATATGAGAATGGGCCTTTTTAGTGGTGGCTCCCCACTTGTGGAATGTTATCTCATTATCTATTTTCAGGTGCCAGGCAAAACCCTTCCTTTTTACCTGGGCTTTTGGCCCTTTGAAGGGTGTTAGGTATCAATGGCCCCTTTTACTGTGGAAGGTCTTGTAAGACCTGTTTTTATTTGTACTGATCTGTTTTTAGGGCGGGTTGTGTTTGTTGTTTTAATGGGTTTGTTATAACTGGTTTTAATCTTAATGTTTTAAGTTGCTTTGCATTGCTTTGTAAGGAAAGCAACTAATATAAATAATAAAAATAATGACAGAACGTATTAACTTTTCCAGAATATGCGTTAGAACATCAAGTTCAATTGTCCAGTAACTCTTATCATCTACAGTTAAAAGTCCACCAAATACATTGTAAAAGCCAGGAATAAGTTACTAGGTTTTTAATTTACCTCACAAACTTATGATTCCATTTAAAAGAACAATAAATGTTATACAGTATTCCCAAGAGTAATTATTTTGAATAACAACTTCATACACTCTCCAGAGAAAGGCTCAACTTCCATTGGTTTGCATGTCATTTTAGGTCATGATTAGTAGCTTTTTGTAAAAGAGCAACATACTAGTGCACGCTGCCCAGTCATTCCCCTCTTTGCTTTTCTTCTGGTGCAAACAACAAACCATAAAGCTTGGGGTATCATTACATCTAAACTGGGGACTGTGGTTTGTTGCTCCCTAACAAACCACAATCAATCAGAGAACAAATCTTGGCTTCATGATTGCATTTTATTTAGAAGAAGCAAGCCACAATTCCAGGTTCAAGCTTAACAACAAGCCAAACTTTGTGGCTTGGTGCTCTTGATTCGCCAGGGTAGGCGCAAAGCAGAAGAGATCAAGGAGTGTACACTAGTATACTGCTTGCTCACAGTAAGCCACTGACCATGGCTTACTGTGATGTGGTAACTGTGCCACTGATTTTTAGATCAAGTTGGACTCTTAGATCACTTAGGCAATGACATCAGCTAACAGCATAGCAGCTAACAGTGCAAACTGTGATCCCGGGTGTCCTGGATTTAAATACCAACTGAACTACCAAAAAGGAGAGGGTTCCATAAAACAGACACAAAAAAGGAGTCACTACCCATTGGGATGGAAAGCAAAAATGGGGGAACAGCAGCGTTATCATTTCTCTGGATAAAAGTTAGTTTGCCTATCCTTTTTGAGATATGATAAGGGGAGGATTACCCCACACAAAAACTGTATTTGAGTCAGTCTCTTGAAGATTAGTTTGTCCTGGGAATATCTTGCATTTTTTTCAGTGGAGGATATTCTTGCGGGAGAATCAAGGCCAGCTACTAATTCAAGTATCTGTGATTTTAGAAGCAGAGGTATGTGAAGAAGTATTGAAACAGTTTTTACAATCACAAGATGATGGTATTTGAGCCAGTCTCTTGAATATTAGTTTCTCCTGGGAATATCTTGCATTTTTTTCAGTGGAGCATATTGATTATTCATTGCAGCTTCATTCCTTAATGCTTGTGGTCATTGTAATGCCATCATTGTGTCTCATTTCACTGCTTTTAGCTATTTTGGCATATTGTACTGGTTGTTGTGTATTGCACTGACTTTAGGCCATTTGTAATATGTTTGCATTGTATTATTGGGATTTCAGTGTTATACTTCATTGTCTTTGGTATCTGTAATATTTAGTTTGCTGTGATTTCCAATGTATTTTGGCTATTTGTACACTTCTTTACATTGCATTACAGTGGTATGCCCCAGTGCCTCCTGTTTCCCTTTTTTTGCCTTCCATCAGTTCTCTTCTATTCAGCACTGGTTAGGCCTCATCTTGAGTACTGAATCCAGTTCAGGTCTCCGCACTTCAAGAAAGATATGGACAAACTGGAACAGGTTCAGAGGAGGGCAACAAGGATGATTCTTAACACCTAATATTTAGCACTTTAACATTCTTAGCACTTTAATCGCACTTTAATTGCGGTTTTATTTGGACTGAGACATACCTGGGACTCGAAAGGACTGGAATGGACTGAATCGGCGCGGTGGTTTGAATGCCGCGGGAGCCGGGAGCCGCAGGAGCCGGGAATTGTGGCTGGTTGAGTCCGGGGATGATAACGGCCTTTTGTCTCTGCTGCTGCTGTTGATACCTGGTGCGGCTAGGGTCGTTGTGGGAGTGTCTTGCTCCTCCCGGCTTGTATCGGCTTATGCCAGCTCTCCCGGCCCGCGGCTGTGCTGGTTTCGGCCGTTGTTGTCACCGCCTAGGTCGGCTCCGCTCGAGCTTCTAGTCCTTGGGGGCTTTTTGCTGGAGTTTGGTGCGGTTTGGTGCCTAGGCTGTTGCCGCGACGGTTGGGGGCTTGGCTGCCGCTCTGCTGTAGTTGTCGCCGCATCTTTGTGACCCGGTTTGCCACCCCCTGTCGTCATCGCTGTGCGACCATTGTGGATCTGGATACCACCTTGTCACTGCTGCTGCGGTCTTGGGCGTTGCTGCGGATATTGTCATCGACGCTGCGGCTCCTGTGGATCCGGATGCTGCTCTACCTTGCTGCTGCTTTGTCCTGACTATTTCGGATTGTTTGGGGACCGTTGCCGCTGCTGCTGGCTGCCACTGCTGTTGCTTTTGTGATCGTTCCAGTCGTCGTCGTTGTTGCCTGGTGGGGGGCATTGCCGCTTCATCACTTCTGAGCCCCTGACGTTACAGCTGCCACTGTTGCAATTCGTGGCTATTGGGACCCTGCTGTTATTGCTGTGCTATTTGGGTGTATGAATGGTTGTATGAATGAGTGTGTGATTGTATATGCAGTATGAATTTTTTTATTTATTTTATTTTTATTATGTGCCTGGGGGAGAGGATAGGGTGTTGGGAGGGAGGACCAGAGGGGGCCCCAATCAGCGCAGTGACGGGTAATGGGAGGTATGGCGCTGTGAGGAGGACACGCCAGTTAAGGGGAACTCGGCCCAGACAACTGGTGGCTGTGCCGTGTTCCGGTCCTCCACACATCCACAGGATTGCTGGTAGTTCTACCAGCCAACTCTCGGATCCCCAGTTGCTGCTCCTTAATGCCAGATCGGTAAATAACAAAACCTCCCTCATCTATGATTTAATTGTGGATGAGGCGGCCGATCTGGCATGCATATCCGAAACCTGGGTGAGCGATCTGGGAGGTATTAATCTCTCCCAGTTGTGCCCACCTGGGTATTCGGTTCAGCATCTAGATAGATCCGAGAGTCGGGGAGGGGGAATCGCTGTGGTCTATAGAAGTTCCATCTCTCTTGTTAGGCACCCCATCCAAGTGGCTAATGGCCTGGAGTGTCTGCACATTACGTTGGGCCAGCGAGACAGACTGGGAATACTGTTGGTGTACCGTCCACCCTGCTGCCCAACAGCTTCCCTAACTGAGCTGACAGAGGTGGTCTCGGACTTGGTGTTGCGATCTCCCAAACTTTTGGTATTGGGGGATCTCAACATTCATGCTGAGACCGCCTTGTCTGGAGCAGCTCAGGACTTCATGACCTCCATGACAGCCATGGGGCTGTCTCAATTTGTTACTGGCAGACGCATGTGTCAGGACATACTCTAGACTTGATTTTTGCCACTGAAATGGGGGAAGGTGATCTGGGAGTGAGGAATCTTACATCTATTCCTTTGTCATGGACAGATCATCGCCTCTTGAGATTTAGACTCACATTGTCTTCTCCCCTCTGCAAGGGTGGAGGACCAACTAAGATGGTCCGTCCCCGGAGACTAATGAATCCTGAAGGATTTCAGAGGGCTCTGGGGGATTTTCCGGCTGATAAAACTGACGATCCTGTCAAAACCCTGGTCACTCTGTGGAATACAGAAATGACCCGGGCAGTTGACACAATCGCCCCGGTGCGCCCTCTCCATTGCAGAGCTCAATTGGCTCCTTGGTTTACCGAGGAGCTAAGAGTGATGAAGCAAGAAAGGAGACGGTTGGAGGGTAAATGGAGACGAACTCCCGACGGCTGTAATTATGCACTTGTGAAGACCTCCACGAAATGCTATGTGAAGGCGGTGAGGATGGCGAAGAAGCAATACTTCGCTACCTCCGTTCAGTCATCTTGTAACCGCCCAGTCGAACTTTATAAGGTTGTCCGGAGACTTTTACACTCTGGTTCTCCGGACGCAATATTACCATCAATGGCCCACTGTGAGGGGTTTGCGAGGCATTTTCAAGACAAGATCATAAACATCCGTCGGGACCTTGACTCCAATATTGTAACAGTTGAATCTAATGAGGAGTCCAGAACACAGTCTTGTCCTGTTTTATTGGATGAGTTTCAGTTGGTACAGCTCGAGGATGTGGACAAGGTGCTTGGACAGATACGGGCGACCACTTCTGCTCTGGACCCTTGCCCCTCGTGGCTAATAAAAGCTAGCAGAAATGGAACGGCCGGCTGGGCCAAGGAGGTGATTAATGCCTCATTACGAGAGGGAGTGGTCCCACCTTGCCTGAAACAGGCGATAGTGAGACCGCTCCTAAAAAAGCCCTCCTTGGACCCTGATAACTTTAACAACTATAGGTCGGTAGCAAATGTTCCATTTCTAGGCAAGGTTCTAGAGCGCGTGGTCGCTCGCCAACTCCAGGCTCTCTTGGATGAAACTGATTATCTGGATCCATTTCAATCCGGCTTTCGGCCGGGGTTTGGTACAGAAACAGCCTTGGTCGCCCTGTATGATGACCTCTGTCGGGAGAAAGACAGAGGGAGTGTAACTCTGTTGGTTCTCCTTGATCTCTCAGAGGCTTTTGATACCATCGACCATGGTATCCTTCTGGGGCGACTCGCGGATTTAGGAGTTGGAGGCACTGCTTGGCAGTGGCTGTGCTCCTATCTTGGGAATCGTCTCCAGAAGGTGATGCTTGGGGAGCACTACTCGAGTCCCTGGGTGCTCCAGTATGGGGTCCCGCAGGGCTCAGTTCTGTCCCCCATGCTTTTTAATATCTATATGAAGCCGCTGGGTGAGGTCATCAGGAGTTATGGAGTGCGTTTCCAGCAATATGCTGATGATACGCAGCTCTATTTCTCCTTTTCATCTTCCTCAGGTGAGGCTGTTGCTGTACTGAACCGCTGCCTAGCCGCGATAATGGACTGGATGAGAGCGAACAAACTAAAACTCAATCCTGACAAGACTGAGATGCTGTTGGTTGGGGGGCCCTCTGCTCAGATGGTTGATGTCAGACCTGCCCTAGATGGGGTTACACTCCCCCTAAAGGAACAGGTCCGTAGTTTGGGGATCTTATTAGATCCGCTTCTGTCACTTGAGGCTCAGGTAGCCTCGGTGGCACGAAATGCGTTTTACCAGCTTTGGCTGGTAGCCCAACTACGACCCTATCTGGACAGGGAGAACCTAGCCTCAGTTATTCACGCTCTGGTAACCTCTAGATTGGATTACTGTAATGCTCTCTACGTAGGGTTACCTTTGAAAACGATTCGGAAACTTCAGCTAGTGCAGAATGCTGCGGCCAGAGTTCTTACTGGGACGAGGAAATTCGACCACATAACACCTATTCTGGCCCAACTGCACTGGCTTCCAATATGTTTCCGGGCCAGATTCAAAGTGTTGGTCCTTACCTATAAAGCCCTTAACGGCACTGGACCGCAATATCTGATGGAACGCGTCTCTCGCTATATTCCTACCCGTTCACTCCGCTCGACGTCTAAGGCCCTTCTCTGGGTCCCAACCCATACAGAGGCCCGGAGAACAGTAACAAGATCTAGGGCCTTTTCGGTGGTGGCCCCCGAATTATGGAATGCCCTCCCAGATGAGATACGCCTGGCGCCTTCCCTGTCATCTTTCCGGCGCCAGGTAAAAACCCACCTCTTCACCCAGGCATTTTAATGTATTTAATGCTTTTAATCTTATTTATTTTATTTCTAGTTTTCTTTTACTTTGTTTATATAGTGTTTTATATTGTCTGTGCAATACACACTTGCTATATTTTAAATATTGTGGTTTTATCATGTTGTACACTGCCCTGGGAGCTGCTAGCTATAGGGCAGTTTAGAAATGCAACTAAATAAATAAATAAATAATAAATGATCAAGGGACTGGAAACAAAGCTCTATGAGGAGAGACTGAAAGAACTGGGCATGGAGAAGAGAGGGGAGATATGATAGCACTCTTCAAGTACATGAAAGGTTGTCGCACACAGGAGGGCCGGGATCTCTCCTCGATCGTCCCAGAGTGCAGGACACAGAATAATGGGCTCAAGTTACAGGAACCCAGATTTCGACTGAACATCAGGAAAAATGTCCTAACTGTTAGAGCAGCCTTTCCCAACCAGTGTGTCTCCAGATGTTGTTGGACCACAACTCCCATCAGCCTCAGCCAGCATTACCAATGGTCAGGAGAGATGGGAATTGTGGTCCAACAACATCTGGAGGCACACTGGTTGGGAAAGGCTGTCTTAGAGCCATACGACAATGGAACCAATTACCTGGAGAGGTAGTGAGCTCTCCAACACTGGAGGCATTCAAGAGGCAGCTGGACAGCCATCTGTCGGGAATGCTTTGATTTGGATTCCTGCATTGAGCAGGGGGTTGGACTTGATGGCTTTGTAGGCCCCTTACAACTCTATTATTCTATGATTCATTTTTTTTCTTTAGTTTTTGGGAAGCTTGGAAAGATGCACAAAATCATAATCTGAACCTGTGACATAAGACTCACAATCATTCTACCAATTGGGTTATGCACTACAACTCATATGACATTCAAAGAATAGAAATAACCAGTTGAGAAAGCGAGAATGAGCTCTTTATAAGTAACGTTAAAGCATGTTTGGAAATAAACTCTACATGAAAACTGCATAAGAACCATGCATTTACTAGCCCTTATTAGCCAAAACTGAACCTTGCTTGTAGCATCAAAGCTCACCATTCGAGTCATAGAAGCAATCTTTGCTTTGTTTCATTACAGCAACTAAAGAAAAAACTTTATTTCTCTCCAATGAAGTAATTTGCTAAAAAGCTGTTGCACAGTGCTGTATCAATTGGATTTTTTTTAAAAAAAAATCTATATTTTCATTAAATTTTCACAACGGACAACATATAGCAGGTTGTATTAACTTGTACAAACTTTTCTCAGGTAAACAACTGAACATAAAATACAAACGTATGAAGTGTGGTTCTTTGAAGATGTAAAGTTATCAAATAAATTCATTGGAGAACGTTATTCATATTGTAAGCATCTTGCTGACATCAACGTTTTTCTCATAATACATGTACATAACCTCTCCACATAGTCCCATGCGTAAATGGAGGACAAATGGTCTCTTCTTCCATGTTAACAAAATTGATGAAAGACCATATTTTCTCAAACTTGTCGTTTTGTGTTAGACCACAAGCCACCCTTCTATACTGAGTAAAGTGTTCTGAAAAGGCAATCTCCCACACTCTTTCTAACCAGCCCTAGTGTGAGGGACCCATAGGACCCCTCCAATGTCTTGCTATTTCCATGCAGGCTGCAGTAAATAGTAAAGCAACCAGCTCCCTGTGATTTACCTTACGATTCAAATCGCTTCTCAGTTATATCGGTGCCAAGGACGGGTCTTTAACCACATTCTGAAGCATCATTTGGGATACTTCAGTGAATATATGTGTCCAAAACTTGGACACCACCCCACAATTCCACTATAAATGCATTAATGTTCCTTGTTCATTGCAACCCCTCCAACATAATGGTGACACTTGACCTGTAATACGAGAGGGTCTAACTGGGGTCCAGTGCCATCTTAATAAGGTTTTGATGACTGCCTCTTGAATACAAGCGGATGTAGTTTTCAAGGGGGGAGATGACCACAGATTATTCCATCTAGTTTCTTCTATTTGGATGTTTAAGTCATCTTCCCAAGCCTGGCAAAAGGTATCAGTGTTCCCCATTTTAGCATCGACTAGTATTTTACATATTCACTAATAGCCAAAAACCTTGCCGTTTAAGAATGTACCTATAGCCAATAGATATTTCTATCAAATTTTAAAAAGCAGGGAAATTGGGCAGCTATAGTGAATGCACCAGGGGAGCAGGAGACCTGAGATATTACAAATTTGTCAAAATACAAACACAATTCGGGTTGGTCTTTCACAGTTGAGGAAGGATTTCTGATCCTGAGCATATGTATTCCTGATTTTAAGAAGCTAATGAGATTATTCCAATGCTTGCTTGCTTGATTCTATGCAGTTTATTAATCTTAGAAGAAAAAGCAGTGCTTGAGTGAACAGTGTAAAAAGAGGAACTGTGCTCTGACTGAAAAACAAAAGTAGCCAATTTTACAATATGAAGCTATAAGAACTGCTGAAACTACAAAAGTAACGGGAAGAGATGAGAGGCATCTGGGTGTGCTAATATTAATTTTGTCTACGTGGCTTTGGGTACTTTCGATGTAAATAAGTTATAGGGGCAGGGCTCAGATGCATCTAGAGGGGCAAGGCCGAGATGCCTCTATACCATCTGAGAGGAAAAGGGCAGGGGCCTAGACATATCTACATGTATGATGTGAAATTGATTATAAAAAGCTGTGCTTTGGCTGTGATTTTTAGAGTTGATCTGAGGAACTTCTCTCCCAATGCATTGGTCTTTGCTATCCTTTTTTTTTAAAATAAATAAAAAGGAACACAATCAATTGACTTGGTCAAAATGCAAAGACAATTTGGGTTGGTCTTTCACAGTCCAATCCACCTGCTGTGTAGCTTGGAAGAATTTGGTAACATGTGCCTCTGAGCATATGGTGAGTGGTGGCAACACCTGTAATCAGCCCAAATAATAGAAAGAAGACATGTGCTGTGCTGATCTTGTTTTAGCCGGGAGGAAACAACATTATTAAGACAGTTGATATAGTTCAGATAGTCACTTTAAATATGTCTGATTTACTTTGCAATTTTAGTGAAGCTTTCTATAGGAAATCATTTTCTTTTGCTTTTGTTTCTATGAATATGTGAAATACAGCAACACTTTGCAAAATTTTTACTAAAAAAACTCCAAACGTAATTGTGGAATAATGGCACTGACTTCTGCAAAATAGTCTCCAGTGGACCTCAGAAGTGTCTCAATTTGCACAAGATAAAACAGTGGGAGGTGAAATATATTCTAGCAAAATGCTAGGTGTGCTCTATGTTTTTAATTGATCGTGAACACCTTGCCTTAAATAAAGTGGTTTAAACATAGCAGGTTGAAAACATGCATCCTCTTTTTTCCAACAACTAGAGTCATTGCTAAAGTAGCAGCATATGATTTTACATTAAACTGCAGCTTCAGGTCCAAGGGTTAATGCACCCAAAATAGAAATAGACCATAACCTCCAGTTTGAAACAAAAAAGGCTACCTTCACCATCATATGACATTGACCAATAAAAAGGGTTTGAAATTAATAAAAATAAATTTGACACAGATTTCTAAGATGAATAATGAGGGAAATAAAATTTTCTAGTTTAGATTCTCTGTAGAAACATTAGTAACACAGGAAAGAAGCAAAGTAAGAACACCACCAACAAACACACAAAAATATAAGTCTCCATCTTTGGAGATGGCAGGTGTTGCCACCACTCACCATATACTCAGAGGCACATGTTACCAAATTCTTCCAAGCTACACAGCAAGTGGATTGAACTGTGAAAGACCAACCCAAATGGTGTTTGCATTTTGACAACTTTGTAGGGCAGTACAATATCTCAGAGAGGAGTTTAGGTCTCCTGCTCCCCTGGTGCATTCACTATAGCTGCCCAATTTCCCTGCTTTTTAAAGTTTGGTAGAAATATCTGTGGGCTATAGGTACATTCTTAAACTGCAAGGTTTTTTGCCTATTAGTGAATATCTATCAGGACATAATTGTTGAAAAGAGTTTTTAGTCTTGATCCTCATTTTGTAGACTCCGCTATGGAAGCGCTCCTATCAATGGTTTCATCTAAGCATTTATTATATCACCTCCCAGGATGATTGCTCCTTGACTAAAATGTTGCAAATGAGATCCGTCTATTATAAACCGTTCTTGTCCTGCGTTGGGGCCATAAATGGAGCCTAACGTTAGTTGAAGTGGACCGAGCAAGCCTCTGACAAATATATAGTGCCCTTGTGGGTCTGCCAGAGTGTCGGATGCTGAAAAAGGGCACATCTTGGCCAACAGTATAGCTATGCCCCATGCCTCGGAAGTGCCTGGAGCGTAACACTGATCACCTATCCAGGGGCTCTTTAGCAGTTTGGCTTTGGGCTTGTGACGTTGATGAGTTTCTTGCAATAGCACTATGTTTGGTCGTTTTCGTTTGAGCAGTGCTTCTGTTTGGGCCTGTTTCACTACATTGCCAAGGCCATTGACATTAAGCGACAGGATTCGCATGTCCAGAGATTCTTGCCTAAAAATAATAATTCCTGCATCTGGTGAGCGCTTTCATTCAGAGTAACAAGGAATGCTGCACTGCATCAAAAACATAGATGAACCAAAGAACTGCTAAACTCTGTTCTGAACTAAACTTGCTATGCCTAGCAAGATGATACCTGCCTTCTGAGCAGGTATCGCGGGCCCAGTTGGGGACTTGACCTGCATCTCTAGGCCTCTCCCAGAATGATGGGGGTTGCATGTTTATTTTTATTATTTATTTATTTATTTTAAAAAGAAAAAACTCAATAAATTTCTCCCAACTATGGGACAGTTGGTATCTACGGTTATAAATTGTCACATGCAGGTGGCTTTATGATATAGATGCAATAGTCTTTCTTGCCTATACTGGAAATAAAATGTATCAGTAAGGGCCGCTGTATATAGATGGGGCTATCAGTTCTTATTTTTTTTCCTCCTTGTTTCCTTTGAATCTGCCATGTAAGGCTGTTATCTCTGTTGTCCTCACTTCCCATCCTTGGATTAACCATTTCAGGTATAGCTACTTTTAGCTCTGTGAGCAGGCACTCGGCTTGGGTGTCATCTGAGGCTGACAAAAACTTTCCTTTGTGCTGGATGATCAATTTAAAGGGGAACTCCCATATATAAGGGATTCCTGCCTCTCTCAGAGCTGCTCTGTATGGGCGGAAAGCATGACGTCTTTTTAGGGTTTCCAGGCAAATGTCCTGGAATACTTCTATGCAAGTTTCTCCGTATTTAACTTCCTTTAAATTCCGTCAGGCCTTAAATACTGCTTCTTTAATGCGGTATCTCTTGAATCGTATTATTATGTCTCTAGGGAGGTCGTCAGGCATTGATCTTTGTCTAGTCACACGGTGAGCCCATTCAATATCTTCTAGTGATATATTAATTCCCAAGTCAATTGAGTCAATCCATTTTACTAAGCAACTAGGCACATCCACCCCTTCCTCTTGTTCAGGGATCCCACGTAGCCAAAAATTCTTTCTACGCTCCCTATTTTCCTGTTCTTCCTGACGGAGCTCGATGCCAGTCGTCGCCATTTTGACAAGTTGGAGCTCAGTATGGTTGTCAAGACCCATTTGCATTGCCTCACTTGCCGTTTTAGCAATGTCCAAAATCTAGGCAGACATAGCTTCTATTTTAGTCTCTAATGGTTGTAGAGCTGCCCCCCAATTCGCCATTGAAGCCTGTCTGCCGATTTGCTCATCAACATTATTACTGTCTGTCAAAAGGCCTGTCAGTTGCACGCCTTTCTGTGTTTTAGTGCTGCCTTTTGCCATGTTGTCCCCGTCCTTGTCTGGTGAGGAAGGCAAAAATCCAGATTTTTCCCACTCGCGCTCAGCTTCGGAATTTTTGAATGCTGCCAAAGCGTGCTCTGTAGCATTCTCTATATGTGACTTACTTTTAAACGTTCGATCGCTTAATTCTGCCACCTTTTATCGCCTTTATCGTCCCATAGCTGTTGGAGCTAATCTATCTTGCTTCCATTCAGCTCTAGGACAAGCCACGCCCCCCCTCAATTGGATATTTTTGTGCAATACTGGATGCCTGGGTTCTGTTTTCATATTTGTATCCATGATACAACATTATTATGGCTCTCAGGGCGAGCTTGGAATCCCAATTGAAAACCACAGAACACAATTAGAATTATGTGGTTTTTTGCTCTGGCCCGGTATGTAGAAATCATACTGGCCATAAATGGTGTAACACGCTGCATTCCACAAACGTACTACAGAAACTGTTGAGCTGTAAACTCTTGCAATTATTCACACAAGCAGTCAATGAGCATACAATGTAGTATACTTGGCTTTGCTGCCAGCAAAAGGAAATGACTTTTATGACACTTATTAAATGAGTCATTGAAGCAATTCCCTTTTAATGGAAACAAGGCAAGGCATATTGGGTCTGTTTTACTCCCTAAAACAAGGTTTACATTCAATGGAAAGAGGTGTGGCAGAAAGTAGACTGTAACTATGCTCACTTTGGTCTCTCTTATTCTTAGAGAACGTATAGTTTTATTTGAGGTAGGTATTCACAGCTCCTAAATATGTCTATACAGAAATCCAATTGAGTTCAATGGGACTTACTTCTAGGTAGGTCTGTATAATTGCAATCGTAAGTATATTGAGTGTTTACATAAAAAATAAATGTAGGTATTTTGGGGGGGAGGGGATATAAGCTACTTAAGACATTTGAACTGAAATCATTCTTCTAACTTTCAGCACCTGCTTTCTTCTAGAGAATAGTGTATAGCACTGATATAATATGCAGGATTGCACTCATAACACACACAAGGGGAAGACTGCAAGGGGGCTTTCCAATCCCTTCTCCCACTACTTTCCACCCCCTCCTTCCACTTTAGCATACTGCCCCCTGAAAAGCCTTTCTTGAGATTTGTGAAACACTCAGTGAAATTCTGGGCTGTGCCATAGTGGGTTGGGAGAGATGCTGCTGTAGTATGTGGGACTGGATTACTTTATTTTAAAGGTTACTTTTTTCAGTAGAAATGCTTGTAGATCAGTATCAAAAAGTTCATCAGTAATATCTCTTTATTTCACAATACTTAAGTCTTTAGATAGCACCTTAGAGCAAAGAAGGGCAGAAGATAGATTGGGATATTTCTGACTAGTTCAGCAATGGCAGTAACAAAATGAATTCCCACCTGATTTACACTAATGAAATGATTAAAGCTTGTGGGTGGAAGTTTCAGAAGGAAAGAGCAAAGTCAGTACAGTTTTGGAACTTAACATTCCTAGGCCAAGAATGGTTTAAATTTTAAGTATGAATTTTCTGTATCTGATTCTGGGCTGATGGAACTTGGGGATATAGTAAAAACAAAAGTAGATCCTGCAAGCCTAAAGTCTTCCCACCACTTATCAGAGTTTAAAAGAACTTTACAAACATTAAAAATGTCATTAAAATCCATACAGCCACCTTACAAGATAGGTTTGTGTTAAAATGGCATGCTTATTATAGCCCCAGCCAGCATGGCCAATAGTCAGGGATGATGAGAGTTATAGACCAATAACATGTGGAGGGCCACAGGTTCATCATCTCTGCTTTAGATATTATTTATAGGTTTGCCGATATCTCTACAGCCTTCATCTTTTTGGCTCAAGTATCATGTGCCAAACCTTGACACATCTTAAGGTCAAAGGCAAGACAATGGCACCCTTCTCTAGAATCTGCTGACCAAAGCAGCTGCATCATATGGCTTTGGGCACATATAACACCCCGGGAAGGTGACGGCTGCAGAGATTTGAGCAAATCCATAAATGATCTTTCTCATTTATGGTCATACAGTGGATGACTGGTCCTATATGTCCTCTTTGCCAATTTTTTTTTTAAATTCATCTCTGTAGCTGTTGTTCTATTCTTGCAAACACTCCTTCAAACTATGCCATAACTAAGGTAAGGCACAGTATCCATACAGTATTCTGAGTATGTCTACTCAGAAGCATGTTCTATTGGATTCATCAGAGCTTACTCCCAGGTAAGTGGAGTTTGGATTTCAGCTTCAGTGATTAGGAAAGCACACTGAAACCATCAGTAGCCTGTTAAAATCTTCCAGTTAGGACCTGCCAAGAAATCCTACACTTAATGCAAAATCCTATACATGCCTATTTACAACAATGGGACTTACTCCCAGGTAACTTTATATGATTGTTAGGTAAAGTTCCAAATCACTACACACTTACATATGAGTAAGTCCAATTGCAGTCCATTGGATTAACATCTCAGTAAAAGTTCTTAAAGACTGCATTGCAAAGAAAATAAAGACATAGAGTGCCGAGCAAAAGTAATCAGACCCCTGACCAACGCTCTCATATTACTGAATTACAAATGGTACATTGTAATTTCATCTGTATGATATTTTATTTTGAAACACTGAAACTCAAAATCAATTATTGTAAGGTGACATTGGTTTTACATTGGGAAATGTTTGCAAGGAACATAAAAAAGTGAAACATGTTGATTGCATAAGTATTCAACCCCTGTGCTTTGGAAGCTCCCAGTGTACACAGATGAAAGAAATTGCCCTATCGAGGACACAATGACGTTACCATTGGCCTCCACCTGTGAACCATTAAAGTTGCTGTCACATTGTCAAGATAAAAACCCCACTGTTGAAGGATCATTGGTCAGGCTGTGGATCGGAAGGAAAATGAAGACCAAGGAGCATTCTACAGAAGTGAGAGATAATGTAATACAAATACATAGATTAGAAAAAGGGTACAAAATAATATCCAAATGTTTGGATATCCCAGTGAGTACAGCTGGACCAATAATCAGGAAGTGGAAGCTGCATCACACCACACAGGCACTGCCAAGAAAAGGCCATCCCTCAAAACTCAGCACTCTAATATGAAGGAGACTTGTGAGAGAAGCCACAGAGAGGCCAACAATCATTTTGAAGGAGCCACAGAGTTCAGTGGCTGGGAGTAGAGTAATGGTGCACCAGTCAACCACATCAAGAATTCAGCGTAACAGTGGCCTGTAGGGGAGGCTGGCAAGAAAGATGCCATTACTCAAAAAGTACTATCTGAAAGCACGTCTGGAGTTTGCCAGAAAGCATGGGAGTGCCCCGGCTGCGATGGGGGGAAAGGTTTTGTGGTCAGATGAGACCAAGAGAGAGTTTTTTGGCTAAAACTCAAAGCGCTATGTGAGGCGCAAACCTAACACTGCCCATGACTCAAGACCAGAGCTTGGAAGATTACTTTTAAAAAGTAATAAATTAGTTACATGGCCCAAAAAAAGTAGTAATTGCAGTTACAATTACAACTGCTCTAAAAGTAACTGATTACTTTACTTTTTCTCAAAAGTAATCACTACAGTTATATTTCAGATACTTTTTTTAAAAAAATGCCTACAAGGTGCTGGCCTTGGCTGTTGCACATCTAAGTAGCCTAAAACAACATTAAAAATAAACATACACATACAGAGAGGTAGTAGAATAATTCTTTTTATCCATGATAGCAATGGTAGTCTCTCCACTAGTAAGGGAGGTGGGGAGGGAGGCAGAGGCCACCACTCAAATCTTTGCACGTCAAACCAAGTGCTGCCACCCCCACTGAGCCAGCAAGCGTAATCTCTCTCACTTAACCACCTCCCAGACCCTGCCCTGCCATCAACTAAGGGACACTCACCCAAGCAAACATTTTCCCCTGAGATGCAAAAAAGTTAAAATACCGCAAATGCAGCACAGTAGCCAGAGAGGGTGGTGGAGGCCACTTTGTGTGCCAAGTGCAAGCACACATGTTGTCATCTTTCACCTCCACAGTTCTTTTTATCTCCATTCTGCTGCTGCCCCCTTCTCCTCCTTTATCCATGTTTTTGCCCTTCGACTCCTTTTCCCCTCCACTCCATTTTTAAAAACAATTGTTTTCTCCATTCCACCCTGTCTCACTCCCCACCTCCTCCCTTGTCGCCTCCTACCCACCCACAGACTATGATGATAATGAAAGTTAAAGAGCAAAGCACAAAAGCAGGACTACAGCTGAATGTCAAGAACACTAAAATAATGACAACAGAAGATTGATGTAACTTTAAAGTTGACAATGAGGACATTGAACTTGTCAAGGATTATCAATACCTTGGCAGTCATGGAGACAATAATCAAGAAATCAGAAGAAGGCTAGGAGTGGGGAGGGCAGCTGTGAGGGAACTAGAAAAGGTCCTCAAATGCAAAGATGTATCACTGAACACTAAAGTCAGGATCATTCAGACCATGGTATTCCCGATCTCTATGTATGGATGTGAAAGTTGGACAGTGAAAAAAATGGATAAGAGAAAAATCAACCGATTTGAAATGTGGTGTTGGAGGAGAGCTTTGCAGATACCATGAACTGCAAAAAAGACAAATAATTGGGTGTTAGAACAAATTAAACCAGAACTATCAGTAGAAGCTAAAATGATGAAACTGAGATTATCATACTTTGGACACATAATGAGAAGACCTGATTCACTAGAAAAGACAATAATGCTGGGAAAAACAGAAGGGAGTAGAAAAAGAGGAAGGCCAAACCAGAGATGGATTGATTCCATAAAGGAAGCCACAGACCTGAACTTACAAGATTTGAACAGGGTGGTTCATGACAGATGCTCTTGGAGGTCCACACTAAATAGCACGGAGGCAATAGAGGTAAAAAAAATCAACTAAAATTTAAGAGGCTGAACAAAATAAAAATGTTTGCCTGACACCAAAGAGACGTAAAGATAGAAGTCACATAAGTTTCCATGGGGACAGGGTTTCCGAGATAGAATGCAGTTCTCCATCTAACCTCAAACAATGAGCACCAAGAGAAGGGCCTCTGATAGCAATCTTACTGCATGGACAGGTATATGGAAGGCAGTAGCCTTTCAGGTACCAAGCCATGTCACAGACCTTTAAAAAGGTCAGCACCAGCACTTTAAATTGGACTTAAGAGGTAGAGGGGCAACTGATGTTGTTTCAAAACTGACAGACTAATGTTGCTGTAATTTTTATTTTAGAAATTGTTTTTAACAATCTCTGAATTACAGATGCAAATATAATTAATCTAATAATATAAACATAAGAAACTGCTTCATCCTTGATGGCACAGTTACAGGAACAGATGTATTCAGACTTATTACTGCTGAATATTGCCATCTAATACTAGTCCAATATATAAAAATATCTGCCAGAGTACCTTATTCATGGGGTACCACGTTTGACAGTATCCTTCACCAAAATAAGCATTGCACTAGGAAAGATTCTATTCCATCTCAAAAGGTTATTCTCCAAAGGAAATTGGAGTTTTAGGAATAGACATTACTAAACACCTTGGGGGAAGGGGAAGGCATTCTCCTGAAGGTGTGTGGATGTATATAATTTGGGATGGCCCAAAGCGTATTCCTCATTTTCTCCATATTTTGGCTGCTAGTACCATAGATATGCAAAATTCACAATGTCCTGCACCTAAGAAAACCACTGAGCCAGACATGATTTAATGCCATTTCATAGAGGGGAGTCTCCTGCATGTGCGATTTTGGAATGGCCCAAAGCATACTGTGGGTGCTAGAGGCGCTCTGTCTCTTATGTAAGGGGCTGTGTATGTATGCATATAGAGCAAATGTGTGAGTTTCAATTGGTGAAAATTATTGTGGATTTCAAAGGGGAAAGTCCCCCACTCAAGGGGGGTTACTATATGGAGTAGACCAAAGCTTATCTGGGGTTGAATGAGTTCACTGCATACGTTTCTGTTGCAAGGAACTGATAGCTGACAGGATGAATTGCTGGAGATTTTAAAAAGAGATACATGAAATATCCATACTAATAACTGATTGTCACGTTATTCCACATCAAAAAGCTTCATAGCAAGGGTCTCCGACCCTTACGGGCCCAGAGGCACATTTAGAGAAACTGCATTAGACACCATACAATTCCATTTTCCCAGAAGAAAATCAGTAACAGGCAAAGCAACTAAATGCACTCCAAAACAAAACTGAGATCATAGCCAATCCTCCCACAGAAGCTCATTTTTTAAAGGTAGATGCAGGCCTTGGCAGGCACTTGAGGGGGGGTTGAGGGTGCTACCAGATTAAGGACTGCAGCTTTGAAAAGTATCAGCTGGTGGATGGCTGGAGCTGATCACCAGTGGTCGGAGGCGGAGAATGCTTTTTTTAAAACTGTGCAGATGCCACACTTTGTGCAAGCAGCAGCTTGGTAAGTGCACAGGACCAGAAAGGACTGTGCAAGCGGGGGGCGGGGCTGCAGGACGAGCGGAGGGGCTGCAGGATGAGTGGGGGATGGCAGTGCAAATGGGCTGGAAAGGGTAACACACACACATCGTCACTCACCTCCATTCTGCTACTGCTGCCTTCTACTCCTTTATCCTTGCTGGTCTGGCTCTTGACTTCCTCCCTCGTGCCTCCTAACACAGAGCACGAGGGAAGGAAGAGAGACACTGCGCAGAAGCCCAGTTTGAGGCACATGTCTTTTGTGCACCAGTCAGAGGATCATAGAATCATAGAATAGTAGAGTTGGAAGGGGCCTATAAGGCCATCAAGTCCAGCCCCCTGCTCAATGCAGGAATCCAAATCAAATCAGTCTGCTCTGTGATGCCTCATTCATCCATGCAAGTCATCCCTAGACCTGGGCATGCAAATCCAGTAATGTAGTGGCAAATTCAGAAGTGCAGGGTCCCTTGATGACAGTCACAGCCACACGCCCTCCCCCCTTTTTTCTTTTGCTGCTGGGTTGAGAATGAGATCCTTGTTAATGCCTTCTCCCACAACAACAAACATCCCTGGGAGCCAATCAGCATGACAGGGGTGAGTGTTAGCCACTGAAGAGAGTCCTCTCAGTAGCTCACTCACCTCCTTTCACTCTGATTGGTTCCAATCAGCAGCAAAGGTCAAGGAAGCATGTTAGAAGGTTCTTCTAAGTGGCTAACACACTCCCTTTTCATGCTGATTGGCTCATAAGTCATTGGAGGCTAGGGACCTGCTGGAACTCTGCTCCCAAAAAAGTAAAGGGTCTAAGACCCCTCGAGACCCCAGACAACTACACCCCTGAGCAAACCTGAATCAGCCCTAATGGAAATCAGAATCTCTAAATCATCAATGAAAACACTGTTAAAGGTCAAAGTAATGCATGTAAAAATACATATGCCAATGATTTTGCATGCAACAAAGAGGTTATGGCATTTTAAGCTGTAATCAAACCACGTTAAGTGATCTTGAACATGCAACACACACACACCCAGAAATACCCCAGAGTGCACAGGTAATTAGAAAATAAGAGTTCTTGTATGCTATCTGGCCAAGATTCTCAAAAAGTGGGGCTAGCCTGGAAAATATTGCACACAAAGCTGCTCACCTAATATTTTAGAGTTTTGGACACAACAGATCAACTTTTGTTTCATTCTGTTCCCTAGTACAGTAGGGAAATTTAACTCGCTCTTCCAGCATCCAAAGTACTAAATATATTGCAATTCTACTGCAAAACAAAAGTTTTTTTTAGGGGGGAGGGTTTAATAGGAATTGAAGATTTCAGCAGCAACTCTCCAAAAATTAAATTTCCATTATGCACGCATTTGTACAGAGCATGCAATCCTACGCACACTTACCAGAGAGTAAGCGCCATTCAACCCAGTGGGTAATACTACTGAGAACAGCACTGTTAAGCCTCCAAAGCAAGTTACTTTCCCGAAAGCCCTTTTGGGCTGTTAAATACCTCAAAGTGATGGCGGGTAAACGGAAGAAGCCAGGTGCTCCAGCCCCAGTGCCTTCATTCCTCAAGGCAATGAGGGTCTGCCCCAGTCCTCAACTCAGCCCAGGGAAGGAGGAGCACCAACTCTACCACCGGGGCGATTCCCTTTGTTAAATGGCCCATCGCAGGAGCCGAGATGGTTTTGAAGGAGCACTGCTCAGAAGGGACGCGCCGGAGAAACTTCATTCCCACCCACCCCGCCCCGCAAGAGGCAGGAGAAAGAAGAAGCACTCTTCCCGGCGGAGGCTCAAACTTGGCAGCCCCGTGGAGCTCGGTGAGGGCGACGTACACCTGGATGCGGAGCCCCCATCCGCCTCGCCTGGCAGACATCCCCGACCGGGAAGTTGAGCGGGGCGAGGCTGGTGTCTGGCTGGAGACTCATCGGCTGTATCTTCCTCCTGCTGCTGCAAACCAGCCGGGATGGCTTTTTCTCCGCGCGCACCTTGCTTCTGTGCCTGTCGCCGCTTCCTCACCCGCCTCTGCCGAGCCAAGCCGCCCAGACTTCCCGTTTCCCCCTCAGTAACATCAAATGTAACACGGGAAGCATTACCTTTCCTGCTAAAAAGTAGGGAAATTGCTAGTCGTTCTGTTACTAGCAAAATGTAATAAATTTACCCTCTCGTTACGCAAAAAAGGAGTGAATTACAAGTAACTCGTTATTTCTAACGAGTTACTTCCAAGCTCTGCTCAAGACACACCATCCCTACAGTGAAGTATGGTGATGACAGCATCATGCTGTAGGGATGCTTCTCATCAGCAGGGACCGGGCATCTTGTTTAGGAAGAATGGATGGAGCAAAATACAGGGAAATACTGCAAGAGAACCTGCTTCAGTCCACTCAAAAAGTGAAGCTTGGGAGGAAATTCAATTTTCAGCAGGATAATGATCCCAAGCACAAGGCCAGAACAACATTGGAGTGGTTCAAGAACAAACAGGTGAATGTCCTATAGTGGCCCAGTCATAGCCCTGATCTCAATCCCAATAAGAATTTGTGGCGCTCTTTGAAAATTGAGGTCCACAAGCGACGTCCAGCCAAACTGAACAACCTGGATCGAATCTGCCAAGAAGAATGGGACAAAATCCCTGTGACACTGTATGGAAAGCTGGTACATACCTACCCCAAAAGACTTAAAGCTGTTATTGCTGCGAAAGGTGGCTCTACCAAATATCAATGTGTGGGAGTTGAATACTTATGTAAGCAACATGTTTCACATTTTTTGTTTCTTACAAACATTTCCCAATATAAAACCAATGTCACCTTACAATAATTGATTTTGAGTTTCAGTGTTTCAAAATAAAATATTATACAGAACGAAATTACAATGTACCATTTGTAATTCAGTAATATGAGAGCATCGGTCAGGGGTCTAATCACTTTTGCAAGGCACTGAAACACAAGCTTATTATTCAGTGCTACTGTTTCTGCAAATCTCTTCTTTGCAGGGATTAAACACCTTCTAATCAGAACTTTCAAAGTGAGAGATGGCTGTAATGAAAAAAAACTGCTCATAAATGCACTATGAAAGGAATGAAAGAAATTTCTTGCTCTTTTCTTATTTTAGTGTAATTTCTAAGCTTCAACTTTGTATGCTTTATTTATATTTGCATTAACAGCATGTTTTAAAAGTGATTTAACTATATGTAAGATTAAACAGATTCTTCAGCAAACTGGGTTTGAGAGTAGGGAGAGCAGAGAACAAGGCAACAGGGAAGTGCCAGACACAACCAGCGCATGTACAGGAATAGAAGAAATCTACTCTGTTGCCAGTACCATATTCTAGCAATCAATCAAGATTTGTGAAGGGGAGGAGTGAGTGGGCAATTAGAATTTTGCACGGCTATTCAAATACAATATTTTCAAGAATTAATTTAACTTTATTTGAATGAATCTTTTTTGATAAATATGTGAAAGTAAACAGTCTTTAGCACACATTATACTTGTTATTTCTGTGTTACCATACAGTATAAAACTAACAAGACTTTTATAGTTAGCCAACAAGAAAAGTTATTGATGCTCAACTTGTCTCCTACCTGTATCTTCAATGAACTCCACACACTTCTCAACAAATAGTGGTATATGTTTTTCAGATGTAACCAGATCCTGCAGGGGCATCCCAAAGTAATTACTTTCCCAGTTTCTACGAGTTGGTGGATTAAATGTCTTGGTTTTCTTTTTTTGCTGCAACACAACAACAGCTTTCTTAGCCAAGTATGTCAGTAACTAAAGTAAAAATTTACTAATATCTACATAAGATCATACCTGTAACAAACAAATCTTAAAAAAACTAATTTTGAAGGTATTAATTTATGATGTATTTAATAAAAAGAGCAAACAAGCTTTTCAACAGTGTTAAAAATCTTTCTGCAATACAATCTATGCAAGGTAATAAAAAGCTAAGCAAGATATGGGAGGTTATCTTTTATTAAGTGTTTTGGTTTCCATTTTTATTTTTTGAACTTCCTTTGTAATATATGGATTATTTTTCAGGTATATGGATGGGAGGAATGTTAATTTTCTATGTTATGGTTCAATGTAGGATTTTTTCTTCTTTTAAAATGAAAATGAATAAAAAGAGTAAATGAACAAAAGCTAAGCAACAATATGGTTTGGAATACTATATTGAACTTAAAGGTTTACGCAACTGTGACCTACATTTAAATGTGTTCTTACATGAGCTGACAGAACATCAATTGATACAAGTTGCACCCCCCATTTCTGCTAACTTTCCCCTCCTAATGACACCCATTAGGCCATTTCCTAAGCTGTTTATAAGGTCTCTTCATTCCAGTGGCACTTTCAGAGTAGAGGAAGTACAGTGGGGAAGAGGGAGCAGGAAATCCCCATTGTGCAAGCAGAATTTTACTTGTATGCCTTTGGATCTAAATCCTTGTTTATCAAGACCTACACTGAAAAACACTACAGAAAATATGTTTCTGTGAGGTGCAAGAAAGATACTCTTTGCTGGTTAAGATGAGCTACAGATTTTTGTTGCTGTTGTTTTCTAAACAGTTCAGAATAATTGCAGCAGAATATTCAACTGTTTACAGTTTACAAGTGCAGCACTTTCAGGGCACAAAATTCTTTACAGAACGTATTGTATTAGCTAGAATACTGTAAAATAAGCCAATACGATATCTACTATACAGATCTGAGGCTGAGAAATGGTGCCTTAGGCCACAAAATATATCTATGGATCTAATTACATTTGAATCTACAAGCATCAAGTCAGGTCCAATATGCTATTCACTAGGTCACATTGGCTCTCAGTTGCTTTGGCTTTAATTTTCAAATATTGCATAGGCATTACACCTTTCTGGGTTTTTCCCCCCCAAAAAAGTTTCACACTTTGAAATTATAAAACTACTAATTTTGAATTAATGCTATTAGAAAGGTCATCATTTAAAATTCCTGTTATGTGTAGGAACTGAAGCATCACCTCCTTTTTTGTTCTATCCACACAAAAAGATCTGGGACTCCTGGAAGGAGCCCACGTTGAAAAATAGCTGCTGGAGGATTATCCCACATGGCTCAGAATGGCATTGTCGCAGATACCACACGTAAACTAAAAAAATAATGTTTGAGCTTTTTTCCATTTTGCTACACTGTGGGTTCCCTTCTGATGTTCTGACATAGACTTGCATGAACACTGGGCAATACCCAATACACTTGTTCCATTAATGCATGGATTTAAGTTTTCACAACTGAACTTCCTCTCCCTCCACACCCTCCCCAAATCTGCTTGAGACAATTCAGAGAACTCCCAGAACAGATTTAGAGGAGTGTAGGGGGATATGACAGGGGAAATGTTTGCTGCGTAAGTGTAAATCCTTGTGCTAATGGAATGTACTTAACGCTGCACTGGATATTCTATATTTTTTTTACTACTGTACAAGCCAGAAGTCAGATATGTATTAATGATATGCCATGGGTATCTACATGTGCATTTCATATCATTTTAAAAATCAGCAATATAGTTCAAATAGCCTCCTGATTAAATCATTTGCAACCCCTGGCCTATCATCCTAAATTATATTCACAGTTACAATCAGTAGACTAAACCTCACAACAGAAAATGTATTTTCCTTGTTAACCTCTCACTAATAGTGTATAAACTAGTGAAGATCTCTCCCTTACTCCCGCCCAAAACAAAATACTAGGTTGCATCATTAGTATCAAAATATACACATACATAAGGGAAGATAAAACTAATTTTAAAATAACACTACTTATCCGCTTGATTGCATAAGCGCAAGTTAGAAAATAAAAAAAAACATTGCATGAAAACATCATTCCACTTATCATGGGCATCTGTCAGTGATCCCTGAATAAAATAGTAGTAACAGATGTAGAATGCAAGCTTCAGCCATATGCCAACAGCCAAATATTGAGTTCTTTTAGTTAATAAAGCCCTGACCCTATGCAGGGTTTTCCTACAGAACTGAATAAAGTTGCTGAATTGCTAAAGATAATTTTTATTAGCAGCTCAAAATTCTGAAGACTTTTTGTATAAAATATTTATGGTTCATGAAAAAGTTTAAAGTTTTTTTAAAAAAATGTTTTTAAATATGTTTTATTTTAATGAATTTTAAAGTCTGCTTTTATGAAGTTTTAAAGTGTTTTTAGTGCTTTTGTTTGCCACCTGGGCTCCTTACTGGGAAGAAAAAATGGAAATGGACTGTCGTCAAGTCGATCCCAACTTATGGCAACCCTATGAATAGGGTTTTCATGGTAAGCAGTATTCAGAGGAGGTTTTACCATTGCCTTCCTCTGAGGCTGAGAGGCAGTGACTGGCCCAAGGTCACTTAGTGAGCTTCATGGCTATGTTGGGATTTGAACCCTGGTCTCCCAGGTCATAGCCCAACACTGTAACCACTACAAACCACTACACCACACACCACATACTTCTCACCATCACATTAACTTGTATCCCATTTTTAAAATGGGACATTTTCACAGACACCTGGCAACTTCAAAATAATTTTATCACTAGTTTTGTTGATAGCATTGTATTTTGGTAACACAAAGATTATGTTACAGAAACTTTTTTAAAACATAAAAGTTTATAGTGGAAATAGTAAGACCCCAGGGTTGACTCCATTTCTTAGACACCCAGTGACCAGGAATCAGGAAGCGCTTCTTCCAGTGCCTGAGCTGAAGTAGTTTCTGCAAGCAGCATAGTAGCTGAAAAGGTTAATCCCTTTCCAAGACCATTCTAGATTTTTAAACTGATGTCTTTCTAGTTCTCCTACTTTATTAATGCTGCCCAGAGGTTATCGGGTAGCGTAAAAATAGCACAAAGTAATAATCAGAACTAAGGCACAGCAGATCTATACAGCGCAGGCAAACTCCCTCACATATAAGTAATCATGGTTCTAAACAATCTTTAATCTTTTTTAACTGCTTCTCCAGGCACATCATCATTACTGCCTTTTCTAATATTTTATCAAAGTAACTGTTTTATTTTTTAGTCGTACTTTGTAAATTTACCAAAAAAAAAAAAAAAAAAGCATTTCTCCAGGGTAAAAAATCATTCTGGGCCAGTATCTTTTCAAAACTAACCATACAAGCCACTAAAATACATAGAAAGCTGGCAAAATGTTTAAGCTATCCTTAAAGGCTATTGAACTAAAGACACGTTTTCATTCCGTAAAGTTCTACAACTACCTGTGTTAAATAATAATTATCAAGAAGAGTGCTAATTGGAAGGTTTAGATGCAGGGGCTTTTCCCTGCACAGCACCCTTTTGCATATGACACCCTATCCAAAAGGGCTATCCACATAAGATTGTTTCCACAAGTTGACTGCCCCATGTCAGGACACAACAACCTACTAAGCTCAATGACAGTATGCATATATACCGCATTCTGCTTGTGAACATGTCTCACAGCTGCCCACTTCCAAGACAACAAAACACTGAACTAGATCTGCATAGCATCAGTAGGTTGTTTTTTTTAAAAAAAGCACCTAACTCCATTTTATATTTCAAGATCATTAAGGCACTTCCAAAAAGATAATGTAGAAAAAACAATTATGTTAAAATTTTGAAGCAGCCCATTCCCCTCCCCTATTTAATTTTTCACATTTTACATACTTAATTCAGGAACAGGTATTTCAAATGTTGACCCAACTTTACTGGCATCTTAAATACTACACAATTATTTACACTCTTTACATTGGCCAATAATAAAGCACCTGCTATACAATGAATAATGCCTCTCTTGTTACTTCTTTAAAACAAAACAAAACCTGTGCAAATCACAGCTATGTATTTAGTAGCAAGAGAAAGCAAATTTATTTTTATTCGCTGTAATAGTTCTGCCTCAACCAGGGCTGTGGAGTCGGTACCAAACCTTCGACTCCGACTCCTCTATTTTTCTACTGTCCGACGCTGACTCCACCCAAAATTGCTTCCAACTCCACAGCCCTGGAAAGGGCTGTAAATATCTTTTTAAATTGGAAGCTCTCATATGAGCATTTTTATCGCTGCCTGAATATGCGCTGATCTTGGCATCACAGCATTTGTCTTCATCTGGGTCCTGTGTCATACACTGACACACAAAATGTTTTCCATCTTGAGTTATGGTGAAATGCTCAACTACAGCTGACTCATGGGAAGCTTTTTGACATTTTGAATTTATATTTTTTTAAAATTTTCAATCAAAATTTATTTTGAAGCCAGAGTTAGAGGTGGTACATTTCTACCGACTCCGACTCCACCCAAAATTGCTTCCGATTCCACGGCCCTGGCCTCAACAATAGCCTCTTCAGATATCAGAGGGACCTACCAAACATTGTGGCCTGTGCCATGCAGGAAAGCGGGGGGAATCAAAATCAGATTGAGGAATTTTGTGTTCCACTTGTGCAAGATTCCTCCATCCCTTCTGGACAACAGAGTCCACAATATCTGATAGCTCCCCCATATACCTTCTATAAAGGCAGAGTAATGCAGAGGAAGGGAAAGATACACCACCATGCAAGGTGCCTCCCACTTACACAACACTGGAAACAGCTTACTGAATCTTGAAAAAGAAAGTTTTAAACAGAAAGTTTTTTTTAAAAAAAATCTTACTTTCTTGTCTTCTTTTACTTTCTGAGTTTTCTTCTTCATCTTTTTGTCATCTAACTCTTGATCTGATGTAATTGCAGGATTATCAATACCACCTTTCCATGTTTCTACAGGGGACAGAAGTGGATCTTCTTCACTGCCACGGTGTCTTCCTTTTCTTTTAGTTTTAGATGTTGTAAAAGCTTCATCATCACTTGCATCTGAATGTGCTCGCCTATAATAAGATTTGGCTTTGCTGAACAGTGTTTTAGATTTATATTTGTATTTTGAAGGTCGTCTTTCTCCGTGGGTCTTTGAAATTCTGTCAGAAAATCCATTTTCTTCATCTCCTTGGGCATTATTTATAGTAAATGAATTTCGAATTTTAATCGTGCGATTCTGACTATCATCTGGAATAGCGTAGGTATCATCAGTAACACCTCTATGCTTGAACACAGTGTCAATAGGTTCTGCATAATTATCAGACTGATCTAGATCATCAGATGGTGCCAGCGGCATTCTTGTTTTTCTTGGTTTACTAATACCTGCCTCAATGGTTTTTAACAGATTTGGATCTAGTTTTTTCACATTTGTCTTGGATACAATTGGTTTCGGCTTTATGGGAGGAGGCACTTTATGGTTGCGTTCGTGATCATGACAGTTAAGTGGTGTGCTATGAACAGGATATTCATTACCTTCCAAATCTAATCGGTATTTTGAGCGATCAGGTGTTGGGAGCAGCTGTACATCATCTCCGATTGGACTGTAAGGCGGTGGGGCTTCAGTATCATCTTCTGAATCGGGATAATAGTTATAAGCAAGAGCACTTCCTCTGGGTGAATGCAAGAAAACATCCTCACTTGTATGTGTTGCCTCTCTTGTACTATCAGACATATAAGAATTTTCAATCATGTTTTTCTTCTCTAAAACATCACTGAAGAACAGTGTGAAAACTTCAGTCTGACGGTGATATTGAGATAAAGAATACAGAGCTGTAAATTTAGCAGTAATCTCAGTAGCTATATGTTCACCTTCAGTCATTAATTCTTTGATAGCTTCATTCTCAAAAAAGTCTGCCTGACTGTCAGTAACGGCCACCAATTGGACAGGAATAGTATCTTGTACTTCTGAAAGAAATGCTCGAAGCATTCCCATAGATGCCTTTCGTTTAGCAGAGTAAACTAGTATATACCCATGAACAAGTTCATCTTTTCTTACACCAATTGAAGAATGATATGATAATATTGTTATCTGTATTCGCCTCCGTTTTTCACCTATAATTTTATCAAGCATTAGGGAATTATTCTGGCCAGCCTGAGCAGCACTACAGGAATGAGAATCAAGAAAGGGTGAAAGAATAAGATCTACGCTGAAAGGATCTCCACACATGGCACACATAACAATTCTCAAATCAGCTTCTGAAAGGTCTTTAATTGTAGGAACAGGACTTACAACATCAAAATTGTGTTTAACTGCCTCCAGAACTCCCCGCAAAGCTTGTTTTATTTGAGCCTCATTAAATTTCCGTGGGTAAGTACCACCAGGCACATCTATAAAAGGGCACTGCAACTTATTTGCCAATTGCTGTCCTTGGTGTCTGAGAATTGGCAAATGCTTGTTAGCACTGTCTCTCTGATTAGCCAGTATTAGTGTAAATGGAAGATTGGCCATATATTTGTCTCTTCTTATTTGAGATGCTTCTGTCCTGATTTTCCCAATGGACTCTCCAATAAAACTGAGTGATTCAATTGAATTAAACACACAGAAACATCCATGTGGTTTGAAGGCAGAAGTCCATAAGTGGCTTAGAAGATAAGGTGACTTTGCATCAACTGGTCTAAGATCAAGTTCATATATTTTTCCATCTAAAGCATACTCATCATCCGTGGATTGAGTCCGAATCTCATTTGCCAGCTCATGCGCAAGGCCATCTTTACCCAAAATGAAAATATTAACTTTATCAATATTGGCACTATCATGATATAAATTTAAGCGACCGTGGTCCAATTGCAAGAGACTACTGGCAAGCAACTGCTCTACTTTAATGTCCATACAGTTTTGGCCACTGAGGCATGTTTCTTTTGTGGGATGATACACAAACCCTATATGTTTTAGTAAAAGAGACTCTCTATCGGGTGCAAGTTTCTGTAAAGCTTTGTATCTAGGCTCTTCACTCAGAACCGCATGAATTTCATTCATTTTATCAGAACTAGGTGTTGCATTCAAATCCAGGTCATAAAACAGTTCTGAATGTTCAAAAAGCATTTCCTGAAATTCCTCTTTGGCTTTTTCAACTATTTCCCGTTGATGCCTACTATATACCTCTCTACTATCCACCTCTGTGATATATTTAAAAGCTTCATCCTCCATTACAAAACACATAACTTCTTCCCAGGGCTGCCCAGGAGAAATGAACTGTATTTTTTCAAGTGTTTTTTTGAACTTCTCCTTCATTTCAACTCTCCTTTTTTCTGATATTAGATGCTGCACATGATTTTGATAGACCTTTTCAGCTTCTAGTGTGTTCAAAAGGTCAAATGGAATTCTCCTGTCATTCACTTTATCTATGTGGTCAGTTTCATCCCAGGGCGTTTTCTCCAGCACCACAAAACATAGTTGGAAATCTGGTCTTTTTTCCACTAATTTCAAAGCTTCAGTCCAATTCAAATGTTCAATTTCTTCAAGATTTGACAGAAGTGTGTTAAAAGCTCTTGGTAATGTATTAATATATTCATCTCTTCTTTTTCTTATATGCTCTTGCTTAAGCTGCTCTATGTGTTTTGAAAATGTATTTTTGGCCTTCTTTGTTCCCTCTAAATTGATGTATTCTTCATAATCTGGGTGATTTTTCAGTTTATTACTAACAGTTTTCCAAGTGGCATGATAGTCTCTCACAGTCTGCACAAGTTTCTCAAATTTATCTGTTGAAGTCACAACAAGTTGTCTCTGTGTTTTATAGGCATCCAGATAGGGTATTATTTTAGGCTTACCGCGGGTTTTATCCATCATTTGTACCAGTGCAGTAAAACACGTCTCTACATTGACATTGAATCTTGCCGATGTTTCTACTACCGGAAGGTTCTTCTTATTTGAAGCAAATGCCTGAACCTCTCGTAAATAATGTTCCACGCATTCGTCACATTTAGTTGCTGCTATTATTATAGGCTTTTTAGATTTTGATAGCTGAATATAGAGGTTATTCACAAATTTAAGTTGGTCATCAAACTTCCTATTGCATCCTTGACTTACATCAATGCATAATAAAAATCCATCAGTGTTTAACTTCCCTTCAGGCATTTGCTTTTGCTCAAAGTCTTGCTCCAATCCCAGCTGATCTGTGCAAATATACATAAGTTTTTCTGCTGACTGCAATTTGGTTGCAGCTGCACGTTTTATATATGGTTGCAAGTTTGTACTCCGATGGGGTAGAAAAGTCTGATCATCAATGAACTCAGTTTGTTCAATAACATGAATCTTGCAGTCTACTCCATCCTCTCCACATTGTGTTATGTCACCCCAGTACAAAAAGTGATCATTATTAACAACTCGTCCACCAAAGTCAATTGTGCTAAGCACAGAGGTATGTTCGGGGTAATATTCATCTGCTTTTGAACGTACAAATCTATTGCACAAACACGATTTCCCAACTCCACAGTTCCCCTTATCTTTTTCAGTCCCCGAAAGTCCAACCACACTAATAGCATAGGATGGGGGACGAGGCTCTTTGTTCTTTGCCATCATAGTGTTCTTCTCATCCTTCTGTATTTACCAACACAACCAGTTGTAGTGTTCATTCTTAAAAGTGCCTCTACACGCTAAAATGTTATCTCCAAATTTTCAAAATTAGTTTCAGTTCTTCTTTGATTCCCATGCATACAACAAACTTAGATGTTCAAATCAAGTGGTCCCATGTTTCTGAAAGGGAAAGAAGAAACAGTCTGTCAATTACAGTTATCTATAGTTCAATTTTAAATGTTAAAATAAATTCAGAGACATATATTTGATGCTTTTAAACAAGTTATATATAAAATTAGATTTTACCTTTACTGTAAATTTAACCATAATGGCTTATAAAGAATCACCTTCCTTTGGTATTGATTAAGGTACAGGACTTTTATATCCCTTTGTGTAAACGATTAGATTAAAGTGCTTTGATCTGTTACTTCTTAACCTAAATGCACCATATATGCATTTAGCACTCTAATTTTAAGCACACTTATATGAAATCATGTTCTATCAACCTCAATGGCTCTTGATTCCAGTTAACATCCCTGATCCAGCAAGGGCAACCCCAGTGAAAACACAGGCACTTATGTCTGGACAAGTGTCCTGGTTAGGACATTAAGGCTGCAATCCAATACACACTTACCTGAGAGTAAGCCCCACTGAACCCAATGGAACGTACTTCTGAGTAGACAGGTATTGGATTGCAGCCTAAGCAAGTAGAAGGATGTTGTGCAGCCAATACTCAATGTATTTATGATACATAGGCAATAACTGCAGAACCCTATCCTCCAAAAAGTAGATAACTGATGTCAAAGCTGACCACAACCACCATCTAATCAGAGGAGATCTTCACACACAGCAGCTTGAATGCATACATTCAGTTTCAGCACACAAAGTTCTCCGGACTGGAATGTTAGTTCTATCAATTTCAACTGAACTTCTAATTAATTGCATTTAGAAATGGAACCTGAACCATGTCACAAATACTTATGATTCAGCATTGGTGAGTTTTCTCTCCTTTCAAAACAATGAGGTTTCAAAAGGCAGAAAGCGAGCACATAAGCAACAAGAGAAAAAATGTTTTTTAAAAAACCTGGAACAGAAACATGAGATATTTAGAAGTAATTACAGACATTTAATAAATCTCACTTCAAAGTGTCTCCAAACTGTATAACTAATGACATTGTTTGATCAAAGTATAACCCCCACCAGGAGAAGCTTGTGAGCGGGTGAGGCAGCAGTGACAGCCTTCCAACAGGAGGGCTGCATTCACGAGGATGGGGAAGGGCAAAGCAGCAGCGAGTTCAAAGGAGTCCAGGTTGGAGGTCGCAATACCACCAATCTGGCAATGCTGCTGACCTCGTTGACACCTCACCCTCGTCCTGGCAAATGCAGCACTGCACAGCTGCCACTCTGCTCCCCCCAGGCACCGCTGCTGGACCCCACTTAACTGACTTCATAAATAATGGATTATAAGGCGGTTTAAAGAATTAAGATGCTAATATTGGTTATGATATCCTACACATCCTGTACATCCAAGATGTAATTGGCCACAACCCACAGCCTGTGTTTACCTAGGGCTCCCTTTGCCTGCAATGGAAAATGTTCTCTCCATTTCCATAATGAAATTTGGGAAGCTCTACCTATATTCACAGAATTGCTTCTCTGGACTATACTTAATGTAAAGATCAGATTGTGAGCCCTTTTCCCAATAAATTCAATAGGATATTATCAGGCATTAAAAAGAGTTTGGTAGATGAAATTATACTAGTAAATCACATAGTTCAGGAGGCATCATCTTCAGAACATAGTTGAATCCTTTATTTCCATTGTTGCCTCTGACAAACATTTTTTGTAAATAGAAGTCTTTTGCTAGCAAAACTTGGCTGATGTTGTGTTTCCATGGTTCAAAGACTAGCTGCCATATTGCCAATCAGGAAGGACAGATGTAGTTTCAAGCATGACAGATGGCCTGGTGATCAAGGAAGATTGTTTTGTCTTACTTTGTAGAATGGAGTGTTTTTACTAAAACATATTCCTCAGCTTCTAGTAAGGCATAAGTTTACTCATTCCTGCTGTCCTATTGTGGTACACAATCTGGATTACGTTGATTAATCTCCTCAGAATATTTGCTAGCATTCCTGCCTGGCACAGTTGTGATATGCAGTTATCTTCTTGACCCTCTGACCTTCTAAGTGAAAGCTTAAGGGGTGCTCCAAGTAAAACTTAAAAAAATAGAAACCAAAAACTGATAATAAAAATGTCCTTTAATTGTCCCACAGGATTTGCTCCTCTATCAAGCATTCACCCAATTGGGTGAATTAGTCTGCAAGAGAAAAAATGCTCAAGAGCATGAGCATGGGATAGGTTGGGAAGAAATAAAGATGGTATAAGGGTTGCAAAGCAAAACCAAGGTGTTCTCCAAATCCTTCTCCTACTTGGGCTTTGCAAGCCACTGTCTTTTCCCAGAAAGCCGAACTGCCAAATAGCTTTCTTAAAGCCTGATCAGACACTACTTCCCAATATGGGATTCTCCTCAGAAAACAATCAGGGAAGGTTACTCAGGACTCATGGCAGCCTGCATACTTCTTATTCTTTGCTTCCCAACTTCTTCACTGCAGAAAAATGATGAATGCCCAAACTTGGAGATTATTATTAATTGTTCTTTTACCAGCCCAAGACAGCTTACAACAAATAAAAATTAAACACTAAAAACAAAAATAAAAACATGTTCCACCATAAAATACAGCATAATGGCCAACAATAAATCATGCAAGTATGGCCAGTTACACTATGGTCTGAAGGTATGCAGTATTATTATACGATTCCAGATATCTGAATGCAGAATCTTCCTTGAAAGTTTGACCTGGGTCAAGGAGACTCTACGAATAACTGTGGTGTCATCTCCCTCTTTGAGCCTAGTTACCATAGTGAAGAAATAAGAGGGGAGAAAGTACAATTCAAAGGTCTGTTTACATAAGGTAGAACCCTGTGATTTGTTGACACATCCTCATTCTACCGTTCTCTGTAGATTTCTAGGGGCCATCACTGATGGTACCCTACTTTCCCTCCCTCCAAATGTTTTAACTCTCCTTCATTTACGTGACTTCAGCTATCATTTACAATGATAACTTCCAAACCTAAATGAAAACATCAGAGTTGCATTTGATTGCTTTATTTCTGGATGTTCTACTTAGCTCAGATTGGTGACATAGCAAAGGCTGCTAATTTTCCCTCTGAGATTCTTCCTGATCCTCAACCTCTGCATGTGCCATAGCAGCAGTCAATCTCAGAATCATTTTCAATCCCTTCTCCTGTACATTAAAGTGGTCACAACTTCAACCACTTTCTTTTTCATTATCCCCAATATGTAGCCTAGTTTTTACATCGGTATGTAATATTAAAATGAAGGTCACCTTTCATTTGAAGGACTGTAGCCTCCCACCCATTGCAACCTCCTCTTCTACATTAGATTGAAAATACCCAAATTTACCTAATCTCCTATTGCTAGACCTTATCAGTCAATTCTCCTGGAGTACTTTCCAGCCTCTCCTTACAATCCCACATTGCCACAATCCAGAAAGTCACTGTTTACTCTCTATTTACTTCCCCCACCAGGACACCAAACACTGATTTTTCAAGCAGGAAGAACTTTAAATGCAGTTTGTAAGGTGGTGCAGGGATCTGCTGTTGGGAGAGCAGAAAGTTTTAAAGTTCCATTGGGCTTTTTGCTCACTCAAAATGATTCTTTCGATTGCAACCGGTATGCCCATCTATCTTTATTTGCCACTTCATGTTGCTCATTTCATTTCATGAAACCACTTTTCTCTTTCAAATCTTTCAACTTTAATCTCTCCTCACCTCCCTTGCCATTTAGTTATATGACTCCTGATCTTCAGTAAGTCCCCAACTATTGTTTGAAACAAGCCAGTACAAGGCAGATGAACTAGTAGCCTGGTTGACACTGTTGACTAGGAATCAAAATTCCAGGTAGTTGAGTGAGCAGACTGGTGAAAGAGGGACAGACCCTTCTGTCCCTCCTTCACCTACTCACTCAGATTCTGTACTAGTCACAGAGGAAGTGATATCCCTTACTTTTTGGCCCATCTGGGTGTGAAGCAGCTGCTACTCTCTTCTTCATTCTCAATGCCTCTGGGCCTTGTCCTCAATGCACAAATTGTAAGCAAGGCCCAGAGCCATTGGGAATACGAAAAATGTGGTAACTACAACTGCCTCATGTCCAGTTCTGTAAGAAAACAAACTGGAAGACACAGCCATCACACATTTCTTTATTCTCAGTCAGGGGCACTGAGACTAAAGTAGTTAGTGGCAGCTGCCCAAACACAGCATTCTATTTACAACATTGGATACGAGTCAGGCAAACCTGCAACTCGTGTCATTATTTATATCTCAGGGACAAGGCCCAGAGGCACTGAGAATAAGGAAGTGAATAGCAGCTGCAGCTGAAGCTGGGCTGGGCTGAGCTGAGCTTAGTGCTGGGCTCTTGAGAGAGTACGAGATGGCTCTGCTTGCCAATACCAGTCCCCTGTACTGTTTGCCACTGTTGCTGGTCCCCTATCAGGATCCCTCCGAACCAGGACCCTGGGGAAACCTCCTTGGAAAATGAGGTGTGGAAGCCTAGGAGGAGCCCACTATATTCATGGCATCCCAAAGTTCCTAGTACTGTGGACATCTTTGTCCCTTCCCCCATATCATATCCAAACCCTGCTCTGACCCTCAATTCTTTCCCCTAGAGGTCAAGAGCAAAGTCATCAGAGAAGATGTAGCTGTGAAAAATGATCCAGCAGAAATCCAAGAAGAGGAGGGACTGTTAATGAGGATACAAGCATCTCAGTCTCTCTCAACCTCTTGTTGGCATATTAAGTCCCTACCAAGCTCCAGCTCCCTCTTGCTCTGCTCCTGTATGAGAGGTTGGTCACAAACTTCCCCCTAACTGTTTGCCACCACTTGTACCCATCTATCCCAGTAAGCCTTTATATTGTGGGGAGGGATTACCAGGAAGACCCTGGGGGCTCCACTAGAGAACCCTGCCTCAAACCTGGTGCTGGCCTCAATAGCTAGCAAACATAAAAACACCCACAGTGGACTGGTGAAGGAATGAGTCTCCTCTGCTAGCCTGTTGCATTTCCTACCTTCAAATTTTTTTTACTAGTTTACTTTTTATTCATATGAGGGATTTGGCAAAGGAGCAATGAGTGCTTTGTTCATCCTCTACCAGCCCCTCTTGCATGTAAAAAGCAGGAGTGTAAAAACATTTGTAAGACTAGTAACTTTGGGGGGCTTACTAACAAGGCTGCAATACATAAGAAAACACAAGATTAAGGATGGCTCTAGGGAGAGGAATTACATTGTAAAGTTTAATGTGGTGTGTTCATACATAACAGGAAACCTTAGTTTAATCAAAACTGAATAAAAGCAGCAGCTTTTGCTCTCTTCCTTTCACGCTCAGAGAAGAGGGAGAGAACAAATGTGTGACTCCAAGACTAATTGTGGCTCATGTGCCATTTGTTTAGATAGTCTCAATTTCCTTTAAAATATTTTGGCCTTTATGGTTGTAGCAAAAATCTCAAGTAACACAGTTTTCACCCAGTTCAGACAATGATACTGTTCATGACCACAAGAGGGCACTTTTGCAAAAAAAACAGCATAATCTTCAGGAAGCATGATTACAGCATGTAAAGGCAGTTTTGAACAGGTGAGAGACAAGTATGTCAACATGTCAAGCAGCAAGTGGGTACCTGAAGCTGCTGAAAGGATGAGGAATATGTAATGGCCTTATCTCTTGGGAAACAGAAGAAGCCATGAAGGATGGCAAAGGAGAGCAATCAATATGAGTAATCAGTAGAATGTAGTTTGAAAGAACCAGAGATACAGGACAGGCAAAAAGAGAATTAAGTAAGCAAGCAGATGAGTTCCAAGACTGGACATCTTGAGTGGAGAATATGGAATAGGGGTACAGAAGTGAGCATGTGTGGTCCAAACCATAAATTAATCACACTTTCAAAAAGGATAATGCTGCTGCTTATGTTGAAATAAAAGCAGGCATCATTTGAGTCAGGGACCAGCACTGGTTTTCTGTCAAATATCACCTTACTCCTGATAGATATTTGTCACCAAAAGGTGCTATTCATTATGAACAGTACCTTCAAAGGCAAAAAGCAGCCAGGGGGAAGGGTAATCTTCAGCAAAAAATCATCACAGGGGCCCTGATTCAGATCAGGATTATGGCACTGGTGGCACCCAGTATTAGCCATACTTTTAAGAATGATTTCAATAATGTTTGGCCCTGTGATATTATCCTGGTACAACAGAAATGAGAATAGCCAATGAGGCAAGGCTAACCTGATATGCCCTGGTCTAGATTTTATTATTATTATATCCAGCTTGCAATTGTTTCTTCTGGAATCTCCAAAGGCAACTCTTATAACCTGATGTGTGTGTGGAAATAGGAAGGAATCATAGAACATGTTTGTCTTCCATAACATTTTATTAATATAGTGTTTTAGATTCAAAGTGCATAATTCTCAGAAGTTTAGGCAATGTTATTTCCCCCCCAAACATTCAAAAGCTCAAACTTACCCTTACTTAAAATCATGCAAGAAGACTGATACTTTCTATGATCCTCTTGGCAGCAGTGTCACACATTTAAATGATGTTCGAATTGTTTCTCCCTGAGAGATCTGAAAGTCAACCAGATGAGAGTTTTAAAAGCATGAATGCACAAAAATCAGAAAAGGGTGACAGGTCATTTTACTTAAGTGTATCATCTTCAGCAAGTCTTATTTAAACCACATAAAGGGGGTTGGATAGTGCAACTCTATTGATTCTCCTAGATCTCTCAGTAACTTTTGGTACCATCAACAGATCTTGCTGATCAGCTCTATGGGTTGAGAATGGGAGATACTGTGCTATACAGTGCTTCTATTTCTACCTACAAGGCTGTTTTAGAAGGCAGCATTTAGGGACTGTAACTTGGCCTCCTGGCACTTAAACTACACAGGGTTCCATCTGTTCTCAAACAGCACCTATATGATGTCATTAATAGGGAATTTGGAGCAAAGTGTCACCAGTTGTGAAAATGACACCCAGCTCTGTATCATTTGAGTCAGGTCAGGCTGTGCAGGACTTGGACCAGTGCTTAGACACAGCAATGGGCTGGATGAGTGCCAGTAAGCTGAAACTGAATCCTGACAAAACAGACAACCTGGGCCCAGGGATTAGGTAGGCCACCTGTTCTGAATGGAGTTGCATTCCCTCTGAAGGAACAGGTCCTATATTCAACATTGTCAATGGAGGTTCAGGTGGTCTCCACAGCTAGGAACACCAATTGCCAACTTTGGCTGGTTCACCAACTACAGCCACTCCTGAACAGGGATAGTCTGGCCACAATGGCACATACATTGGTAGCCTCAATGCTGAATTACTGTAAAGAGCTCTATGTGGACCTGCCTTTGAGGCTAGTTCAGAAGCTACAGCTAGTGTAAAATGCGGCAGCGAGACTGCTGTATAACGCAGCCTATTGGGAACATTTAACACCAGTTTTGAGAAGTTTGCACTGCTTGCCAATTTGTTACCAAACCAAACTCAAGGTGCTTATGTTGATGTATAAAGCCCTATGCAACTCAGGACTTGAATACTTGAAGGAGTGCTTTCTCATATATAGTCCTGCTCCTGCCTTGAGATCCAAAAGGGAAGCTGGTGGTGCTACAACAATCAAAAGATTGTTATGCAGCTACACATGGGGGACCTTTTCTAGCACTGCCCCATATAGTTAGGACTGAGATGTTAGAAAGTCATATTCTGCTCTTTTTTCTCCATGCAGGACCCAAGGCAACTAAGAGCCTTAATAGGACACAAAGCATAACATTTTATACCATGTTAAAATATACAAATTTTAAACATCGGAAGATAAAAAAACCAAACAATAGCATGAATTTAAAACAAACCAAAATTACATAAGCAAATAGTGATCTTACCCCTCTCTCCCTCAAAAGGTCTCTTAAGTAGTGGTCTTAACCTGTCTCTGGGTGAAGCGGGGACGGGGAGGGAGAGAAAGAATGGACAGACTGCTGGAAGTTCACTCCATAAATCAAAAGGTTCTATCTGTTGTAACTTCCCACCTACTCTGGCATGGGTGGCACCCAGAACAAGACCTCAGATGAAGATCTGCACATTCAGGCAGGTTCAGTCCTGAACTGTGCACAGAAACCAACTGGAAGTGGGTGAAGACATTTGAGCACTTGTGTTATGTACTCAAAGCAGCAGATGCCAGTAATTTTGGACCAAGTGTAGCTTCTGAATGTTTTTCAGAGGACACTGCAACAATCTGGTTATCAAGACATGGGTGACAATGGAAATGTTGCAACTCTCCACAAAACAGTGCAGCTGATACACCAATGGCAATTAGTGAACAGCCAGTCCTGGTCACATACACCACCTGTGCATCCAAGGTCAGAGCTAGATCCAGGAGCCTTCCCAAGCTGTGGACCTGATCTTTAAGACAGAGTGATCTAATCAAGAAGAGGAAAACACCAACTTCAGAGTCAACAGGCTTCTCACAATCAATATCTCCATCTCAGTTTATTCACCCTCACTTAGCTCATCAGTGTCCTCAGACATCGGATTAGAACTACAACTGCGTCATCTGTGCTAGATAAAAAGGTGTTATCCAAGTACCAGTAATTAATGTCACCAGCATTTAAATCCATAGGAGTGCATCCAATATTGTGCTAGCAGAAGACAAGGCCATGCAACTGATCTTTATCTTACTTTCCTCCCCACCCCAAACCCCCTGAACTGCCCTTAAAAAGTGTCTCTGGTAGTTGCCTCCCAACCTTTCAAACACTGTGGGCTCTCTTACAAGGCTATAGTGGGAAGGGGAATCGCCTGAAATTTGGAACCCTGTGAAAGGAGTTCCAAATTGAAAGCCAGCTTTAACCAAAGTTCCTTGGTTTGCTTCATTAATCGTGCAAAGGAAGGAGCAAAGCAGCAACAAAGGGGCCAATTTTTCACTGGTCCTACAGCAATGGTGCTGAAAAGAAAGAAGCCAAGAATACACATTGTTCTAATGATTATTAGTGAAGTATTGAAATCCTCCCTCACACTAATTATTGGACAAATTAGTGAATGACCAGAATTTCTTGAAATTCATCGGTCACAGTGATATTAATTGCTCACCAACATTGATATTAAAACTTCTTAGATACTACAAAATAAATTCTATGTATAATTTAGCAACTGAGTACAAGGACTGTTACACAGTTGTTGCAAATATAATGCTACCAATGCGTAACGACGACAAAGCAATTGGGAGGAGGCTGCAGGACTGCATACTCTCACCCATCTCACTCTTCTACAGCACAAATTTCCCTTACCAGGCTTAATCACAGTTAATCATTACATCTGTAGCAATGGTAGCCATGATGAAGACTAACCAGATTCCAGCTTAATGTAGGATGTAAATCTGCATACTGAGACATATGAAGATTATGTTTTTCTCAAGCTGACTTCAAATTCCATGTTACCTTTTTCAGATATTAACATGATTGGTAGAGATGCTCTAGTGTCATAAAATGTAGTTTGGAAAAAAGGCATTTTGCAGGATAATGATAAATTTAGCTTTGTATTACATAAGGTTTGATTGGGCTGAGAGGGAGAATATGAACAGCTGGATCCAGATTGAGTTAGTCAAGCCCCATCCCAACAACCCCATCTGTATCACCCCATCTAATTAATTCCCTGCAGAGAAGCTGAATGAATTATTTGCATCTGTCTTCCATAGTGGAAGATGTAGTGCATGAACTAACTAACTTTTACAGGAATGGTGTCTGAGGAACTGAAGCAAAGGATGGGGACAAGATATGAGTTCTAGTCCTTCCTGGCAAATCACCAAGTGGATGTATGAGATTTCTTAAATAACTCAAATGTGAAATAGCAGATCTTCTAACGAAAATATGTAACTTGTCCCCAAGATCAGCCAACTAGAGAGAAGACGAAGCAACACCAATTTTTAAAAAAGGATCCAGAAAATTACAGTTCAGTTAGCTTAATGTCTGTTCCAAAAAAATGTACAACATTATTATATATAGAATTACCAAGCAAACCTTGCTGAAGCAGAGCCAGGATGGTTTCATCAACAAAAAGTCCTGTCACACTTTTAGAATTCTATAGATAGAGATGATCCAATCAACACTGTTTCTAAAGACTTTTGAAAACATTTTGCTGAAAACAGACATGATAGAGGTGTGTACAATTATACAGTAGGGCCCTGCTTACCGGCGTTCCACTGATGAAGCGGCTCTCAATTAGGGGAAATTCCCCGTTTTAAAGCTGATTTTGCTATTTTATGGCATTTTGCGACATTTTCGCGTCATTTTCACGTGACGCAGCCAATTATAGTCAATGGGTTCCGCTTTACGGCGATTTCCACTTTATGGCGGGGGCCTGGTCCCTAACCAGCCGTATAAGCGGGGCCCTACTGTACATGGTGTAGAGAGATTGGATAGGGAGAAGTTTTTCTCCCTCTCTCACAATACTAGAACCTAGGCCATCCTGAGACACTGAACATTGGAAGAATCAGGACAGACATAAGAAAGTACTTCTTCACACAGTACATAATTAAACTATGGAATTCGCTCCCACAAGATGAAATGATGGTCACCAACTACAATGGCTTTAAAAGAGGATTATTTATTTATTTTATTTATTTATTTGTTAAATTTTTATACCGCCCCACTAGCATAGCTCTCTGGGCGGTGTACAACAGAAAGTATATACAATAAAATCATATAAATCGGTACAAAAACATATATATAAAAATCCACAAATCTAAAACCAAATTGAACATATTAAACTAAAATGCCTGAGCAAAGAGAAAGGTTTTAACTTGGCGCCGAAAAGATAGCAATGTTGGCGCCAAGCGCACCTCAACGGGAAGACTATTCCACAATTCAGGGGCCACCACTGAGAAGGCCCTGGTTCTGGTAACCATCCTCCGAGCCTCTCTATAAGTCGGAACTCGGAGGGGGGCCTTCGATGTTGAACGTAGTGTACGGGCAGGTTCATATCGGGAGAGGCGTTCCAGGAGGTATTGTGGTCCTGCACCGTATAAGGCTTTATAGGTTAAAACCAACACATATTCATGGAAGATAAAGCTATCTATAGCTACTAGCCATGATGGCAGGCTATGTTCCACCTCCGCTGTCAGAGGCATTGTCCCTCTAAATACCAGTTGCTGGGAATTACAACTTGGGAGAGTGCTATGATCCCTAGGTCCTGCTTGCAGGCTTCCCATACTCATCTGATGCACCACTGTAAGAACAGGACACTGGACCAGATGGACATTTGGCTTGATCAAAAGGGCTGTTCTTACATGTAAATCATAAGCTTCCTCCATCAAATATAATTCTTAGAACTCCCTTGGAAGGAGGAATGCAGATTTTTAAGTGTGGTGGATATGCCCACAATATAATAAATTGGGATTTTGCTATGTGGTATGAGGGGACTATAAATCCCAAGTTACTCAAGGGGGGGGGCATGTAATTCATTCATCATTGGTGATCACTCGTGGCTGAGTAAGATTGTCTTCCAAGATAAGGTCTTTAATAGTGGGTCCGTAAGCGACTGTGGAGGCCAATTCTAGATCCACACAGCCTCCCACAAAGAGAACATAGGTTTCCAGATGGAAGATGGTTGCGATGAGGATTTGTTTGACGTGCCTTCCGCTTAGCTCGTTTGTCCTGTTCACCCTGTATTCGTGCTTCTTCGAAGTCCATAGCACCTTTGATAATAGCCAACCTCAATTTGGGATGTTCATGGGCCAAGACTTCCCAGTTCTCAATGCTCATGTTACATTTTTTTAGATTCGCTTTAAGAACATCTTTAAACCTGTTTTGGTGTCCACCGATATTCCATTTTCCAACCTTAAGCTGGGAGTATAGTAGCTACATTGGAAGACGGTGATCAGGCATTCGAACAACATGGCCGGTCCAGTGAAGTTAATGTTGAAGGATCATTGTTTCAACACTGGTAGTCTTTGCTTTTTCCAAAACCCTGACATTAGTCCATCTTCCCAAATAATTTGCAGAATTGTCTGGAGGCAGCGTTGGTGGAATCTTTCAAGAAGCTGGGAGTGGCATTTATAAATGGTCCATGTTTCACAGGCGTACAGTAAGGTCGGTAGTATAATGGCTTTGTAAATAAGCATTTTGGTCTCCCTGCGAATATCCCGATCCTAGAACACTCCACGCTTCATTTGGGAGAATGCAGCACTCACAGAGCTCAGACAATGTTGAATTTCAGCATCGATGTCAGCTTTTACAAAGAGATGGCTGCCAAGATAGGGGAAGTGATCAACATTCTCCAGCATCACACCATTAAGCTGGAATGATGATGCTACAGAGGGACTAGTTCGCACCTATTGATGAAGCACTTTGGGGTTTTTAATATTCAGTGAGAACCCAAGCTTTCCATATGCTTCTGCAAAGGCATTTAGGATAGGTTGAAGATCCTTCTCTGAATGTGCGGAGACTACATTATCATCGGCATATTGAAGTTCTATGACAGAGGTTGACATTACCTTGCTTTTTGCTTTCAGCCTACTGAGATTAAAAAGTTTTCCATCTGTTCGATACAGTAGGGCCCCGCTTTTCGGCGTTCCACTAATACGGCGGTTTTCAATTAGAGTAAGGCCCCACTCATACAGCGCTTGTTCCGCTTTTACGGCATTTTTCAGGCGTTGGGTGCCATTTTATTGAAGGAGTTCTGCTTTTCAGCGGATTTCGTTTTTAGGCGGGGGTCTGGAACGTAACCTGCCATATGAGTGGGGCTCTACTGTATATGATTTCCACACCAGTAGGAAGTTTCCCCTTAATAGGGTGTAGAATCATAGCAATGAAGATAGCAAATATATACATACATACACACACACACACCATATATGTGCATGCGTGCGTGCGTGCGTGTGCATGCGTGCGGAAGCTGGGCTCTTGTTCCTCTGCATACTGGGGGATGTGGTTCAGTTCCTCCTGTTTACACAGTGGTGAACCAATCCCCCCCTCCGTGTTATATTGGAAATTCTTTAGGCTTGTGGTGCTTAAAGATGATACCATATACTGCAGTGTGAGGTTTTCATCTCCTTAGCCACCAGCTTTGGTCACCTTGCTCTGCACAAGCCCTCGCCCATAAAACTTGTACCAGCCGAAGGATGACTGGGTAACAAGGCCAGATGGCCCCACTACAGAGCTCAAGAAACATGGAAGCAGGTAATCTCTCTTCTCTCCCTCATCTGATTTTATACGGTGTTCTCCAAGCACACAGAGGTGAGCTGGTGCTGTAGAAAGCAGTTTCCCAGCACAGCTGCACCACAAGAAAGTTACCTGCCAGTACAGTTTTATAGTATGAGGGAATCTAAGACTTATAGGAGTGAAGGGCCTAAGTCAGAGATGGGTAGCCTGTTGCCCTCCAGATTTCAATTCTCATAAGCCCGGCCTTTGGCCATTTTGGCTAGGGCTGATGGAGTTAGGAGCCCAGCAACATCTGGAGGGCAGCAGCTTACTCACCCATAGCCTAAGCAGTACATACTACTACACACTGAAAACCATCATCAGCACGACAAATAAATTATTTAACATTAACAAATATATTTATGGGCATTTGGCCTGATCCAGTAGGGTTCTTATGTTCTTCCCCAGAGAAGGTCTGTGGCAGCTTTTATTCACATTCCTTTAAATTTTCCAGAATATCTCCCCTGTTGGGGACCCTGGTAAAGCAGGAACCCTGGTTGTGTGAGGCTTTTACTCACATTTAAGCAAGCCTCAGAAAAAGGTCCCCACATATCTTCCCCACTAGGCATAGGGGAAGATCAGGGACTAAACACACAGGGCAGCAAAGACACTGAGTGTGGGGCTTGCATGTGCACTATTGCCTCTTGTCCATTCATACAGCATTCACCTGTTAAATGTATGAACACACCTAGCGTACACAACCAGTTTCGACAGCAAGTATATGCAGAACACAACCACAGTTAACTACTGATGTGAAACCATGTAAACAAGACAGAATTTAACTACTGCAGTTCATGAGCAATTATATGACCAAATACATTTATACATACTAAGGCAGGGGTCCAAAATATTGTTCCCAGGCCAGTGCTAACCACCAGTGGCAACTTTGGCAACTGCTTACCCATTCCCTGCATGCTCAGTACAAAGTACAAACAGTCTTTTCCAAGTTTCTCCTTCGTTACTGATAACTCGAAAGGAGATGGATCTTATTTCATTCCACATGTGAAAAAACAACCTGCCCTGCTCTATGTCTTTCTACACACAGAGAATTTAGGAGGAGGGGTGGTCTCATCTGTCATTTAAAAACTCCAGAAGACTCTCCCTGAATTGCTCCTGCTGTTTTCAAATGCCCACCAAAGCCTTGTAAGAATGGTGATACCCTATTGGGGTAATGGGCTCCTACTGGGAGGAAGGGCAGGATATAAATTTATTATCCTTATCATGGAAAGTTGGAAGCAGCAAGGGAATATAAGAACATAAGAAGAGCCTGCTGGATCAGGCTAGTGGCCCATCTAGTCCAGCATCCTGTTCTCACAGTGGTCAACCAGATGTCTATGGGATGCCCGCAAGCAGGACTTGAATGCAAGAGCACCCTCCCTCCTGTGATTCCCAGCATCTGGTATTTAGAAGCATACAGTCTCTTGAGGGTGGAAGCACAGCACAGCCATCATGATTAGCAGTCATTGATAGCCTTATCCTCCATGTATTTGTCTAACTCTGTTTTAAAGCCACCCAAGTTGGTGGCCATCACTGCCTCATGTGGGAGCGAATTCCATGCATGAAGAAGTGCTTTCTTTTGTCTGTCCTGCATCCTCCAATATGCAGCTTCATTGGACGTCCACGAGTCCTAGTGTCATGAGAAAAGAAAAACAATTCTATCCATTTTCTCCATGCCATGCATAGTTTTATTCACTGCTATCATGTCGACTCTTACCTTTTCTCTAAACTAAAAACTATAAATGCTGCAACCTTTCTTCATATGGGAGTTGTTCCATTCCCTTGAACATTTTGGTTGCTCTTTTCTGAACTTTTTCCAACTCTACAGTATCTTTTTTTGAAGTGAGGCAACCAAAACTATACACAGTATTCCAAATGCAGTCACACCAGCATGAAGTGAAATCCTGACACTCGCTCTCTTAAGTTCTGATACAGTCTACAATGCAGAAGATCCTGGCAAGACAAACAACGATCTGACATTGACAAACAACTCAAATTCTGACACTGTCTTAGGTGCCCCTCAATAGGTTATGCATTCATTCAGTTTCTAAGCTTCATCATATTTGCACAGCAGATTCACAGTGGGAAAGTCTCAATCCTTTCCTAGTTACTACTTTCATGTCTAATGCAGGGAAACCTAGCCAGCGGGCCACTTATAATTAACAGTGCTATGCAAATATTTTTCCATTTGAATTCAGATACTTTTTATATTGGAGTTTTTGTTTTTAAAAAGCAACTGCTGAAGAAAAAAAATCTGTTATGTGCCAAGTTGTTGAGAAACAGATAGTATAGTTTCAAATGTTTTGAGTTTTCAACATTCACCAGTTTTGCTTATATCAACTATTTTATTTTTATTAAATTGTTTTGTTGAAGTGTTTGCTGCCCTGGGTTCCTTTGGGAGGAACGGTGGGATATAAGTCCGATAAATAAAGTTTTTAAAAGGAGTTGAGCAGATTAAAAGAGCCTTTTCAAAATATGTATTATTAGTTTCACTGACTACATATTGCCAATGTAATTGTTTGAGCATTACATTGTCCTATAAAATATTCTTTCATAGAGCACATTGTCAAAGACCTTCCAACAAGATAAGAATTTTCTGCAGAAGAAATCTGTAATATTAGTTATTTTACTATAGACATTGTTCTCAAATATACAAAGAACACAAGCAGTTATTTCCACTTCCATTTATAATATTTGCATTGAAAGTAATTAAGGCAAAGTATTAACTTGGAAACAGTATTGCTAAAACATTCCATAAATGAAGTCTAAATACCTAGATTAAGCTTTAAATCATAATGCATTTTTGCAATGATAAAAAAGATTTGCAACTATTTCCTCTTTATTTATTTTATTTTATTTATTTATTCAATTTATATACCGCCCCATAGCTGAAGCTCTCTTAAAGGGTGGACCTCCACTCACGCAACAAGACCTCTTCCTCTCCTCTGCATCACCCCCTTGAGTCCTCCTTCAACCTGTTCCCGCAATTTTGCAGAACAAATTTTGAGAGCGAGCAGGGGGCTGCAAGGAGAGGGAGGAAGAAGTCCTACTGCACAAGCGGAAGTCCATTCTACGGGTTGATGAACACTGTATTCCATAATAACAACTCATTCAGCTCATTACATGCCAAACAGCTCATGAATTCTATCATTAAGATTAGAATTAACTAGTGTTACTCTAAAATTGAGCAATTTGACAAAGAGCAGCATTTTAAGAGTTGAACACACATGCCTGAGAGTAAGCCCCACTGTATGAGTGTAAGTCTAAGCATTCCTCCTTGGGACAATGTTAACTCAATGGGAATTCTGACTAATCATGCTTACTCTTGCAGTATCTGATGTATCATGGCCTGAACTTTTGTAGACAAGAGTCTGCCTGACCACATACAAAACATTAGAGTAGGGGGGAACCTGTAACCCTCCAAATGTTGTTGGACTCCAAATCAGCCCCAACATAGCTAATGGTCAGGGATTATAGGAGTTCAGCAACAGCTGAAGGGCCACAGATTCCCCATGCCTGCATTAGAGCAACATACCGCATTGGATCGTGTACACTAAAATCTCAAGTACTTGTACTATGAAGTTAGAGCAATGTCTTAATGTTTTGATTATTAAGAAACTCTGTTACAAACAAAAATGTTCAGACAGTCCATATGTTCCTCACATGTTAAAAACCTTTGACAACTGCAGTTACTAATAATCTGAAACAGATATATAACACATAGAAGACAATACATATAGTTGATCCTAAACGACAATGTGTAGTTGTTCACACCATAGAGACACTACTACTAAACTCCCCATTCACTTTCTAAATGGTGGTTACAAATAAATTTCAATTCAAACCTTCTAAATAGACAGCTAAAATGGATGTGCAATAGATCCACAAATGCTTGGCTCAATTGTACTGCCTTACTGTGCAATGTATACTTAAGAAATCTCTGCCAATTGCTGTATCTAACCAAGGGGGAAAATACACCAATTATCTCCAAAAAAACCTAAACTTAACATGCACACCCACCCACTGGCCTATTTTAGTCCAGATCTAAAACATTTTCCTCCTACTTTTCAGGCAAATCCTCAACACTGGAGTTGCTGAAAACATCATATTCAAATGGGCATATGGGAAGGTTTCCACACTTTTTCTCTCTTTCTACCCTCCCCCTGAAATATTATATATCTCCCCACCTCAAACTGTCATTTCCAGACTTCCATCTAGAGTTTTTCCTTGTCAGAGAAAATACAGGGGTTACATAGAAGCAATAAAGAACATGAAGAATTGTAAACAGCAACACAGTCTGTCTAACGTTGTGTTCCAAAAATCCTTATATCCACCCTATGGAGGTAGGAAGGGTTTAAGGGGTAAGAGTAGGCCACTCACGTCTGAGAGGAAAGTTTGCTATGGCGAGATTTGCGGAGACGACCAAAAGGAACAGAAACGGAGGTGGGGTGGAGGAAAGAAAGAGGGAGAAGAATGGAAGACATGAGATTTTTTTTAAAAAGCAGAAAGAATGGTGTGGGGAGAGGCAGAGAAAGGAATGAGGAAGAAGGTAGGTTGCCCCCTTCCTGCCGCCTCCCTCGCTGGGGGAGCCGTGACCAGCTGGCAGTCACTAGAGCCTGGTAGAGCAGCCTTTGACTCTCCCCGCCGGCTCAGGCCTTCATCACCTGTCTGGGACCTGAGGAAGCAACGCGTCCAACCATCTCTCCCTCCCCCTCCTTCGCGGGGGAACGGGCTCGGACAAGGAAGGAAGGAAGGAAAGGAAGGAAGGAAGGAAGGAGAAAGAAAAAGGAGATCCGATCTGCCCAGCTCTCACTCATTCACTCACTCAGCAGTTCCTGCTGGTGGCGGTAGCCTCAGCCCTCTTTAGAACTGGCGGCAGCCTCCAGAGCCACAGCGGCTGCAGCACCCGCCCGGCTCCCGACCCCAATGCTGGTGCTGCGGCGGCAGCTGATGGGCTTGGGTGTAGTTATGGGGAGGGGGGGAGAGGCCACTGTTGGCCGACAGGGGGGGGGCGGTGAGAGAAAAAGAGGAGCGGTTTATTCCTCCCTACCTCGGTCTCCGGCTCTTCCAAGGTAAAAGCAGCAGCATTCCCGGAACTCTCGCTCCGCGCCGGCGGCGGCCGTCGTCCCCCTTTCGGACCGCAGGTCCCTCAGAAGAACTCCCGGCCTGGCCCCATCCCCTTCTCTCCTCCCTCCCCGGTGTTCTCGGCTTAGTAATGGCGGCGGCCGAGCCTCCCCGGCACTAGCTTAGCTGATGGAGCCGCTCTCTCTCGCTTTCTCACATATACACTCTGCCGCCGCCCCCCGGTTCCGTTCCCTGCCCCCACCTCTAACTTTACCTCAGCCGCTTTCCCTTCCTTCCCTCCCCCCTCCCTGCTCTTGCCCGCCGCCGCGGCTCAGCGCGCGCGCCCCCGAGGCCTCCCCGGGCTGCGCGTGCGCGGTATGGGCCTTGTAAACGTTTCCGTTTCTTCCACGGGGCGGTCGTCGTGAGGTTCTCGTGAAGCCCTGCCCACGCACTATGCGCGTGACAAAAGCAAGCTCTCGGGCGCGAGCCTGGCCGTTTTTGCGCTGTCGCCTTCTTCCTTCTGCTGACCGAAAACGCCGAGGAGGCGGTTCTTAGTCCCCGCCTCAGGTCCTGGGATTTAAAGGCGTAGGGAAGGGGAAACGGAATATTTTGGGACCTCCCGCGGTTTGCCAGTAATTGTGTTCCATGGAAACCTGGGATGGCGTTAGTGAATCTTTAGGGAAAGGAACGGGCGACCGCAGCACATGCAAACTCCGCCGCGATTAAAATCGTATACATAAGAAAACAGAAAATCCAGGTGGGCAGATCTTCAAAAATACCTGAAACTCCAGTTGCTCACAATTAAGATTTGCGATAATTACACTAGCTTTCCACCAACGCGTTCAGAACAGCAACTCAGCATCACGACGATTCCTTGAAGTAGCCTATGCATAGAGAAAGTGACTTGCACAAGGCTATCCAGTAAGCTTATACAGTAATCAAAGTGGGGTGGAGGAGAGGGAGCATTTGAACCTTCCTAACCGATCAAAACTCGAGAAGGGTTAGCAACAGGTTTAAGAGGGCTTTGGGCAAACTTCCATCTAGTGCCCCCCATCCTACATTGGTGGGCTGCCTGGCAGACTTACCTGGCAGGAGGAGGCAGCAACAATGCTCCAAGCAGTACTGTTCTGTTAAGCTGAACCCTTCGTGACCCAAGACTGTATGTGTGATTTGACTTGCAACTAGATCATTATTATGATCAACAGGAAAAGCCCCTACATTGTCAGACAGCTCTGATGTAAGCTGTAGGCACTTGCTCTTGACAAATTGCAATTAATTCTGGAGGCCAATACCATGTCTAGTGCAAGTAATACCTACAATTTGACTAGTAATCTCCCACTGTGAGTAAATGGTTCCCAGCCAGCAAGCACACCCTATGTGGATTTATTTATTTACTTATTTATTTATAAGATTTCCCACCCACCCTTCACCACATAGTCCCAGGGTAGGTGCAGCAGTACAGCACACACTTATAAAAGCAAGATAAAACCATTACAATTCTAAAACAGTTCCAAAAGCAAAAGAGATGGGTCCCACACAGAACAAAATACCATTAACAGAAAAAGGCCAGGGTAAGGAGGTGCATCTTCAGCATTTGGTAAAAACTGTACAAGGAGGATGCTAGATACACCTCTGTGGAGAGACAGTTATACAGTTTAGGGGCTGTCACAGAAAACCCTCTCCCAGCCCACCATTCCTTGCACTACTGAGAGTGGAGGAACTATCAAGAGAGCCCCCTCTGCCAAGAATGTTGGTAGGAATGCAAGTATGTTGTTATGTGCCTTGAAGTCGACTACGACTTATGGTGACCCTATGAATCAGTGACCTCCAAGAGCATCTGTCATGAGCCACCCTGTTCAGATCTTGTAAGTAGTCTTCCTGATATTTAGGGCCTAAGTCCTTTAGGGCTTTAAACATTGATGTCATCAGCTTGAATTGGGCCCAGAAGCAAACTGGTAACCTGTGCAGCTGTTCTAAAAATGGTTATTTGAACTCTAAATTGAACCATGGCCAACAATATGGCTACTGCATTTTAGACCAGCTGAAGTTTCTGAATCATTCTCAAGGGCATCCATCCCCACGTTGAGTGGATTGCAGTAGTCCCATCTGGAGGTTGCCAGAACGTGGAATATAGTAAGTACTGTATAGTCATCTCTGTCCAAGAGGGGCTGTAGCTGGCGAACCAGCTGTGGTTGGAAATAGGCACTCATAGCCACTGAGGCTGTCTGAGCCTCCACTGACAGGGTTGGATCCAAGAGCACTCCCAAAATACCATACCTCCCAAACTATAGAAGTCCTTCCAAGGGAATGCAATCCAGTCTCAGAATTCAAGAACTCAGAACACATAAGATCTCTGTCTTTTCAGGATTAAATTAAGTATGAACTGAATAGGACATCCTTCCATGGCTGGGCTTCAATCCTGTAGCAGGACACTTAAAAGACACAGAATGTGCCACTTATGTCTTTTGTTATGCAAGACACTCGGGTATAAGACTGGCTCCTTTGTAGAAAAGCCCTTTCAAGTTCAGGGCAAGATTGTATATTACATTTTTCCCTATAACTGAGTGCACAAGGTACCCCAGCTTGTTCAGTTTTAGGGATGCTACCAGGAGGCTGCTTCATGCCACTCTTTTTCAGATGCTCTGTTCCCATGACAGATTGGAAGAGCTGGCTTTTTTTCTTGCCTCTACTTAAGATTTTGCTAGATCTGTTTCCTTGCCTCTATCATCCTAATGCTTCCTTCTTTTAAACCATGTTTGATACTTTGCTTTGGGACTAGTGAGGAGCTCTCTATTTCTTTCTGAAGGGGGGATCTATTTTTCAACCAAATCAGAAGGGTTCCAAAGAATCCAAGTGGTATCAAAGCTTGATTCAAGCACTGCATAGTCAGCCATCACAGCCCACCTTGAATCTTATCAAGGAAAGGGATCAGGCATTCACAAAAGTGTATGTAAAAGAATCCTGAAGGATGGTTATGGACCTGTAATCCTTCAGTGAATGGATGATAGCATATCAACAAGCGGTAGTGAGAAATCACACTTCACTTCCTTGTTCTTCCTTCCACTACAGAACAGGTAGATACAAGTAACTACTGCAGTGCAACTTCCAAGCCTATATTTCCCCAGTTTTGCCCACCTTTCACTCTTGCAGGATGCAAAAACTACTATTTTCCTGCAGTGTAGGAGGGGATCCATGGGATGCGTTGCCCCCCCTCCACTGGGCAGGAAGATGTAACTGTTTAGGTTCTCACTGCCACCACCTGAGGACAAATTATAAGTGTATGAGAAATAAGGTTAGAATTTAGATATATCTTCAAATATAAGAAAGAAGTAAGTATATATAATACTATTCTTCAACAGATTCTTCAATTTAGATTCCAAGTCTTACTTCCTGTGCATTTTTTTCAAAGATTTATTTGGAACATTTAAAAGTACCACCAGTCTCTTTAAAAAATGTACATGAAGTTCCACCCAAGTTAAAGCAGGCACTCCTGTCTTTGGTGTGAACTTTTGTGGGTTTTTTCAACCCCCTCAGCCACAGGCTCAGATGACAAACACATCACAGATTAATTAAGTGCTTGTGGAGGGCAGGAAAGAGGTCTTGGGAACCAATATAAGTAGACTGCCCTGAAATATAAAGGATTTTTGATTGGGAATCCAAACCAATCTCAGCCTCACTGTGCTCTGCAATATTAACTGTGGGCAATGTTACAGGGCTGCTGTAAGCTGCTCTCTCTCAGCACTGCCCTCCAATCTAACATGGGGGTGTAACAATAAACTACACCATAGGGTTGTTGTGCTGAGATGTATTGTTTGTCGCTCCTTTTTGTGGTCTTTTTTACTTGCCATTTTATTGTAGATCTCTTTTTTTGTGTTTTTGGTTTCATCTGTGTTAGTTTATATTTTTAATTTGCTTTTGTTTTGGTATTTCCTCCCTAGGATCTTCAGGTTGAAGAGTAGACTAATGCTTTTAATAAATAAATAAAAATATAACCAATACTACTACTTTCTCAACCCAGCCTACAATGTGGGGATAAAAGCAACGGATAACACTGCAGGGTTGTTGCAACATTTAATAATTCCACTAGACAACACTGCAGGAAAATCAGTAGTGGCAATGAGTTGGTTCAGGAAGTGTTTCCCAAGCCAGTGACAATTAAATGTACAATTATAGTCAAGAGGTGTTCATATGCGCCAGAGAGCTGCATGCAAAGTTCATCTTCAGGTAGTAGATGGTTGGTGCTGTCAGCTTGTTTCCCAGGGACAAATGAAAGAGAAACCCTGAAAAAGTCCCTCATCCCCCTCCCAAACCAATTAGCATTGTTGTTGGAGCTACAGTATGATCATAAGTGCACGTGATGCAGGAACACTATATACCTCTGTATTCTGGAGTCAGGGAAGTACAGTTCATATGCAGCCTGTTTTATGAACAGAGACACAAATCACAAAGCACCTTCACTTGCAGATTTCTCTTGCTAGATGACTACTGGTTTATTGAAATTAAACTGAACAATGGCAGGTATGTGTTTTTCTTTTTCTTGCGTGTTTCCTGAGCAGAGCACCATTTGCTGCCTGAGACAAAGCAGCAAATGACATCCTGTCCCTCCACAAATTCAAGGTGCATAATACCCAAGGCCAGCCATATTGTTTTGGCACCAGAAGCAAAAAAATCCACATGTAAAAACACAATAATAATAAATAACAATTACCTGCCCTTTCATGATATCTAAAATCTGCTGCCTCACTCTGCCTAACGGTAGGGCCAGCCTGTCACTGAGAAAGATGTGATGATCCATGGTGAAATGTTTGCAATAAACATCATAATTAAAATTAGATTAATAGAATTCTTTAATGTTGTGCTTGAAAGAGGGTATAGAATAAAATTAGACATTTCCTATCCATCATCTGCAACACCACTGTTTTTCCATTCTTGAATCGTGTTTTGTATTTTCATTTTAATTGTACAATGCCCCAGAACAACTGTACTGTTGAAGGCATGAGATACAGATGATGTAAACAAATAAATCTAGGGGTACCCCAGTGGGATAGGACAATTAGTGGCTCATGAATGGGTGCTTTCTCCTATTCACCACTGATATGAAAGTTCATTGAAAGTTCCAATTGTTGTTTTTTAAAAATGTTATTACCTTGTTATTTAATTTTTGTAAATTATACTGTTTTTATTGATACGTATCTCTATATTAGTGTTTATTTTTTGTAAGCCGCCTTGAGGGCCTTTTGGCCAAAGGGCGGGATAGAAATCATCATCATCATCAGGAGCTAACACTCACTCAGTGCCAGTGCTGCACAGGATGGAAGATTGGAAATATAATTAGCTGCATAAAAGCTACTCAAGTGCAACAGGCAAGCCCTGAGTTGCAGTTTTACCAGAGAGACAAGAGGGGAGGGGATAATATTTATTTATTTATTTAAAATATTTCTATCCTGCCCTTCTACCCTATAATAAGGCACTCAGGGCAACTTACAATAAAATCGAACACATACCTAATAAAATTGTACACAATAAAGATCACAAAAACATTAAAATAATATATTTTATACATACATTCCCAGAAATCTCCGGAAAACCATCAGGGAGGGAGCAGAGCAGGCTTCTTGGGGTAGGGTATTCCAAAACTTGAGGGCCACAGCTGAAAAGGCTCTCTCCTGCATGCCTGTCAGCCTAACATCTTTCATTCTCATCTTTCATTATTGACCCATTGGTTTGTGACAACTACCTACCTGTCGCAAATACCCCCTTTTTAGGGAAGGTGGTCGCCCTGATGGGTAACCTTTATTGGGAGAAGGACCAGGGGAGTGCAACCCTGTTATTCTTACTTGATCTCTCAGCGGCTTTTGATACCATTGACCATGGTATCCTTCTGGGCCGACTTGTTGAGATGGGTACTGGAGGCACTGTTTTACAGTGGTTCCGATCCTATCTCCAGGGTTGTTCTCAGAGAATAGCAGTGGGTGACTGTCTTTCAGCCCCCTGGCAGTTGTGCTGTGGGGTACCGCAGGGTACCATCTTGTCCCCCATGCTGTTTAACATCTATATGAAGCCCTTGGGAGCAGTCATCAGGAGCTTTGGGGCGAGGTGTCAGCAGTATGGTGACAATACCCAGCTCTATTTCTGCGTAACATCGGGAGAGGCTGTGCAAGCCCTTGACCGTTGCCTGGACTCGGCGGTGGGCTGGATGAGGGCCAATAAACTGAGTCTGAATCCTAGCAAGACGGAGGCACTGTGGGTTGGTGTTTCCTGAGTTCGGATAATTGGTCAGTTGTCTGCTTTGGATGGGGTCGTACTCCCTCTGAAAGAGCAGGTCCGTAGTCTGGGGGTGCTCCTGGATCCATCTTTGTCACTAGAGGCCCAGGTGATCTCAGTGGCTAGGAGTGCATTTTACCAGCTTTGGCTGGTAAGACAGCTGAGGCCATTTCTGGACCGGGATAGCCTGACCATTGTTGTCCACGCCCGGGTATCCTCCAGACAGGGTTACTGTAATGCACACTATGTGGTGCTGCCCTTGAGGTTGGTCCGGAAGTTGCAGCTGGTGCAAAATGTGGTGGCAAGACTGCTCACTGGGGCAGGGTATCACCAACATGTCACCCCGCTGCTGAAAGAATTCCACTGGCTGCTCATTTGCTACCGGGCCAAGTTCAAGGTTCTGGTTTTGGTGTACAAAGCCCTATACAGCTTGGGAGCAGGATACTTGAAAGACCGTCTTATCACTTATATACCCAGTCAATCACTGTGCTCTGCAGGTAAGGGCTTCCTGCAGATATCATCTTATCTGGTCTGTTCTGCACAACATAGGAAATGGACCTTTAGTGTGGCAGCACCTACCCTGTGGAATTCCCTCCCCTTAAATATTAGACAGTTGCCATCTCTGTTATCTTTTTGGCGCCTATTGAAGACCTTCCTCTTTCAACAAGCCTTTTAAGTCGAGACCTTATCCCAGTCTGCTTCTGTGTTGGAATTGCTATTTAATATGTTTCTAAAACTTTTTTAAAAAAAACCCCAATGTTTTTAACCTTTTTTTAAAAAAAAAGTCTTGAAAGCTTTAAAAATGTTTTTAAAGATGTTTTGTTTTAATGTATTTTAAAGTCTGTTTCTATGATGTTTAAAGTGTTTTTAGTGCTTTTGCTTACCACCCTGGGCTTCTGCTGGGAGGAAGGGCGGGATATAAATCAAATAATAAATAAATATAAATAAATAAATTCCAGGCACACAGAGGAGACCAGAGGCAGGTGATCTTAAATCCTGGGCAGGTACATATGGGCATAAGCGGTCCCTTAGGTACATTGGTTCAAGGCCGTTTAGTGTTTTAAAGGTCAGAACCAGCACTTTGAATTGGGCCCAGAAACAAATTGGCAGTGAGTGGAGTTGATAAAGCACAGGGGTGATATGCTCCCTGCTCCGTGCTCCAGTTAACATTCTGGTTGCTGCATTTTGAACCAACTGTAATTTCCAAACCATTTTCAAAGGCAGCCACACATAGAGTGTGTTAAAGTAATCAAGACTTGATGTCACCAATGCATGTGTCACTGTGGCCAAGTCAACTGCTTTCAGGAATGGGTGCAGCTGGTAGACTAGTTTGAGTTGACCAAAAGCACTCCTGGCTACCGCAGCCACCTGATATTCAAGCAGCAGGGCAGGATCCAGGAGGACTCCCATACATGATCGAGCAACTGAGTGCTGATAGTTGTTTTAAATTGTTTTAAAAAAATTTAAGTGTGTTTTAAATTGTTTTTAAAAGCTGTGTTTTAAATTTGTATATTTGTTTTTAGTTACTGTAAACCGCCCAGAGAGCTTTGGCTATGGGGCGGTATACAAATACAATTAAATAAATAAATAAATAAAAACAATTTGCTCCCATTAAATGATGTTTCTGAATTATCAAAATTCTGAGCAGTAACTCCAAACATATGGCTAACATCAGGAAACATATACACTGAACAGTTTTCACATTCTATATGAATATACCACCCCACATCAAGGTATGATGTGTGATTATACCCTTCTCTGAAGTGTCTAGGGAAATCAATGATATATTGATGGGATTGATCTACAATGTCACCATGGCATTGTTCCAAGACTATTACAGAGAGTTCCCAGTACCTCCAGTGCTCTTCCAATCTGTGGCAGATGGGCCCTGAACATCAAGAATGGAATATAACTGGAATGAGCTAGGCCAGACTGACAAGCCCAACGTCATTGCAAAGGAACTGTGTGTGAGTGGCTGGTAAGATTTTGACTAGACAGGTTGAAGGATCGATAGTTCTTGCACAGGTTCAGGAATAATCTGAATAGCACTTAACTAAACTGGAGTTTCCAAAGAGACCTTTGGAACCTGTTTTTTTTGTAACTTGTTCATTAATGATAATGGTAAGCAGTGAGGTAGCCAAGTTTGCTGATGATACCAAATTGTTCCAGGTGGTTGAAAGAAAACGAGATAGCATGGAGCTCAACAAGGATCTCTCCAAATTGGGTGCATGGGAAATAAAATGGTAAATACAATCCCATGTAAGCAAGTGTAAAGGGATGCACACTGGGACAAAAAACCCGCTAATTTAACATATGCTAATTGGGTCTGAACTGGGGGTGACTGGCAGCACGCAGCCGCTGTGAAAAAAAGGAGAATGCCATGCTAGGGATCATTAGGAATGGGAATGAAAATAAAATTGCCGATATCATAACACCATTATACAAATTTATGGTGTGACCGCACTTGGAATATTTTATACAGTTCTGGTCCATTCACCTCAAAAGGATATAGAGCTGGAAAAGATTCAGAAAAGGGCAGCCAAAATGATCAAGGGGACGGAGCAATTCCCGAATGAGAAATAGGGTACAACATTTGGGGCTTTTTAGTTTAGAGGATAGGTGGGTAATATGAAGATATATAAGATTATGCATGATGTGGGAAAAGTAGATAGCGAGAAATTTTTCTTCCTCATAATACGAACTCAGGGTCATCCAATAAAGCTGAATGTTGGAAGTTGGGCAAGAAAATGGGCAAAAGAAAGTACTTCACATAGTGTATAGCTAAACTACAAAATTGGCTCCCACAAGATGTAGTGATGGTCACAAACTTGGATAGCTGTAAAAGGAAATAAAACATTCATGGATGATAAGGCTATCAATGATTGCTAGCCATGATGGCTGTGTTCTACCTCAACTGTCAGAAGCAGTATGCCTGTGAATAGCAGTTTCTGATTATCAAAAGTGGGGAGAATGCTGTTAGTTCAAGGTTCTAGTTTTGGTGTACAAAGCCCTATACAGCTCGTTACCAGGATACCTGAAAGACCGTCTTACCCCTTACATACCCAGTCAATCACTGCGCTCTGCAGGTGAGGGCCTCCTGCATATACCATCTTATCAGGAAGTTCGTTCTGCACAATATAGGAAACGAACCTTTAGTGTGGCAGCACCTACCCTGTGGAATTCCCTCCCTTTGAATATTAGGCAGGCGCCATCTCTGCTATCTTTTCGGCGCCTTTTGAAGACTTTCCTCTTTCAACAAGCCTTTTAGGATGAGACCTATCCCAGTCTGCGTCTGTGTTAGAATTGCTTAATATGTTTTTAAATAATGTTTTAAACACTTTTTTTAAGTTGTTTTTTAAAAAATGTTTTTAACGCTGTTTTATTTTAATGAATTTTAAGATCTGTTTTTATGATGTTTTACAGTGTTTTTAGTGCTTTGTTTGTTGCCCTGAGCTCCTGCTGGGAGGAAGGGCGGAATACAAATTAAATAATAAATAAATAATAAATAAATAAATATGCAGGTCCTGTTAACAGGCTTCTGCTTGGCCGCTGTGACAACAGGATGCTGGACTGAATGGGCCTTTGGCCTGTTCCACTAGAGCTCAACTTATGTTCTTATGATCATATGATCAGAGTTTTGATTGGGTAACCTCCCTGGTAGACTGTGGGAATTGCTGTGGATGTAATAATATCTCAACTTCAGCAAAGATTTTGACAGAAGTGTCTCATGATATTCTGATTAGCAAGTTAGGTAAATGCAGGCTGGATGGAATGATTATCAGGTGGGTCCACAGTTGGCTCCAGAATCGTACTCAAAGAGTGCTTTTCAATGGTTCCTTCTCAAACTGGGGGGAGGTAACAAGTGGGGTACCACAGGGCTCAGTCCTGGGCCCAGTGCTCTTCAATATTTTTATTAATGACTTGGTTAAGGAGGCGTAGGGAATGCTTATCACATTTGCAGATGATACAAAATTGGGAGAGATAGTGAATACTCTGGCAGAGCTTGGAAGATTACTTTTAAAAAGTAACAAATTACAGTTACAATTACTTGGCCCAAAAAGTAGTAATTACCGTTACAATTACAATTGCTCTGAAAGTAACTGATTACTTTTTCTCAAAAGTAATCACTACAATTACATTTCAGTTACTTTTTTTAAAAAACTCCTACAAGGTGCTGGCCTTGGCTGTTGCACATCTAAGAAGCCTAAAACAATATTAAAAATAAACACACACACACAGGAGGTAGTAGAATAAAAAAAATTATCCATAAGATTAACATAATGGCATAACAGAATCTCACATCCCCCCAAGCAATGAAGATACCCCAACTCTTGAAATCAAATTTTACACTTGAAATGCTTTTATAATATGTTTCTGTTATGTCTCAAAAGAACAAGATGCTCAAAGAGCATGTCAGACAAGGAATGTCTTTTTACAGTCATTACGTTGCCACCAGTACTGAACAGGCGTTCTACTGCGGCGCTTGAAGGCATGCCTGTGTTGTGCTGCAAAAAACACCGCAGCACACATGGAAAGCCATGGAGTGATGACACTTCCCTGCTGGGAGACCTCAGGTACCTCACCAGTTCCTCCTCAGCAGTGTCCACGGCTGACTTCTTGCCCTGGGGCAGAAAGTTAAAGAAGTCATCTTCTAAGTCATCTCCTTCCTGGTCTTTATCTGAAGACTGATCACTGTCCTCATTAAGTACACCCATCTTTATTTCAGCTTTCAACAAGGCTTCCATTGTGTATCTAAGAAAGAGAGAGGATATGTTAACACATATATGTTAGGAAACCATCATCTGCTCTTCATTTCCTGATGCTTGTCATGTCCCCTGGTTCAGGGTCCAGCCTGAGCCTGTGGATGATGACATGGAAGGTAGGAAGGTGACCAAGTCACCACACTCATGGGGCAGCACAGCAGACCCTTAAGGATTACCTGCAGCAACCCAAAGTTGTGATGAGGAGCCCCAGGAAGAAAAGGACCAGCCCCTGCCTACCACCTTAAGCCCTCTGATGCCTCCCTTGAGACAACATTTCCCTTGGAGTAATCCACCCAAAGGGCTTCCCTACTGTTCTTACTTGTTGGTATGGGTGGTGGCCTGACACGATTCCAGCCAATCTAGTTTGAAGCGAGGGTGTAGGCAGGCTGCCAGAAGAAGCCTCTTGTCCTCCCAGATAGCTGCAAACCGCTTTCTTAGGGCTTCGCGCACACCTCTCAGCAGCTGAAAACAGTATGTGTACCTCTCAGGTTTGTTTTCCAGTCCTTCTAACTTGCGGTCCAGATTGCAGAGCGTTGGTAGCAAATATCCCATGAACATGCTGTTCTCCCGTTGCAGGATATCTAGGGACTGGGCTAGTGGCTCCATAATCTCTGTGTATTCCTGTACCACTTCAATCTCAGCAGCTGTGATCCTGGACCAGGAGCAGCGGTCCATTATGGCATGCATTTTTAGTGGCACAGTTGACAGGAGCTCATGTAGTTGCTTCAACGCATCAAAGGTGGAATTCCACCTGGTCTTATTCGGTACCTTCAGATACACACCACATTGCACACGGATATACTCAGCAATCTGGGCTGAGTGGTTCTGCTTGGACCACAACTTGCTGCACTTTCCCATCAAGGAACGAAACTGTTTCTTGAAAGGACCAAGAAGACTACTTTTGGAGGAGTCAGAAAGCATGGCCTCTATGTCTTGTGTTGCCACAAAGTTGAGGGTGTGGCTAGCACATCTCTGGTGTGGTGGTAAAACAAAATCCTCTCCTGAGTCTGCAGCTTCTTCCTCTGCCTCAGGTCCTGTGTCCAGGATCTCACAGATAGGCACAAACTCCACCTCAGCCGCCTCCTCCTCCTGGTTATCACCATCATCGTCACTGGTGCCTGCAGCTTCCACTGGTTCTTTGGCCATGAAAACTCTGAACGCTTTCACAAAGTTGGAGCCATTGTCTGTAGTAGTGCACATAACTTTGTTGTGGATCCTGTACTGCACATGTACATCATGCAGTGCTTTTGAAAGGACATCGTATGTATGGTGCCCCTTCAGACGCTTACAAGCCAAGGCCCCGACCTCACGTTTCAGGGTAGTTGGGTTGATCCAGTGGGCTGTTACCCCAAAGTAACTCTTCTTGCCATTGGTCCAACAATCTGCAGTGGTTGCTATATATGCCACAGCACCCATTCGGTTTGCAAGAGTTTCTCTCATGTGGCATGCTCTCTTCTCAATTCTGTCTCTCAGAGTCTTGGCACATATGATGGTGAGATCTTTGGGGAGTCCAATGCGAACCAGATTAATGAATGATGGTTTGTCCACAGTCTGAAGTGGTAATGTCTCCTCTACAATGAAATCAATGATTCTCCTGTTGAGATTGCTCTGGGTGACAGGCTCCCTGCCAGATCCCCACCTCTCAAGGGTTGTCTGCTGCTGCTTCAGCATTTTGGGAGGAGGGGTGTCATGCATTGGTTCAGAAAGGCCACATCTCCTTGCCTTTATTGCTTCTTCAATTGGTCTCAGCTTCTCAGGGTGTGCCCTCTGAGGAAGAAGAACAAAGCATGAATCCAAGAAAAAATGGAAGAGGAACTTCACAATTTAAACATAAATAGACAATGGACACTCTTTGAGGACCAGCATGACAAAGGCTTACCTCAAAATGTTTCTTCACATTGGATGAGGAGGAAACAGCTGATCTCAGATTTTTGATCCTTGGAAGGCAGTAATTGCATCGTACAACATTTTTCCCACTCTGGCTCACAAATGTACAAGCTTTCTCAAAGCCAAACCATGGTACTTGCTGTTCTGCAGATGTGGCTGTGGGCAACTGGCACTGCTTCATGCCCTCCTCCTCCTCATGCACAGGGCCTCCTTTCTGAACCTCACTTTCTAGTTTTGCCTCCTCAGGATCAACAAGCTGTGACTTAAGTGGCCGCACTAACTGACTGCTGCTCTCAGCAGCAAAACCTGCAACAGGCATCTCTGTAATAAACAAGAGATAATGCTCCTATGTGGGTGAACTTCAGCTGTGATGTGCCCCCATCTCTTCCCCATGCTGCAAGATGCCCCAGTCAGAGTGGAAGTAAGCAGGTCGATAGCACAATTAAAAGAGATCCTATTTGCATTATTTTTGCTCACTGAATAACCCTGCCTGGGCCAGTCTAACCTACTATCTCACAGGGTTGTTGTGAGAACAAAATGAGACTAGGGTTCAAATCCCCACATAGCCATGAAGCTCACTGGGTGACCTTGGGCCAGTCACTGCCTCTCAGCTTCATGAAAATCCTATTCATAGGGTCACCATAAGTTGGAATCAACTTGAAGGCGGTACATATATTTTTTATTTTGAATATGATGATTATGATAATAAATATGCAGCATTTCAAATTAATTCTGTATGAGAAGCATTCCATGCCAAGCTTGGAAAACCAAGGATGAGGTATAAAATGTAGACAAAAATACTTTTGACAAAATGCCGTTTATCTTTTATATCTATATCTATAATTAGCAATACAGCTGAATGATGTATGTAAAGTATTTTTTCTTTCCCTTTTCTTTTTTATTAATATTTTAGTACTACTGCTAAAGTTCTGATGAAAGAATAAAGCATTCATTAGCCAAATTCAAATGATTAGAACACATCACATAAATTCCACTGAAGTTGGAGTTTTTGCCATAGAAAATGAAAAAAACATATAACCTATGATAGCCCAATAGACAATCAGAACTAATATAAAACCCTATTGCTTCTCATTTGCAAATCTTGCAAGATCTAAGGTAACTCTAGATCATGTGAGTTCAGGTGATGCATGTTATGTACATTTGTATAGATATTAGCAGAGATTGTCAACAGTCTATCTCTCTCTGGGACTAGGAATCTCTTTCTCACAGAACATGAGTTTGAGAGCTGGGGGACTGAGAGGAGGAGCTGCAAGGACCCTACTTCTCACCTCATCTCTGCCAAGAACAAAAAAATCAGCCTTAAGCCATTTATTATACGCCTAATGATTTATTATTATTATTATTATTATTATTACTGAGACAGTTTTTGTCCCACATACAATTCAGTCTTGTGATTAAACAGGACAAAAATACAAATAAAAAGAAAGATGGAGTTCAAATAAATATACAATAAAAAGCTAGCCGGCATTTTAAAAGGCAGGAGTGCTCTGTCTGGATAAATACAGCACACAGGTATGCATAGGAACAAGGGGAAGAGTTCAAAAAGGGGGGAAGGAAGAGAAGTAGGGGTCGAAATTTCAGAAGTGCCTTGTGATTGATGGGGGGGCGGCAGCAAGGCAAGGAGAGGCAGTGGGAGGGGCAGAAGGGGCCACGGGGGGCGGGGGGGCAAAAATGCTGTGGGGGGGCAGAAGGGGCCACGGGGGGCACACACACACACACACACACACACAAAATCATCGTCACTCACCTCCACAGCTCTTCGCCATTCTGCTGCTGCCTTCTCCGTTGTCCTTGCCCTGGCTTTTTCCTCCGGCGTCCATTTTTTCCTCTCAGACGCTAGCAGGCCCTGCCTATTCACCTCTTCCCTCGTGCCTCTTAACACAGATCACGAGGGAAGAGAGAGTCTGCGCAGAGGTCCAATCAGTGTGAGGCACATGTCTTGTGTTAACCAATCACAGCCAGGAGCTGACTTCCCCTTGTTCCCGCCCCCAAGTAACGTCCAACCTAACATGGAAACGTTAAAGTTGCAGCTGAAAAGTAGGGAAATTACTAGTCATTCCGTTACTTGCCAAATGTAATGGAATTACCCACTCGTTATTTAAAATTGTAACTAATTACAAGTAACTCGTTAAAAATAATGAGTTACTTCCAAGCTCTGTACTCTGGTAGGCAGAAACAATTCAAAGTGATCTTGATAGGCTGGAACATTGGGCTTAAAACAACAGAATGAAATTTAACAGGGATAAGTGCAAAGTTCTACACCTAGGAAAAAGAAACAAAATGCACAGTCATAAGATTGGAGATTCTTGGCTCAGCAAGACTACATGCCAGAAGGATCTTGGAACTATTGTTTATCAAAAGCTGAAGATGAGCCAATGGTGTGATGTGGCTGCAAAAAAGGCAAATGCTATTTTATGCTGCATTAACAGAAGTATAGTTTCCAAATCGTGTAAAGTATTGGTTCCCCACTATTCGGCACTGGTTAGGCCTCATCTTGAGTACTGCATCCAATTCTGGACCTCACACTTTAAGAACATACAAGCTAGAACAGGTTCAGAGGAGGGCAGCAAAGATGATCAGGGGACTGGAAACAAAACTCTATGAGGAGTGACTGAAAGAACTGAGCATGTTTAGTCTTGAGAAGAGAAGACTGAGGGGAGATTGGAACCCTGGGCTCTCCCTGCTTTTAGTTAACAATATTATGATAATATTCTTTATTTTATTTTATTTTTGTAAATTATATTGTTTTTTTTGTGTTTTAATTGGTCATCCCAGAGTGCAGGACATGGAATAATAGGCTCAAGTTACAGGAAGCCAGATTTCGACTGAACATCATGAAAAACTTCCTAACTGTTAGAGCAGTAGAACATTGGAACCAATTACTTAAGGAGATGGCGGGCTCTCAACACGAGACAATCGAGGCAGCTGGACAGCCACCTGTCAGGTATGCTGTAAGTCAGATTCCTGCATCAGCAGGGGGTTGGACTCAATGGCTTTATAGGCCCCTTCCAACTCTACTATGATTCTATGTAATACTGAACTGTGTGAATAAAGTTATCTTTCTTATATTTTCACATATCACTATTGGGGGCATAAGCTGGGAGAATCCCTTTTACAATTTATACCATGTATATGGATATATGAAAATATACATCTTCCTTCTTTATAGCCATATACAAGACAAGATCATTGCCATCATTTAATCACTGATTTGCTTTTCCAACATACTGCTTCACAATGATTTTGGCAAATGTGATAACAGAATGATGATCACTGTCTTGTTCATTAATCCTTTTAGGAGAATAGTCAATATATACTCATATAAAACCCATAGCTGAACCTTATTTAGGTGACAGTTGTGTGGAGGCACACTTCAACGCAGGGAATGAAGGCAAGGATAGTGGCTGAGAAAAGCAGCTTCGGTTTTATAGAAGTTCAGACAAAATGTTAAATGGTATGGAGACAATTTCACATGTATTGCTGATTCTCAGGTATGAATGACAGAGGAGAAATGCAACTCTGTCCAGACTAGACTCTGATGCCAGTCACAGCTCTTGATTTATGCGCTTCTGAGCTTTTACTAGATCAGTTGATCATAGGATGATTTTATTTATTTATATAGTGCCATCTATGTACCTGCCATTTAAAAAACACAGGTATGACAGGTCCCTACCCCATGAGGCTTAGAAACAGAGGAAGGAAGGAAGTGGAGGCATGTGCAGGCAGGGGAGGAACATGTGATTACATCAATTACACACACTTTGGCTTAGTTACAATAAGGAATAAAGGGGTGATTAAGGTTTTCCATAGAAGGTGAGTGTTGAGGAGGAAATAAAAGTGGTGGTCACACAGGGGCTTATGACCTTATTCCAGATATAGTTGCATCTAAGCATATGCTAATATTTCATGGGGTGTTCAGAGCATTCTTTCCAGTATTTTCAGAAATTTTCAACAAGTTAGTGAAGCTGCTTCCGAACGCTGCCTCTGCATAAAAACAATCACACTCGCCCGGTCCAACTGAAGTAGAGCTCCGTTCCTTATGCTAAGCCCTTGGGACAGCATAAACAACTTCCTCTGGGCAGGCTGCCAAACATGCTATATGCAGCTAATACTTAAAAGAATTAAATTGGAGTGTTGTTGCATAAGAACATAAGAACATAAGAAGAGCCTGCTGGATCAGGCCAGTGGCCCATCTAGTCCAGCATCCTGTTCTCACAGTGGCCAACCAGGTGCCTGGGGGAAGCCCGCAAGCAGGACCCGAGTGCAAGAACACTCTCCCCTCCTGAGGCTTCCGGCAACTGGTTTTCAGAAGCATGCTGCCTCTGACTAGGGTGGCAGAGCACAGCCATCATGGCTAGTAGCCATTGATAGCCCTGTCCTCCATGAATTTGTCTAATCTTCTTTTAAAGCCGTCCAAGCTGGTGGCCATTACTGCATCTTGTGGGAGCAAATTCCATAGTTTAACTATGCGCTGAGTAAAGAAGTACTTCCTTTTGTCTGTCCTGAATCTTCCAACATTCAGCTTCTTTGAATGTCCACGAGTTCTAGTATTATGAGAGAGGGAGAAGAACTTTTCTCTATCCACTTTCTCAATGCCATGCATAATTTTATACACGTCTATCATGTCTCCTCTGACCCGCCTTTTCTCTAAACTAAAAAGCCCCAAATGCTGCAACCTTTCCTCGTAAGGGAGTCGCTCCATCCCCTTGATCATTCTGGTTGCCCTCTTCTGAACCTTTTCCAACTCTATAATATCCTTTTTGAGATGAGGCGACCAGAACTGTACACAGTATTCCAAATGCGGCCGCACCATAGATTTATACAACGGCATTATGATATCGGCTGTTTTATTTTCAAGACCTTTCCTAATTATCGCTAGCATGGAATTTGCCTTTTTCACAGCTGCCGCACACTGGGTCGACATTTTCATCGTGCTGTCCACTACAACCCCGAGGTCTCTCTCCTGGTCGGTCACCGCCAGTTCAGACCCCATGAGCGTATATGTGAAATTCAGATTTTTTGCTCCAATATGCATAATTTTACACTTGTTTATATTGAATTGCATTTGCCATTTTTCTGCCCATTCACTCAGTTTGGAGAGGTCTTTTTGGAGCTCTTCGCAATCCCTTTTTGTTTTAACAACCCTGAACAATTTAGTGTCATCAGCAAACTTGGCCACTTCACTGCTCACTCCTAATTCTAGGTCATTAATGAACAAGTTGAAAAGTACAGGTCCCAATACCGATCCTTGAGGGACTCCACTTTCTACAGCCCTCCATTGGGAGAACTGTCCGTTTATTCCTACTCTCTGCTTTCTGCTTCTTAACCAATTTCTTATCCACAAGAGGACCTCTCCTCTTATTCCATGACTGCTAAGCTTCCTCAGAAGCCTTTGGTGAGGTACCTTGTCAAACGCTTTTTGAAAGTCTAAGTACACTATGTCCACTGGATCACCTCTATCTATTTGCTTGTTGACACTCTCAAAGAATTCTAATAGGTTACTGAGACAGGACTTTCCCTTGCAGAAGCCATGCTGGCTCTGCTTCAGCAAGGCTTGTTCTTCTGTGTGCTTAGTTAATCTAGCTTTAATCATACTTTCTACCAGTTTTCCAGGGACAGAAGTTAAGCTAACTGGCCTGTAATTTCCGGGATCCCCCCTGGATCCCTTTTTGAAGATTGGTGTTACATTTGCCACTTTCCAGTCCTCAGGCACGGAGGAGGACCCAAGGGACAAGTTACATATTTTAGTTAGCAGATCAGCAATTTCACATTTGAGTTCTTTGAGAACTCTCAGGTGGATGCCATCCGGGCCCGGTGATTTGTCAGTTTTTATATTGTCCATTAAGCTTAGAACTTCCTCTCTCGTTACCACTATTTGTCTCAGTTCCTCAGAATCCCTTCCTGCAAATGTTAGTTCAGGTTCAGGGATCTGCCCTATATCTTCCACTGTGAAGACAGATGCAAAGAATTCATTTAGCTTTTCTGCAATCTCCTTATCGTTCTTTAGTACACCTTTGACTCCCTTATCATCCAAGGGTCCAATTGTCTCCCTAGATGGTCTCCTGCTTTGAATGTATTTATAGAATTTTTTGTTGTTGGTTTTTATGTTCTTAGCAATGTGCTCCTCAAATTCTTTTTTAGCATCCCTTATTGTCTTCTTGCATTTCTTTTGCCAGAGTTTGTGTTCTTTTTTATTTTCTTCATTCGGACAAGACTTCCATTTTTTGAAGGAAGACTTTTTGCCTCTAAGAGCTTCCTTGACTTTGCTCATTAACCATGCTGGCACCTTCTTGGCCCTGGCGGTACCTTTTCTGATCTGCGGTATGCACTCCAGTTGAGCTTCTAATATAGTGTTTTTAAACAAGTTCCAAGCATTTTCGAGTGATGTGACCCTCTGGACTTTGTTTTTCAGCTTTCTTTTTACCAATCCCCTCATTTTTGTGAAGTTTCCTCTTTTGAAGTCAAATGTGACCGTGTTGGATTTTCTTGGCAATTGGCCAGTTACATGTATGTTTAATTTAATAGCACTGTGGTCACTGCTCCCAGTCGGTTCAACAACACTTACATCTTGCACCAGGTCCCGGTCCCCACTGAGGATTAAGTCCAGGGTTGCCGTCCCTCTGGTCGGTTCCATGACCAACTGGTCTAGGGAATAGTCATTTAGAATATCTAGAAACTTTGCTTCTTTGTCATGACTGGAACACATATGCAGCCAGTCTATGTCCGGGTAGTTGAAGTCACCCATTACTACCACATTTCCTAGTTTGGAAATATTTCACATTCAGGTTTTGTAAATTTTACAGGAACTAGAATGGCCCTTTACAATAGTGTAATCATTTGCCCGCCCGCCCCCAAAGCAAGGCTTGTACAGACAATCCCTTTCCTCTAAACACTACTATAACTGTAGCGTTCATCTTGCAGTGGTGTTAAAACTATTCTAAGTAATGGGGAAGGGGAGACAGACTTGCTATTGGGGTGTAAGTGGGGGAAACATCAAAAGTAATAAAAACTTCTGGAGATGGTGGGGCATTGCTGCAGAGTGGGAATGGGACCCTAGCTCACAATAGCTGCTTTGTTTCTTTCAAAGAACTATATGGACAAGAATCCACTGAAATTCAGATCCTATTAAATATCCTTTTAAAAACCAGAGATGCATAGGCATTATGAGTGCATGTTGTGTCTCTTGTAAGTGATATCATGGGCACTATCCAATACATGCCCGCAACCATTTACATTTAAAATTTCAATAGCAATGGAGGCACTGGGGAGAATCGCATTCAGTTAGCAATGCCTGTTTGCTGTGTGAGGGTTGAGAACCGGAAAATGGAGGCACACCTAGGGAAAGGACTTAAGCATCTCATTACTCCCAAAGCAAATTGATGTACAAGACATACATGGGTGTGGCGATACATAAATTTATCCATCAGTTAAACTGGAGGCATTGCGCTAGTGTTAGTGTGAACAACAAGGGCCTTGAAATCTGGAACAAGAGGATCCTTGTGCACAGTGAAGTGATGTGCATGTTAGACCTCTGCTCACCCAACATTGTGTTGGTAGTATATCAGCAGAGTCATGTCGCTTTACCTAAGCTTTGTAAAGGCCGCTTGTGGACACCTGTAACTATTTGGTTGCAAACTCAGATTTGCTAGGTGTGTATAATTTTTTAATAGAGAATAGTCTCAGAGGCTGGGAAAGCTTTATAAACAAACCTTTTATTGGTTATTGAATCAATCAATGAGATTACATTTACCACATGAACACAAAGGTGGCTTGTGAAAAGCAGATACCAGCAAAAACTCCTGGAGACAGAGCATGAAGGAGGCCTGTTGGTGCCATGCCTGCTCCATTCTTCCTCTTCCTCCTCTCACTGCGCTCAAGCTATTCTGCTTTGAAATATATTGATCTGCTTGGGGCAGTACTGAGGGGAGTTTGGGGAGGATATTATTTCTATGATGGCTTTTTGTAAGATAATTGGACAGTGCCAAAACATTTCAGTGCCTGATGCCTCAGGGATATTTGAGAATAAAGAAGAGAAAGTAGATTCCTGGTTATTTTAAGGCTACAATAGATTTCTCTTTCTAAAAGGGAAAGGTGTGAAATGTCTTGGCAGAAGTGGTGAAAAATATTTTGACACTACTGAAGATGATTGCAAACAATATAGAGCAGCAACAAGTGTAGCTAACATAGTAATCGTGCATGATGATAAAAAATCCCAGTTTGCCAATTTGTGGATTAACTCTTAGAATACAGGGAGTTCACCTGAATGGGAATCTTTAGAATTTATGAGAATTTATTGACAGCTGAAAGTTTCCCAGGCACAAAAAGCAAATGTATATCCACAATAAATACATTAATGTAAGTTTGATTCAAGTAGTTTCCTGTGGTGTTTCTTTTTTTAAAAAAACACAACAAAACATTATACAATCATCTATTCAGTGGATTATGGACTACACCTTTTATAGTATTTTATTTATTTGTCATTTTCACAAAAGTGAACCCAAAATGACTTACAATCAATAAAAATATTAAAACCAATATAAAAACTAAAACAAATAAAAAGTTAAAAAACACAGTACATTAATATAAAAGGCAGTGGAACAGTCTCGCCCCCAAAGGAGGTTACAACATCAAAACCCCTCCCAAAACCCTCCAAAATTAAGAGCCAAATGCCTGGGAGAACAGTAATGTTTTTTCTGGCACCTAAAGATATATAATGATGGCCATAAGACCAAAGTTATGCTGCCCAGCATGCAGGCATCACTATTGTTTTTACGTGGAGAAGTGCTGGAGCTGGCCAGATAATTGGCATTCGTTCTCTTTCTCCCTGGTATGTCATGGAGATGAGTAACTTTTTCCCCTAGGCCTCCCCTCCCCCCCTAGAAAAAAGGTTAAATGCACAAAGCATTAGTTTTCCCTTTGATGGAATACCTAGATTAGATGAGATAGCCTCCCCTTAATCAGAAATTATATAAGGTGAGTAATGAGAGCAGTCCCATGCATGTATAACTTGTTCCATTTTCACTTTTCAGACTTCTGTTCATAGCTGCCACTGCAAATCAGCCGTCCCCAATGTGAGGCTGCTTCAAGTGTGTGAAGGCAATTTCCACAACCCAGACTATGGCTCAGAAATTGCTGAAAGTGTGGGCTGCTGTAGCGATACAAATTTCACATCCTGTATTTAAAGGGAAGCAACGTTTTCAGACTTACATGATATGAGTGTGTTGGACTACATGCTAAAGTCCCATACACATTTGCTTGCAAGTAAATTCCACTGAATTTAATCAGACTGAATATGCACAAGCAACTATAAGATTTAGCAATACAAAGAGAACATTTAGGCCACTCCCCTTCTCTTTCCCAATGGTCAAGCCCACTTGTCACCATCATCGCCCTCTCATTGATGTGCTGTTACTGCACATGGCCAGCAACGTACAAAGCTAGAGAGCTTCTGTGATTTTTAAAAGTGGATAACCTTTTGCTTTACATTAAGAAGCAAAGTCAATGAAATTTTTTCCTTCATTAAACTGATTTTGAAGCATATTATGCTATTGGTAGTAGTTTACATCAAAATTCTCTGTATGGATTAATTGCATTTTTTTAAAAGTATTTTGGAAGAATTGGTTCTATTTATGAAGCAATGCATTGGTAGGTAAAAAGCTATCCCCCCCCCAAATTGATTGCATAATAGGTTAGAGAGAGCCAGTGTGGTGTAATGGTTAGAGTGTTGGACTATGACCTGGAAGACCAGGGTTCGAATCCCCACATAGCCATGAAGCTCACTGGGTGACCTTGGACCAGTCACTGCCTCTCAGACTCAGAGGAAGGCAATGGTAAACCCCCTCTGAATACCGCTTACCATGAAAACCCTATTCATAGGGTTGTCATAAGTCGGAATTGACTTGAAGGCAGTTATTTTGTTTTGTTTCAATAGGTTAGAGTCAGTCAGGGAGGCATAATAGATTTTTATAAGCTACATCTGCATCTAAACTCTGGCTGTGTATGTATACACCATATATTTAAAGCACATTGCTTCCTCCAAAGAATCCTCGGAACTTTAGTTTGTTAAGAGTGCTGGGCATTGTAGCTATGTGAGGGGTAAACTACAGTTCCCAGAATTTTAGGGGGAGGATGTGCTTTAAATATTTGGCATGTACGCAGCCTATGTACAAATGTGCCTCACACATTCCTTACCAAAGCCATCATTACCCTTTCTGCTTCATTCCTTTGCACCCTATTGTGCTGGAAGAACAGGAATGATTACTTCAGAAAAAATGAATGGCATTATACAGTGAAAGGGATTCCATGAAGTCAGAACAACAAGGAACCTTCATATTTTTCTTAAGAAAATATTTAGCAATGTTTCAACACAGTAGGAAACGTAAATTAGAACAACCCAGGATTGATGTAATAGCAACTGCATTCCAAGATATAAATGAATCATGCCTATTTTTCTCTGGAATCTGTCATGTCATTTTATTTTCATACTGCTTTTAAGAAGAACTTCTCTAAATTTGTTACAGACACACTCTCATTTCCTACAAAACACAATAATATATTTTTCATATGGGCAGAACAATCCTAACTCCCACATCTACTAGATGGAGATTAGGATTGGATGAAAGTTCCCCCTGCCAGCAAAGAGCTCCACCAGTGTCACATCAGCTGCATAGGGACCTGCTATGCCCACAGCAAGCTTTATGGTCATAAATCTATAGACTGCAGTGTTCCTGCTAGTGGTAGTCAGCATTAGGCCCCCAAATGGAGCATACTGGGAGTGGGGGAAGGCTCTAAGGCCCCTTCATTTCACAGGAGGCCCAGGGGCTCCATCTACACTAGCCTACATTAACAGCAGAAGGAGAAGAAGCCTGAACAATCTACCATGTGGTACTCTTGCAGATGTAATGTCCCTTGCTGGATCATCACCTTGTAGTGGCGAGTGGGCTTGCATGTTCCAATGAACCCTGTGAGCGATGCCGTTGGGAGTCATGTACTCCCAGCAGGGTCACCCATGGCAGTAAGGTCAAGGGAGAGGAACCAGACAAAGAATGATCCAAGAAAGTCCTCAACAGCAGAACAGGAGGAGGATAACAATGTGTAGTTACAACGGCTGTGAAGGCGGATGAAGGCTGCAGCAGATAAAAGACTTCCAATCGTCATGGTATCCATGCCATTGGATCAAAGCCTTTTTCTGTCAAGATTGTGTGTTGATCGTCGTGCGTCGATCTCCCCACATAAAAGAAATTCACACACAGGGATCTTCCAAGCAAATCCATCTGGAAGCCTATGTCCTTACTGTGGGAGGCTGTGTGGATCCAGAATTGGCCTCCACAGTCACTTACGGGCCCACTGTTAAAGACCTTATCTTGGAAGACAATCTTACTCGGCCACGAGCAATCACCAATGAACTCTTGCAGAGCAGAGAGCATGGTTTCCTAGAGAGGATATTCAGGCCTGACTCAGCAGTTCCTGATTGCAAACACTTATACAGTAGGTACCCGCTTTTCGGCAACCCACTTTTCGGCAGCCCGCTTTTCGGCGTTCCGCTAAAACTGTTTTCAATTAGAGTAAGGCCTCACTCATACAGCGCTTGTTCCACTTTTACAGTGTTTTTCGGGTGTCGGGCGCCATTCTGTTTACAGAGTTCCACTTTTCAGCAGGTTTCACTTTTAGGCAGGGGTCTGGAACGTAACCTGCCATATGAGTGGGGCCCTACTGTACTTGCCTTTTCCAGCAGTTCCACAGGGGCATATAAGGACCACTGGGGTAACCACCAAAGGGGTTGCTCCTATGGGATGGGAGCCACTCAGGCAAGGCATCTACCTCCTGGTAATTTGATTGCTGATTGGGTTGATTCCTGTGTGACAGCCAAAAAACAACCGAGAGGTTGTGTATGTGCCTAACTGATTACTGTAACATGCTTTATGTGGGGCTGTCTTGCATTTGTTCAGGAGGCTTCAGCTAGTGCAGAAAGCAGTGGCCAGGCTGCTCACAGGAACAGATAACTGACATGTCATTTAGCTGCTGAGTGCTGCACTAGTTGCTGATTTGCTACCAGGCCAAGTTCAAAGTGCTTGTGTTAATTCGCAAAGCCCTAAACTCCTTGGGCTCAAAATACCTTAAGGACTGGCTGATTCCTTATGGTTCACTTCAGTTACTGAGATCTTCTGATGGGGCACACCCCTGAGATTTGGTTTGCTTTCCCCAGGGGCTGAGCCTTAAGTGTGGTAGGCCCTGGCCTGTGCAACTCCCTACTGGTAGAAGTTTAGCAGGAACCATCTCTTTCTTCTATCAGATGTCTTTTGAAAACTGTATTGTTTAGAGTTTTATTTGCAGTTTTATTTTATTTTTTCACCAATGTGTATTTATTGACTTTTGATGTTTTTAATTTTTTTTTTTACTTATTTTTATGTGTTGTATATTGCCTTGATATATTCTTATGAAAGTGGGGATTGTAAATATGTAACTAAATAAATACACCCAGTTTCATGGTGAGAGACAGAGTACTAGGGAATGGTGACCAGGTGACCGCATGGAAACCACTCATGGGCACATGCTTGGCTGCTGGTAATGTGATATTGAGCTCTGCTGTTGGTGGGTTGAGCAGTGGGTTGCTTTGGGGCAGAGGGGAAAAATCATTAATGGCATCATGCACCTGGATCACAGGAAGCAGGTTGGGGTGGTTCAGGGGACCGCTCTTAATAGGGTCCTGGGGAGGTATGAAGTTAGGGAGTAGGTAATAGTATTGTAGAAGAGGGGGGGAAGACACCTGACATCTGCCACCCCTGCTGAGTCTCCCCACAACAGAGACTTGGGTAGCCATGCTGAGTGTCCCGCCCGAAGTTAAGAAATCCAGGCGCACTCGGTGCTGTGAGTTTTGGTTACAGTAACTTCAAAGGCTTTGTGACTCATTCATCTATCTATGCTTTCTAGGAACTATTTGCCCTTACTATCCCTGACTAAGTGCCTTTGCAGCTACAGACATTGATGCAGCAAAGATACTCCTCCCCGTGTGTGCACCTCCTTATGAAGGCTTGACTTTCGTACAAAGTCCCTGGCTTCTCCTAAGCCCTGACCGTTGCTCTTTGTGCCTCAGCTGCCTGCAAGAACAGGGCAAAGGGGGCTGGACCTCAACTTCTCCCTCGGACTGGTGGAGGCTATCAGCGCACTATGGCATGGGAAGTTGCTGGGTGCCCTACTGAGGATCAATGAGCTGGCAAGGCGGCTTCTCAGGCGCAGGCGAGGGGTGTGTGTCCAGAATTACAGGCTCTGACAGTTCACACGGCTCTCCCACGGGGATGGTCAGGTGACGGGACGCACTGCACACTCTCCTCGTCATCCCCGTCCTCCAAGTCAATGTCCCCTTCTCCAAGCCTCCCCTCTGAACCTGGGTCACAACACTGAGTTGCCCTCCCATCTGGTGGTGCTATTGCTTAATGTCAAGTAAGTCCACAATAAAACACTCATCCATAATTTGATCTTATAGGGCAGCTGATCTGGTGAGTATTACTAGACCTGGGTAGGTGAGCTGGGGGGGGGACTGACATATCCCAGCTGTGCCCACCTGGGTATTTAGTGCAGTACCAGTCAAGGTCACAGAGATGGGATGGGAGGGGGGTGCCACTGTGACCCATAAAAAGTTCCACCATTTTTGCCAGGGGGGCAGTCTATCTGGGAGCTGGATGTGAGGGTTTACTTGGTTTTGGAAGGCAGAGACGGAACAGTGTACCTGGTTGTGTACTCTCCACTCTGCTGCCCAGCAACCTTCCTGGCTGAGCTAGTAGAGTCTCTGGTGTGGTGCTGGAGAATCCCAGGACATTAGTCAATGTTGCTTTGTCTAGGCCAGCTCAGGACTTCACGGCTGCCATGATGTCCATGGGGCTGTCGCAATACATTGTGCCTCCACCACATGCTGCAAGTCATGCCCTAGATCTGATTTTCACTACAAAGGGCACTGGAAAGGATCCAGTGGTTGAGGGAGTAAATATTGCCCTGTCAAGGACGGATCACTCTTTATTAAGATTTGGATTGGTGGTGCCTACAGGGGTGAGGTCCCAGTTAGATCGATCTGCCAACAGAGGCTCTTGAAATCTGAAGGATTTCTGAATGCTCCTGGGGACTTTCCTGGTGTCTCCTGCTGAAGCCTTAGTTTCACTGTGGAATAGTGAGATGGAAAGGACCATCAACATGATCGCTCCTAAGTGTCCTCTCCAGCCACGGGGAGTCTAGGAGGCTCCTTGGTTCACCAAGGAGCGCCAAGCGATGAAGCAGGCTGGACATTGGCTAGAGCGGTTGTTGTTTATTATTAGATGGCCACAGACCTAATAAGGCTAGAATGCAGGTGGTGCAAGTTCTAGCACAAATCTGGCCAAAGAAGCACAAGTGCATAGATGTTTCTACTATATGGCAGTGGTGGCAGCAAAGAGAAAATACATCCTGGCCTCTATTGCATTCTCAGTGAATTACCCAGCAGAACAGTTTAGAGTGGTTATCCAATGTGGTATCATTAACAATGGACCACTCAATAGCTTGCTGTGAGAGATTTGCAAATCACTTTGAGGGGGATATTACTTCAATCCATGCTGAACTTGATGCCACAGTTTTGGGACTGTGGGATCCACAACAGGGCCAGATTATCCATTAGGCTTAGTAGGCTGAAGCCTAGGGGCCCAGAGCTCTTGGGGGCCCGTGCGATCGGCGGAACCAGGACAGGAGCCGCAGATTGTGGGACAAGAGCTTCCGAACCTCCTGCCATCCCCCCGCTTCACTTACCTTTTTCTCCACTGTTTTTTGCGGTTTGCCATCAAACAAGATGGTGGCAGAGGCTTCAGCCCCTTAGGGAAACCTCGGCCACCATCTTGATTGATGGCAAACCTGCGCCTGAAGTGCGTGTAGCTGCAAAAAAACACTGCCTAAGAGGAGAAGGGCCCCCCAAACACCAATCAGCCTAGGGGCCCTCCTCAGCTTAATCTGGCCCTGATCCACAAGGGTCCATTCTGTAGCCTGTGTATTTAACATCTATATGAAAATATTGGGAACCATCATCCAGAGATTTGGAGCATAATGTCATCAATATGCTCATTTATTTATTTATAAAGTATTTATATAATGCACTCTCACAAAACATCAACTCTATCTCTCCATTTCATTGGAATCAGGAGAGGCAGTGAAGGTGTTGGACAGGTATCTGGAGGCAGTGATGGGCTGCATGGGATCCCATAAACTGAGACAGAAGTGCTGTGAGTAGATGATGCCCATGTCTGGGAATTAGGTGCACAATCTGTTCTGGGAGGGTTAAAACTCTTGATGACTTTTGCTCTGCATGCCACTTAGAAGCTAACTATGGTCCTAATCATAAGAAAGCCCTTGCTTAATATATAGTGGAAATGGTGGCTCATTCATGAAAACTCTATCCGTGGTAGATACGTAATGCTATGCTTTCAGGTTCTAACTGATCACTGCCTCTATCCTCCACTGTACCTTTCAAATTATGGCAGGAATATAATGTCTATAGTGTTTTGCACTTTATGCAGATGTAACATGTTTTTGGCAATGAGGGTCCCAATCCACCTGGAGGTTCTCCTGAACTGACTGTATTCTCACTCCTCTGTCAGAGATACTATGCCTCTCAATACCAGCTGCTGGGAATCACAAGCGGAGAGAGTGCTACTATATTCATGTTTCCATAGGCATCTGGTTGACTACTGTAAGAATAGGATGCTAGACTAGATGGGTCTTTGCCCTGATCTAGCATGGCTTCTGATGTACCACATTGAATGGGAGATGTGTCCTCTTGTACTTTCAATAGGGCTTGGCACAGAACTTCCACACTGATTGTGCCCTTAAGAAAAAAATCTCTAATATCACATAGCAAGTTTTATGTTTTATTTAATGCCAGACAATTACTAACAATTCAAATCATGTAATGATACAGTGCTTGTATTCTGTGGATCAGTACATAGCTTGCTATGCTCATATTTCAGTGGTATTTTAAAAACCACAATTAATCATGAACTTGTGCTTATCCATCTCACTCCTATTTTCCCTTTCATTTCACCACAATCTTCTGTGTGAGTCAGGCAGGCAGAATTTGACCCCCTGGTCCTAAAGATGACATGATGAATTTGTAGAAAAGTGAATGTAGTACGCACTATTCAAACCTGACTAAAACATAGCCAGCAATTATGATATCCATTTCCATGCACATTCATTCCCTTACCCATACCCAAACAAATAGGCTTTTTGTTAACATTTACTAGAAAATGAAGACAGAAATATGCACATGAAAGGAAATAGAGGACCTCATGCCACAACAGTTTAGCAGTATTTAAAAGAGCCTAATCATAACAGGCCTTGTAGAAAGGGTGGCTCATGAAGACAGAAGTATGCACATGAAAGGTAACAGAGGATCTTATGCCACAACATGTTTGAAATCAGGGTTAAGATGTGTCACTTCCCACATAAATGTCTCCCATTCATTCCTCACAAAGTTAGATTCATTATTATGTTTTTCATAGTGAGTAGAAAAATAGCAAAAACATTTTAAAAACAACAACTGAACTTCTGAACCATGCTAATGTTAGTTATGCCAGCCCAGAAAACAATTTATGTGAAACCAATGAATTCAGAATCTTTCACAGTAATATATTCTGCCTGGAGAAAGCATACATTTTGAATGTGATATACAATATACTGAAGGAATGGACACTCTGTTCTTACTTGATTTTGTGCAATTCCTATATCTTATGGAATTCATCAACTTTAATTTCTCTTTCTCAGTGTCTACACAACGCAGAGTGTGTAAAGATGACTGGAATGATATTAATACATCCACTCTGCAAGCATGCCTCAGTATTCCAAGTGTACAACATTACTGCTGAAACATTTATGCAGACTCTTTTATGTTAATCTTTTAAATTGTGCATCATTAGCATTTGTAAAGCTCCCCAATGAATGCATTTAGTAGAGCTGAGCCAAAGGTCTTTTGGAGACTTTTTCTCTGAAAGTGGCAGGGCAAAAGGTGGGAACTGGGAAGGCTAAAAAGAAATGGGGGGAGGAGAGAGATCTCAAAATCTTGGGGTATGATGGGCTTACTAGAAATGTGACAGCAGCTGACACTATCTGTCCTGGGGAAAGGAAGAAGAGAGCAAGCAAGGAAGGAAAAGACAAGATTAGGGCCTACACACCCCACCTCAGCCAGGGCCAACTTTACATTTTATATCATTCATTTGCTTTACTATTTTAAAATTGTAACCTGCCTTGGGTGCCTTGCCAGAAAGGTAGGATAATAAATTAAATAAAGAAAAATGTAATGTTTTATTTTCTTTATTTATTGTATTGCTCTACCGCCCCATGCATCAACAGAGCTACAACAATCAGTGGCTGGTAGGCTGCCATTTTTCTCCACAATCCTTTCCTTGAAATAACACAATGTCGTGAAATAGCAACATTTCCAGAAGTGGACTGGGGTGCGGTGGGGTGGGGTGGAGGAGATTGTGGCTCATGTAGATAAGTGTTCTACCTTAGTGGAGATGTGAAAGTGAAGAGGCGTTCTTGCTCAGCTATATTTTTGCCTCTTGATGGGGTGCTGATTGGATGGGGAAACCCACACACAATTGATGCTACTTACATGGCTGCTGTATGCAGGGCCAGCGCCAGAGGGTGGCCAGGTTGGGTCCTGGCTGAGGGCCCCTGCCTCCTTAGATAGGAGTATGGTGTTCCCATTCCGTGATCTGCAGCAGGGTCAGAGAGGGAGCTCCCAGGCACCACCCCAATACAGGCAGTGTGTGCTTCAATAAGCTTGCATGCACGCCCCACCTACCTCTCCCATCAGTTTGAATGTTGTGCGCACATGCCTGCCATCACCCAAGATGGTAGCGGGGGCTTCTCTAAGGAGCTGACACCCCAGCCACCATCTTGGTTGATGGCAGGAATGAGCACCATGTGTGCATATCATTCACGAGAGGTAGGTGGCACGTGCAGGTGGGCTTATTAGCTCCGTGCTGCGTGTATGGGAAGGTGTTGGACTATGGCACCATGGGACGATGGCAGGCTGGTGCCCAAGGGCCCAGTCATGCTGGCGCCAGCCCTGGCTGTATGGATAACATTCTGCTGCCATATGAGGTATCATTTAGAGAAACAGCTCCCACATGGTTCTGTGTGCATGTGAAAGGGGCAATTGAGTATCTGCAATAATTTGTCACAGCCAGCCACCGTGCAATCACCATACAACAGACCCAAAGTCAGGCACATCTGAATTCCCAACAGAAGAAACAAATACACAATTAAAGATGTCCAATTTAAAGCAATGGGATTTAAAAGTGCCCACTTTGGGCAAGATCGTGCCCCAAGTGTTTATGTTCATACACTTGGTATGAAAATGGTTCCAGACCATATTGGCTTGCTCTGAAACCAGGTCAACGTGCTTAATGTGCCAAAGAAAATGAGAAATGTAAGAAAATTAGACCAACAAATAACTAGAAAGAGAAGGAGCAATTAGTACAATTTTGTACTAAATTGTAGCTGAACAATGCTATAATAATTATAGCTGCATATAAGACAAGGGAAACAGGAAACAACTGAAGGAGGCCAAATATGAGATAGAACAATGAGGACTATAATATGGGGAGTATACCAAAAGCAGATTGCCCTCGCAGAAAGGTAGGACAGCCCACACACCCTTTATGTTTCAGGTCAATTTGCTTCTTGGCCTCTTGCTTTTTCCTTCTCCTTGCTTCTTAGTGACAAGGATTACCATTTTAAAAAGGCTCTTCCCTCTATAATCATCCTTTTCTTACTGTCTGGTGCTTTCAGGAATGCTATAACCCAGTGGGGTTTTTTGTGTGTGTGTCTGTGAAATATGATACAATAGCATCATTCAGCACGTATCACAGAGGAGAAGACAAAAGATATTCCAGAGTTTAATGTGGGAAGGGAAGGCTAATGCGTAAATAGGTGTGTTAAAAAAACACCCATTCACTACAAGATATAAATAACGGATGTCACCCCTCTCTCACTGGAAGCAAGAGAGGAAGCCTCCTGCAGATTAAAGTGGAAGCAGGCTTCAGGCTCATAGCCTCATCTATCTTTAATACAAATTTGTTCGACTGTGCTGACATCCATTTTATCATCTGCTCAATGGCGATTGGCTGTTGTTGAACCTCTGGTCAGATTAGGAAGTTTGACAGATGGCACTTTCAATTTAAATGGATTTATATGCCATTAAAAGAAATATTTGTGCTGGCTAAGAAGAATATTGACTGTGAAAGTCATGGTACTGTAGATCATCTCCACTGAGAATTTTGTCAGAATCCTTCCAATTATTCCATCAATATTATGCCCTTATAAACATGATATCTTATTTTCCTCCAGGGCTTTGCCTCTGTTGTAAGTATCTAGGCTGTGTCTACAAAAAGAATAGAGCTTTTTCACAGCACTTACTTCTGCAAAACAGCACTTTACAATTAATGTACTGTGTTATAATTTGACAAAGAAGCATGTGCCAAGTTGTACAAATGCATACTGTTTTTGCTCATACATGACTGCAAAACTGCTAAGGTTTGATTGTATTTATTTATTATTAACTAACTGTTTTATTTCTTTGCCCTCACTATGCTGAAAGGCTCAAGACAACAACAATAGGAGTGTCCAAAAACACACACCATACATCAAGTGGAAGAACAGGTGGGAAGACTGGGAGGACAAAGCAAGAACGGGGTATTGGTTAAAATGGGGAGTGTACCAAATCAGGTACACTGCAGACATAAGATTATATTCCTGTAAACCATGGTTTGCAAATTGGTAACCAGCCTTCTGAAAGGGTGCTCCCTGTCCTTCCTACCCACACAAACTACAGTTAATATAAATCATGGTCCCTTCATCAGCTAGAGGTTACAGTCATGGTTTTAAGTGGGTTTGCAAGCCACAGTTACAAAAGAAAACTGGTTTGCTTTAAGCTTAGTTTGTGTCAGGGCACATGTAACGCACAACCATCGTTAGCACTGGAAAGAAAAGAAAAGAAAAGGAAGTTGGAAATTGAACCAGAAAATGGAGGAATGGGGTGGGGGAGGTAAGTGAACATCCACGAAGCTGACTCTTGGTTAAGCCTAATTAGTACAGAGCCAGCCTCACCTCTATACATGACCAAGGCAGCAGTGGCTTGGGTGCATTGATTAAAAGTCCCTTAAAATGTGGCATACTTTATGAATGGTCCCAATGTTATTGTGGTTGAATGAAACCAGTTTCATCTATAGACTGTCTCTATCTCAATCAATCTGAGCAAAGAAGAGCATAGCACAATATCAGGAGGGGTGCCAATGAAAAGTTTAATTCAAAGAGAAGGTCCCTGTGAAGAAAGATAGGGCTGCAGAGATGGAGCATCTGAAATTCTCTAAAGAACTGAAGCATTCAAGAAATTCTGCAGAACCTTGAAAGAGATTTGTGTGAAGCTGCAATACATACACAGAGGTGGCAGATTAGAATGAGAAAGAAGTAGCTCTTTTACAGAACAGAAGCGGCTGATGTAAAAAACATGCAACTATGGCAAGTCGAAAGGCCCACTTATGATACTGTACAGTTATAAATAAATTTTAAGAGTTTTGTATACCAAAGGAAGTTCATAGAATGTAAGACCTAAGTTTAAAAGGCTGAGATGGAAGGCATTTGAAGAATTTTTAATAGACCTGAACCTGATGAAAGCAACTACTACTGGCAGCTCAGATATTCCATAAGAGATGAACTTGTGATTGACATTTGAAATCCAAAGTTGCACAAAAAACCTTTGGAATATTTGGATATTAGTTTAAACAAAGCAGGCAGAATGTGCCAAGTTTACCTGCATCAGGCTAAAAATAAGGTTCAAAGTATTTTAAAAGGACATGCTTCAGTAGATAAACAATGGGCATCTGAGCACTGGAAATATAAAAGCAGAACCAGATATATACTATATCGGCTTCAGATCCTACCAGGATCTTAATTTGACCCACAAGGCCCTTTCCCCCCCAGTCACACTCACCTGCCACACAGGTGACATCACATAACATCATGTATAGGGCAGGTAAAGCTTTGGCTGCAAAAGAACAATTAGGAGCCTTCAAGTGTACTTCCATTTGTTCCTCAGCAAATGAGGCTTGCATTGAGCAGCTTTTAAACTCGGTGCCAAATGCAAGCCCTGCTGGGACTGGTTCCATTCAGGAGTTCCCCATCAGAGCAGCTGAGTGGAGCTGATTCCTGCCAAAAGCAGAGCTTGCAGTCTGTGCTGCCTAATACCAGCCCCACTGTTGGCAGAATCTTTGCAGCTCCAGCATGAATTCACACTGCACTGCAAAGATTCTTCCTTTTCAGCCCCAGCTTAAATTAAAGCCAGGGCTGATTTAGAGTGTGCTCCCAATTCTTCCTTTGAAGTTTGAATCACCTGACACAACAGTACACCAGGTGAGCAGCCCCGCCCACCTGTCAAAAGTGACCCAAGGAGAGGTGGACCAGATCCAGCTCTGCACCCCTGATGTACAGGATAGTCTGTAACCTCAGACTATAACCTGTTTTTTTTTTCAAATAAGAAGAAAGGAAGGGTGTTACAGCTACAAGCATCATACCCGGTAGGCCCATGGGATCTGTTTGCCACTACCCCGACCACTTGCTGCTCTGTTTTCTGGGTGCTCATTTGGGTAGGGGCTGGGCTGCCATACTCTGGAATTCATCCACTGTGCCCATTGTTATTATTATATTATTATTATCTTTATTTATACCCTGCCATTTTTCCAAAACTGGAACTCATGGCGGCTTCCAGATAAAAAATACATATAATTAAAAACATACTAAGTCTACATTAAAATAAGATTAAACTATAGACTGCACCACTGGTCTGAAAGGGGATATTAAAACCTGAAGCTGTTCCTTTCTGAAGGACATTTTATGTGACCAAACTGAACTAGTTCCAGACAGTCCTAACCAACAGATGGAGGACAAGCTGGTTTCGCATATACTATTATGCTGTTGTAGTTTGAATAAAATCAGTCTTAAAAAGTCCCTCTAGCTCCATTAATTTGAATGAAGCAGAATACTACATGGGGATTGTCTTTTTGTAAGGGGGTTAGAAATTTCTGCAAAACAATTCTCTGCAGTCTCAAAGAAATGGAGCTTCCAGGATTCCTAAGGGGGAGTCATACTGAACCTATGTGAGTATACTGTAGATGCATCCCTTGAAGCGAGTAATCAAACCCTAATCACCTTCAGAAATAGTTAAGGCCCTTAGAAGAAGGAAATTCAATAGCCGGAAAGCAATATCTCTCTGAATTTTGCCTATTCTTGCCACACTTGCTAGTAATAATTATACACACATTATGTATGTGTGTACATACACACTAACATTATAGTTATGAATAATAACAATATTATAAATGATATTATAAATACCTGTACTCTCAACTTCCTTTAAGGAAATAAAATCATTGATATTTAAACATCATCTATTCAGTTCCATAATTTATATTTGTCACAATCTGCAGCATTTTCCATATATAAATCCAGTCATTAGTCAGAGAAACATCATTATCTGCTTGCTTTCTAAAACTATATCTAGTTTTATACTTAAAGGTTTGTGCTGTGCAATTAACGTCTACAATATTTCATTCAGTAAAGAAGTAATCCTTTGCTGAATAGCCTTTCCAAACAAACACAAATTCACTACACTACAAAACTTTCAGCTAATGAATTAAGTTAAAGAACAACCTACACAAAAAACTTCAACAAATAAAGGGAAATGTGGCATTACACTGCTGCATAATAGCAAACATTGTGTATTAATTGGTTTTTTATTTGTTAACTGCTTTGAAGCCTATTTTGGCATTAAGCAGCATATAAATAATAATAACAACAACAAAACACAAAAACATTTCAAAAAACTACTAGGTGTTAATGTGTTTGATATTGGACAGTAGTTGCACCTTTTTATTTAACAAAATATTTGAAAGAACAAAAGTTGATCGTAATTTCATACCATTATACATATCAACATAGTAATGCTTTGCCAGCAGCCTCTGGATTGAGCACATTGCTCTGAGACAAACCATACAAAACGCTGCTGTCCTGCTCTGTGGCGTAGCTGTTACACCAGGGCTAACGCTAGCATAACATAATCATGATGTTATGCATTCATAGCATCAGAATCCACAGGACAGAGCTAGAAACAAGGGGACGCAGCATCACTGAAAGACACTCCTGAAGTGATCCTCACAACTCTGCTGCCACCCACCAGATCATGATGCTGTGCACTAATTACTCCCACATATTAACCATGGGTAAAAGGCACCAAAAGACCCCATGACATCAGATAACACAGTATGCACCCATCTTCCACATGCAACAAAGCAGCCCAAAATAAATCACTCTCCCTGCACTAGCTGCCACGGCACTGTGGACAGAAGGCCTAAAATGTAGAAAGACGTTTGATGTTTGAATGTGGAATTTACATTGATTGCTGTTGAAATGTAAACTGCTTTGAGAGTTCTTGAAATATAAAGTGCTATACAAGTTAAATATATATACTGTAATATAATACATAGAAACCATAGACTTCTCAGGAGAAGGGTTTCAGTTGCACTGTGGGAGAATGGATCCACACAGGTACTTGCCATAACTGTGCATGCAACAAACCAGCATTTTTCAGGGCGGGGATAGGGACAACAGAAAGCTCATTGTGAGTTGCCCAATAGCTCTGCACACCCCTGGGGAATCATTGCCTCTGATCCTAAGCCAGGGAGGAGAGCTGTGGTTGCCTTGTCTTCCTGCCTGATGCCCTGCCCCACAGCCCTGTATCACTCTGGATCATTGAATCCAACCTGTAGCAATTGGTGGTTGTCAGTCAGAACCCAACTTGGCTGAAGCCCCCAAACTTTCACATGGGGCCAATTTGGCTTGGGATTCGGCACAGCCCTAAAAACAATAAACCAGTCAATAAAAAAAAAATAAAGCCATTGCAAATCTGATATTGTCCTTTCGGATGTTGTGTAAAACAACCTTGGAACTTTGCCATTGAAGATGTAGGATAGAAATTGTTAAAATAAATAAATCACACACATGGATGGTGTACATATTCTGGGAAGGCCAACTGGCCAGAGCATCCACATTGCAAAAACTTACATATGTGATGATATATGATGAACAATATGCAGGGACTTGAAGGTTTGTGGGGGTGTGCTCAAGACACTCCAAATGTGATGCAGATTGCCTACTTTTCAGGCACATTTTTACATCTTCTTATTTAATGGATAAATAATAAAGTTTTACACTTTTTAAAATGGCATCCTAAAAGTAATCAAAGCATCCATTTTTCTTACAAATTATATAAATAATGATATTAAAATCAGTCTATTAAGTAAACACACATAGGATTGGACAGTTAGATTATATCATAGCATGACAATTAGAGTATATGCCTCCTCTGTTTCAGACAGTGGTGGCAGGCTCTAATGGGTGCAATATTAAGTTAGAAATTAAATCCAAAAGGCATCCCAACTATGCCAAAAAAATACAGCTCATGAATATTATAGAATGGTAGAAAAATTTGAAGCTCGCTATCTGGAGGCTCAGCCTACCCACTGTCAATCAGTAGTGTAGTGGCAAATTCAGAAGTGCAGGGTCCCTTCATGATAGTCACAGCCATACCCCCCTTTTATGTTGCTAGGTTGAGAATGAGATCCTTGTCAATGCCTTCTTCCACAAAATCAGATGTCTCTAGGAGCCAATAAGCATGAAAGGGGAGAGTGTTAGCTACTGAGAAGAGTCTTCTCAGATGCTAACTCATCTCCTTTCACTCTGATTGGCTCCAATCAGCAGGAAAGAAGCATGTTAGGAGACTCTTTCCAGTGGCTAACACTCCTTTTCATGCTGATTGGCTCATAGGATGCTGGAGACATAGGGACCTTGCTGGGACCCTGCTCCCAAAAAATTAAGGGGTCTAAGACCCTCCGAGACCCTGGATGACTACACCCCTGCTCTCAACCCCCAGCTCTGTCTCTCTTTAGTTCCTCCACTGCAATGCTCTGCTCCAAAGGCACAGCAAGCAAGATTCTACAGTCATCTGCTGGATCCTAGAGAACAGCCTGCACCTCTACCTCTCCTTTATCAATCAGCCTTGACTACTACAGCAGTCTCTTTTTTGCCTAGCTCATCTCCTCTCTGCCCATGCAATAGTAGACTACGAAATGTGCAATGATAAATACCCTCTGTCTGCTTCTGAAGAACTCACTGTCCTTTCTACATTTGAACATAAAGGGTTGTATTCAATGTTGAATACACTGAATACAAGTTCTAAGCTGCTTGTTCCATCAGAGCAAGGATTTCTCCTTGCACATGGGATTTCCTCTCCTCTCCTTCCCTCATGTAATCTCTTCTAAAGGTTCCCCTAGGCCCCCAAGCAGTTTTGGGGGCAACATGGGGCATGCACTGGGGGTGGAGAGGGGGGAACTCCCGGTGCTAGCAGTAATCCTTGTGCACATGGAACTGTTTAATTGAATGCTGCCAAACGTACAGTTTATAATCAATCTTGTTTGAATAACTATTTGGACATATGTACTAACTATATTAATTTATATGTTTAAGTTAGGATCGATGGAATGTTTTTATTGTTAATGTCAGCTAACGATGCTTCTTTCTTTTTTCTCTCTGAGTGATATCTCTGCTTATATCTATGTGGAGGCTACAGCCCCTCTGCCCTACTCCTCTGGAGTCCTTGACAACATGCAGTATTCATGTTACTCCCTCAATGGAAAATGCCTTCAGATAGGGAGTTTGTAATATGTGCAGTGTGACTGGAGTTTGGATTCTGGCATGTCACCAGACTTGGCAGGAGGAGGACACTACCGGTTGATCCTTCTGCTTGAAACCGTAAGTGACTTTGATTCTGAAAGTTGCTTCATTTTTTCTCTTTCTCCTCTTCTTTCATCAGGAAAAATCACTGCAGCAGCAGCAAAATACACAAATCAGCTGGAGTATGTCTCTGTTCTCTCTGAGTCTGTGACTTTCCCTTGAGAGGTTTACTGGAATTTATGCTTCATCTCCCAGACGCAAACACTTCCCGAAGTCTTCCACTTCCTTCTGAAAGGGAAAGTAGACTCTTAAGGTTAATGAATGTGAAAATGCCTGCATAACTAAAAGGAAGGAAAACCATCTTAAAATAAGGAGTGTTTTAGAAGCATCATTCACTAGGAAGTTTTTGATAGCTTGTAATATTTCAGAAACTATTCGAAAGGATGGGCAAGGAGGGGACATTATTTGCTTTTGAATCTAGAGATTTTAAAGAGACACAGCCGAAGGGTACTTTAATATTTCAGGGCCTTTACCATTATTTCAGTTCTGGAAAAATATTTATTGAACACTCAAAGTTTTATAGGTGGTTTTAAAGGTAGGAAAAACAATTAGGGGTGAATTTTATGCAGAGCGAAAAGCCACAGGGAATTAAGTGGGAGGGGAAATGCTTAAATTTATGCTTATATCCCTCTAGGTGGCGGGGGGGGGAGAGAGCCTTTTCAAACCAATATAGACCATTTATTCACTCTAAACAGAAATCTTAGGATTACTACTTGGACAATAATTATTCCTTCTAAGAGGTGAACTTCAGGTTTGTAAATTTATCATCACCTGCAGCAGCATATACTGGTCATAAACAGTTCCAGATTGGGTGTACTCTGTGTTATAATTTGGATTAGAAAAGAACTAGTGTTGCATCACATACTCACATGGCATTGCAGTTTGGATTAGGAAGGGTCAAAATGTTGCATTGCATACATACCACCTATTAGAAGAGCTCCTTTTCAGGGTTCCAGCCAGCCACAGCTTTCCCCAGCAGGCATTCCCCCACCCTGGCTTTTCAATAGGCTTCCCGCCCCCATTGATACTCAGTATTCCATTTACTAGGCATTTTTTTGGGGGGGGATACCCACTTATGTTTATTAATAAAAAAAATTCTATAGCAAACTTTGGGGGGCCCTGTGCATGCTCATACCTGTTGCTTCTCAACGGCCCTGTTTTGGCTGCATTCCTGTTAGCCGCATTAGCCACTTGACTTCACTATTAGAGGGAGTACTTCTCACCTCTCAGTGTCTCTTGTTCTCTCACTTGCTCTCCTAAAACTATCAACAACGGATGTAGCTGAACCATGATAGCATGGCATGCATCTATCACTTTTAAAATGTTTATTTTGCTAAAATGTTAATATCCTGTCATACTCCATATACTAAGAAACCAACATGAGGCCTTTAATGCAAATCTTAATGGATGGATAGATTCATTTGGGAGAAGGCAGATCTTTAGGTGTTCAGGCTGTTCAGGGTTACAAAGGCTTAGGACCCCTCCACTGTTTTGTTTTTGCTGGTGTATTCTGCAACATGTTATTGACACAATAATGGTGCATTATTGGTAGATTGATGCTGGACAGTTAACACACTATTCTGCTTTATTAGTTGTTCTGTGATCTTCCCCAGTGTTATTGCATTATTGTCATCTTGGGGGGGCACTTGTGCACCCTAGTTCAACAAAAAAATCAATGAATTGCTTTTTAAGATGTTTTAAAAACTTTTAAAAAAAATGTTTTTGAAGATATTTTATTGTATTTTTTAAAAAATGTTTTGTTTTAATATGTTTTAAAGTCTTGTGGTTTTAAGCTGTTTTAGAGCGTTTTTCATGTTTTTGTTTGCCGCTTCGGGCTCCTTCAGGGAGGAAGGGCAGCATATAAATTTAATAAAAAATTAAATAAAAGCGGGCCAAAAAATAAATTGGAACATTTGTGATAGAAAAAGTTACAAGATTTCAGCAGGACATTATGGGATATGCAGTGACTGGAAACGAAACAGTATGTCAGCTCCGAAGCTTCTGCATGTGCACACTGTACTGAAAGTGGGGAATTGTATAACTGCCCAAATACCATCATGAGCACAAATCATAATGAATTCACAATAAAAACAACTGGAGGGACCCTTAGTTGTAATATTCTTGTGCAGAAAATGTTAGAGATTTTTCTATGCCACCTTTTGATCAAAAGGGTCCCCAAGTGTGCTCACTAGCAAATATATAAAGTTCAAGCAATACAATACAGCTTACAAAAATGTGAGACAACACAGTCCCAACAAAACAGTGTTCTAAGAGCAGGCAATGGTGTTTCCCCCATCATGGATGCCCAACCTGGAGCAGCAGAAGTTATTAGTTCTCCAGGACAGAGCAAGAAGGCCTGCAGTCCCAATGTAGAGCCAAAAAACAAACACACAACCGCAAGACATCTTGGTGTACAACTGAGGAGGTTTAGTATGGCATGCCCATTCCCCCGACCCATAATTCCTGCCCCAAACCCCTTCTTTATTGGGTTCTTATTGCTTCTGCCAACTGCTTGCACAGTACTGGAGTCTGGAAAGCTCAAATCACAGGCTTCCTGATGCTGTTTATAAAAAGCTAGGGAAGAAGTCTTCACTCTGCCTATGTTCAAAAACTGGGCTTGGGAAAAGTTGTTCCATTAACTAAAACAATCAAGATGAGTTCATCTCCCACCCCTGCTTGCCCAGGTGGGCTTGTTTGCGGCTTTCCCAAGCTGAGAAGAGACAGTAAGTTTAATTGGTAAGCGTAGTTTGCAAATGTTCTCACCCTGCACATGTAAACAAGAGTCAGGGAAAGACTCTTAGTTAGTCAAAATATAGCAGTTATGCGCATGGAGGGCAAAAGCTGGGAATGTCTGTCACAGCTATATTTCCAGTCCAGGTTGTAGCAAATTTAGGGTCAGAACCCAGCAATCTGGGCACTGGGAAGATAATGATCTCACAGGTATAAGGTGCCCCCTCCCAGAGGGTATTTTTGGTATAAATAGAAGACCCCTAGATCAGGGAGATTAAGCCTCAAGAAGAAGCCTGAAGATAAGATCAGAGAGGGGAAACACCTTGAATAGATAAGGCCAAGGTAAGATAAGGCCAAGGGGGATAGGAATTTGCCCTTTAGCTGTTAGTTTCTGTTTTATTGCTGTATTTGTCTTATTGCCTGTCAAAGCAGCAGCTTTACTGAAACTCAATGTAAACACAGCAGCTCTGATTTTAATAAATTGGTTAACCTTTTCACCACCAGTGTGTTCATTGCCTTCTGAAATTTCAAACTAATTTGTCTTGTGCCTGCACTGGCCAGGCATTTGGCAATACACCCAGCTATATATAGAAGCATACCTGAACTCCAGCCTCTTTTACCAGTGGTGTACTATAAAGCTGAACTTGGGAGCCAGGCCAAATTCTCACAAGTTGTAAACCAGGGTGGGAAACTGTTTTTCACCCTAAGGGCTGTACCTTCTCTTGGCCAGCCCTTCAGTGGCTGAATGTCAATGCTGGGGGTAGCCAAGACAAAAGTAGGCATGGCCACCTCCACACACAATCCACACATTGCACAAACATACATGCACACTTGCACCACACTGCAATTAGGCATGAAAAAATTAGGTTTTTTTCCCCCCAAAATGAATTGCCAAATGAGGAGAAATTTTCCTGGAAAGTGCACCTACTGAAGAGAGTGTTAAACCTTTCCTCACCAGATACATTCTCCAGGAAGATCACCCCCCCTCCCGGGCAGTACGTTTGAAGAAGTAAAGCTAAAGTTGGAGCTGATGTGTTTTTTTCAAGCCTAAATTGTTGTGTAGGTGGCAAGATGAGGAGGGGACACTGGGCCAGAAGGAGAAGCCACACGGGTCACTTCCAGCCTATTTAGCACCATCATCTTTCGTAAATAGTAATTTGATACCAGGTTGTCAGTTATATTTAAGATACCCCTGAGGAAGAACACAGTTCAAAAATACATGGGACTTAATAAAAACATTTTTCCTGCACACCTGGAGCTTTCCTCTCTTACTTTCCCTGCAATTGGTTCCTTCCCATTTGTGTTTCCCAGTTTCCACAAAAAGCAGATGAGGGAAACCACTTCAGATTGCAGGTAGCAGCTACGACTGCATGTTCCTCCATTAAACAAACAAACAAACAAACCTTAAACACAGAAAACTAGATGTCAAGGACACAGCTTCTAAACTGATAGGCTAGACTTAGGGATGGGGGAGAAATTCAACTGAGCTTGCATTTAAAGGTGAACCAACCTAATTTGCATTTTCTAAAATAATACACAAATAAAAACAAAGCCATTCTTTGAAACTTGCACTTCTCTGAATGTTGCAATGCAATTATCCCACCAAGTAGTATGTACAAAAATGGATATACCAACTTGGGTGAAGCACGCACAAAAATGCATATATTTGTAAAGATAATACACAAAAATACACTATTTATATTATTTGAACTCTAATTGCAATACAAGTCATTGATGTAAGTGCTTCCCAAACTAATATAGCTCCTCAAATGGGCCCAGGATCTTTACAGAAACCATAGGCTCCTTTTTTGGGAGGAAGGGCTGGACATTAATTTACTAAAAAAAAAAATGAAAGGCTGAATGGCATACAAATAAGGTGAGAATTAGGAGAAATGCACACTAAAATGCTGATGAATTTTCATGAGGCCTTTTAAAAAAAAAAGAAAGCAAGAAAGAACTGAATTTAGGATTGGAAGAAAGAGAAATGAAACTGACAGATCACCCATCCCTACCTCAGATAGGAAAGTTTACCTTCTCCCCATGCATTCCATCATGTGAGCTCCCACCTCCAGTCTGAAACGGTGCAGCCCAGACACAGGTTCACCACCTCAGGTGCTCATTCTGAAGAACTAGTTCTCAGTTTAGAGATCCGTGTCAACACTTGCGGTGATAGAGCCAGTCTTAGCCAATCATACATGAGACACCAAATATTCAATATTCTCAGCCAAAGTCATGTCCCTTACCTAATAAGTCACAGCTATCCAAACACCCTGGCCTACACAAGAAAAGTATTTACACAAAGCACAGCTAGCCCACAGGAGTATGCTTCCTAAAGATCCGGGGCCCATTTGAGGACCTGTGTTAGTTTGGGAAGCACTTATATCAACAACTTGTATTGTAATTGGAGTTCAAATAATGTAAATGATACTCATTCATAAGGCTGACTAAAGTTTAATTGTACTATTGCTGTGGTTCAGAGCTCTATAATCAGGCTGTGAATTTGCAGGAGAGCCAAGTAATTTACTGCCTGAGCCTGGACAATTATGCCATTCCATTGATGCAACGGTGAATGGCACATTCACTGGTTTACTCAATTCCCGTTCTCGAAGCTTCCATTTGCATAAAACTATTCATGAGCTTTTGTCTTAAATATACAAAAGGGCTCAAATCCTATCCCCACCAACTTAACCCCACCCCACCACCAGCCAAACCAAACATAAATAAGATTAAAAGAAAGCAAAGAATCCTTGCATTTACTGAGATATCATCAGCAAGATTGCAAAATGTGCAAAGGATTATTGGATACCAAAGAACATTTTGGGACATTTATTTTTCAATTTTCTTTAATAAATGATTAAATTAGCAGTGCATTTTCACTTTTACCAGGCACATTCCCATGACACAATCTATAGTAATCTTGAATAGCTTTCTTTGATCATTAGAACAACAGCGAAACAAGCTAGGTCAGTAGGGTCACAATGGAGCCAGATAGGTTCTACCTGCAACCTAATTATTGAAACAGCTGAAGGCATTTTTCAAGGTCCCAAGCACCTCCAGTCACACTGCAGTCAAAGAAAGCAGAATGTATTTATTTATTTATTTAGGTAGCATATACAAATAGTTCCTTAGTTCTCAGTTTATAATGCTTCCAGCTACATCAGCAACTTTCACTTGTGACTTCCTTGACAGAATGGGAGCATTAGCCTAGCCACGCTGCAGAAAATTTCCCCTTGTGTTAGTCTTTATGTTGACATTTTGATAAACTCCAGCTCTGATGAGAAATAGCAAGACAGTAATCTTTGGCAAACATTCACAAATTATAAAGAGAGAATGTGTATATGTGTAGATATGGAATGTGTAATGTATTTCCCCTGAGCACTCCCCAGTGAGGTCTGTTAAGCATTTCCAGCCTATCTTTTTCTCACATAAACACAAATGAAATGCAAACACATCATAGAGATGACAGTACCAAAGTGAGATCCATACTATGTTTAGAAGGAGCTTAGGAGCCAAGCAGCAGCAGCCAGTGGGGCAGTGCTGACCTGGCTTCTTAATGCCACTGCAAGTCACTGAGAAGGGGAAGGACAAGGTAGCAGAGAACTCAGCATGGTGCAGGTCCAGCAGCACAGCCAATCCAATGCTTCTGACGCTGTGGTCACAGTATATCAAGCTCCCTGCTGCCTTGTCTTTCACCCTCTTCCTTTCAGTAACCAGCCGTGGCATGCAGTGTTGGGAAGTCAGATCAGCAATGCAGCCCCATCTGTGCAAGCCTGTCAGCCACTAATGGAACTAAGTAGAAAGGCCTAAAACCAATGATCCATCCTGTGAGCAGCTGCACTGAAGGAACAGCTCACAAAACCTAGAGTCAGGGTCTAGCACATCAACAGCATCATTGCGGATTAAAATTCACAAACCAGAAGAGCCTATATATTACACAATTGTATGATGTACAAAGGCCTATTTATTTGTTTATTATTTATTTGTTTGATTTATATCCTACCCTTCTTCCCAGTACTTTATTACATTTACAGTTGACATATTACAGTTTAGTCCCATGCTATGGTCTGAAGGCACATGAGGCCAGCACCCTGCTGAAGCTGAGCAGAATCAGGTCTGGTCAGTGCCTGGAGGGAGACCTCCTGGGAACCATATGTAAGCCGCCTTGGGTTTCTATCATGAAAAGATGGGGTATAAATGTAATAAATAAATAAATAAATACATTTGTTAGGCGCTTTTCTGCACACACATGCATGCTCAGAACAACTTGGAGTTAATAAATTAAATTTAAAATAGAATAAAAAAATAAAGGAAAATATTAAAAATATATAAAAAGTTAAAAACAAAAGCAGTGCATAAGGCAGTGGAGCAACTGTCCTTAGGAAGGTTACACAACAGACACCCTCCAGAAGCCTTCCAAAGTTAAGAACCAAATGCCTGGGAGAAGAGAAATATTTTTGCTGGTGCCTAAAGGTGGATAATGTTGGTGCCAGACATACCTCCCTGAGGAGAGCATTCCACAAATGGGGCCACCACTCAGAAGCCCCTTTCTCTTGTTGCCACTCTCCACACCTCCTTCAGAGGGGGCACATGAAGAAGGGCCTCTGATGCCAAGTACAGGGTCCAGGTTGGTACATATAGGGAGAGGCAGTCCTTGAGGTATTGGGGTCCTGAGCCATATAAGGCTATAGGTCAAAAACAGCAATTTGAATTGAGCCTGGAAACTAATTGGTAGCGAGTGCAGTTGCACCAGAATTGGTATTATGTGGTCAAGCCGTCTTATTCTGGTGAGCAGGCTGGCTGCTGAATTCTGCATCAGCTGCAGTTTCCGAACTGTCTTCAAAGGCAGCCCCACGTATAATGCACTGCAGTAATCTAATTTAGAGATTACCAGCATGTAGACAACAGAAGTCAGGCTATCCCTGTCCAGATAGGGTAGTAGCTAGGCCACCAGCCGAAGCTGATAGAAGGCACTCCTTATATTGTCTGCAGGGTGAGGCAACAGTGAAGAAGAGGTATTGAGTGACATATGATGCTATATTCCTACTCAGAGCAGGCCCATTGAAGTTAATAGAATCAAACTTAGGTTCATTTGAATGGGTCTGCTCTGAGTAGGACAGTTGAATATAACTAGAGTTGCCAGGTTCAGGGCCTGAGAATGATCCTGTATCTTTAGGAGAAGAGAAAGTCAGCCAAGTGCAGGTGTTCTTGCAACACTGTAACAGGAAAAACCAGAAGGTGGAATTCTCCCTTCCCCCTGCACAACTTTTAAAGATACAGAAGACCTCTTGGAGGCCGTAACCCTAAATATAACCCAATATCAATATCTAAACCTGCCTTCAACGTTGGCTTCCATGGGCCTTATAGGCGGGGGCTTCCATCCTAGAAAATTAGGTGCTAGATCTCCCCCGCTATGGAAAATGAACCAGCCAAAACTTGGTGACTCTACAAAATTTTAGTAAAATGTTAAAAAAAATTACCAACAGGCTTTTACAGACAACTGTTATACTTAATGCTTATCTCAAACTAAAGATGATACAGTTTGAATGGATGGTTTTGAGTTTTACGGAACTGTTTGTATATTTATGAATTTTAAACTGCTTTGTGCCTCCCAAAGAGGACATGTGTATCTTCCTGATTCACCTCAAAATCTAATACAGCCTTTCCCAGCTGATGCCTTCCAGACGTTTTTATTTATTTATTTTTATTTAACAACATTTACATATCACTTGATTGTAAATAGAACCTCTTAACTGGTTAACAAAAATAAAACAAACACTAAAATAGTCAATACAAGACAAAGTCAAAAGCATGTATTTTCACAAAATCAAAATATTATTAAAATCAACAGTTAAGCTAGAAACAGATTAAAACACAGATCAGCTTGTACACATCAGGGTAGGCTTGCCTGAACAAAAATGTTTTTAGCAGGCACTGAAAAGAGTACAATGAAGGTGCCTGCCTGATGTCAATAGTGCCATGCTAAAGTGCCATGCTAAAAGATCAGTTTCATACAAGAGCAAAATGAATATTATGTAGCACCTATAACACTTCCAGTTTCACCGATTGAAGCAATCAAGAGAGCATATATGGGGTAAGGTGATCCCTCAGATTATGGACTACAACATCAGCCCAAGCCAGCATGGCCAAAACAGTAGCTTCCATGCTGGCATCCTATCTACCAGAGGTGTCCATTTGGAACGAATGGGACCAAGTGAATTACACTAGATTACAGTCATACTTCTGATCTCTGTTCTCTACATTATCTATTCTAGATCAAATAGATCCAGCCATACTTTGTCTCCAAGGCAAAAGTGGGCAAGGGGCAGGGATTAATCTCAGAGATAGCACATACTTTGTCACATTGTCTCAGAGTCCAGATTCCTCACTTCTCTCTCTCTCACACACACACACACAGCCCCTAGCCATGCTTTGCCTGCAAAGTGACTGTCGGAGAGTTGATTACACTTCGAGGAAGATTCCTCTGAGCTGAAACCTGTCTTCAATCAAGCAATAATTGGAGGGGGATTCGACACAGAGAAAGCTTTCTCTGACTCCAATTCCCAACATCTGCTTTATTTTATTTTATTTCAGTCTATACGAAACATTTCTGTACCGTATCCCCCTTTAATGCAAAATGTAATAACAAATGTACAAGGCAGTGATAAAAATAATGACAACAAGGGGGAAATAAAACTGCGCTTTTGTTGCAGCTACTGCAGAAAATGAAGTATATAAATAAACTTTAATGTGACTTGATTCACACTTCCAAAGGTCAGTTCATTGCAATGAAAAGGAATGTCGTAAGCCCTGCTGGTAGGGGGTGGACAGATGAGAACGAAGCATAGGAGGAAGACTTAGAGTGGGAAGTTCAAGCTGGTGAAGGGCTGAGTGGGGAGTGGGACCCAGAAGGTGCCCCAGCTTTGGACTTGGACAGTTCAACCCCAGCAGCTCCAGATACCCCTCTGGAGAGTCAACCTAACCAGCTGGTTGTTTCCCAGCCTGATGCTTCCTCTCTCCCTACGCCCACATCGCCAGCAGGCAGCCCCCCTCCCCTGGAGGGGGAAGATGGGACAGTGATAGAGGCTCCACCAGGAGGCGAATGTGGCAGGAGATTCAACAGACACAGCTGAGTGTCGGGATTTCCGATCGAGATCCTGAGGATGCTCTAAGAGAGAGTGGGGAGGGGGATTTGGGATTCCAGGAGTTGCAGATGGGGAGTGAGGAGGAAGGGGACGAGTGAGAGATGCAGACAGTTAGGGACCTTGGAATTCCAACTGACGAAGACTCATCCCTACCAGTTCTCACGCCTCCTTTCGCGCTGCAGGGAGAGGGAGGGGAGGAGGAGATGGAAGAAGGAGGATTCCTAACCCCCCCTCAACCCAGCAGTCCTGGGAAGAAGCCGGTGCCCGGCGCTCCATTCTCCACCCCCCCCGGGCTGGATAGGGAAGTCAGCACTTTGGAAGGGGAGGGGCCCAAGGATCCCCCGTCTCCTCAAGCCCGAAGAAGGCAGAGGAGGGATGAGCAGAAAAGGGGGGGAGGCGGGGAATCTCTCAGGAGAAGCGTGAGGTTACGCGCCCGCCTCCCTCCTTCATAAGGGTCGCAGAGGCGGGAAAACTTTGCTCTGTCAACTTTCTTTCAACGCTGCAGGATTAGGTAGTTAGGGATACTAGTGATTTAGAATAGGGGTTTGCATGAAGCGCAGTAAATATAACGTTGAGATCTCCTTAATAAAGAAAGAATTGCTTACAACATTGAGTCTCGTCATTGAGTCTCAGCCTGGGCGCGACAGTTTGACAGAGCCACTTTCTCATCCCTCAAGTCCCCAGCAACTTGTCGCGTACAAGATGAATCTGGGAACTGCAGGAGGGATCACCCTCGAGTCGCTGCAGGTGGATTTACAGATGCTGCAGATGAATTTCCTAGCCCTGCAAACCAAGAATCAGAATCTGCGGACCGCGACGCAGGCCCTGCAGACTGACAACCAAGCCCTGAGGGCGGCGGTAGCCCAGCTCCAGGCAGCGCCTCCCGGCGTCGCTGCAGCTCCAGTCAAGACTCCTGTAGGATTGCCCACGAGGTATGCAGGGCAGAGCGATCAGTTTGCCACGTTCCTAGCCCAGTGCGAACTTTACATGCAGGTCCGCTGGGCGGATTTCCCGACGGACGATGCGAAGGTGGCCTTTGTCATCAGCCTCTTAGAGGGAGAAGCCGCGAAGTGGGCAACTCCCTACCTGATCCGGGCTGACCCTGTGCTGGGAGTGTACGCTGGTTTCAAGACCGCCATGGGAGAGATGTTCCAAGACCCCCAGAGGAAGGAGACAGTGGCGAGAAAACTCGGCGCTCTACGATAGGGGACAGGGTCCGTGGCGAGTTACACCAATGCATTCAAACTCCTGGCCCAAGAGACTGAGTATAATGATCCAGCGCATATGTATTTGTACCGGAGCGGGCTGAGTCCAGAGATCCTGGATGAACTGGCCCAAATGTCACCCCCAGACACCTTGAGAGAACTGATCCGTGTGTGCCTGCAGATAGACCACCGGCTGGAAGGGCGCTGACTGGAGAAGAGGCACGAGGCGCCCCGCTACCCCGCCCCCATACCGGTGCCCCGAAGCCACATCCTGCCAAGCTCGACGCCCCCGTCAAGCAGCGGCGAGGAACCCATGCAGCTGGGAGGGATCCGGCCGCGTTTGATGGATGAGGAAAAGGAGAGGCGGCGACGGGAGAATCTCTGCCTGTATTGCGCCAAACCAGGCCATCTAGCGAGGAATTGTGGGGCTAAGGTGGGGAGACCCGAGCCTTTGGGAAACTAAGTGACCCAGCTCTCGTCGAGGCCGGAGTGCTGGGGGCCGCTATTAACAAAGGGCCTGCAGTGACACAGCCACCCTCGCGAGGGGTCCTGGTGTTGCCAGTTCGAATTACGACACCCAAGGGACAAAGTTTTAAGACAGAAGCCATGATAGACAGCGGAGCCTCCACTTGTTTTATGGATGCAGAGCTAGTGGCCCGCTACGCGATCCCAACATAGGAGCTGGAAAAGCCTTTAGCGGTGGAGACCATTGACGGAAGACCTCTGAAGTTGGGGGGGGTGACACGAGCGACTCGAGACTTGGAGATGGAAATCCCGGGACATTCAGAGACTATTTCGTTTTATGTGTCTCATCTCTCAAGTTTCTCGGTGGTCCTGGGAATGCCGTGGTTGGCGAAGCATGGACCACGGATCCACTGGGAGGAAGCAGTGGTGGTGTTTACCTCTGAGTACTGCCACGAGAATTGCCAGCCCTCAGAAACAGGAGCCATCCTGGCCAGGACCGGACAAGGTCCAGAGGAGGTAGTGCTGCCAGACAAGTATGAAGAGTTCCAGGACGTGTTTGATGAGAAGGAAGCGGAGAATCTACCTCCACATCGCCTGTATGACTGTGCCATAGATCTGGTTCCTGGTGCTAGCATCCCGGCGGGGAGGATTTACTCACTCACAGAGCCAGAGAGGGAAGCGCAGCGAGAGTTCCTGGAAAAGAAACTGGAGCGAGGCTTCATTCGACCCTCGCAATCACCAGCGGCTGCGCCCTTGCTGTTCGTCAAAAAGAAGGGGGGGAGCTCCGACCATGCCATGATTACCGCGCATTGAATCAGATTACCACACCAAACAGCTACCCCCTACCCCTCATTCCTGAGCTGTTGGATCGGTTGCGTTCGGCCAAGGTTTTTACCAAGCTGGATCTGAGAGGAGAGTACAATCTAGTGCGACTGAAGGAGGGAGACGAATGGAAAACAGCATTTCTCACTTCGCAAGGGCAGTTTGAGTACCTAGTGATGCATTTCGGGTTGTCCGTCTCTCCAGGAGTGTTTCAGAAATTCATGAACCAGGTGTTTAGGGACCTTCTGGACTCCTACGTCATCATCTATCTGGATGACATTTTGGTATTTTCAAAGGACCCACAGGATCATGAACGGCACGTGAAAACGGTACTGCAGAGACTGAGGGAGAACCGGCTGTATGCAAAGCTGGAAAAGTGTGGCTTTGACCTGACCTCCCTGGATTTCTTAGGGTACAGAATCTCCCCAGAGGGGGTAGAGATGGACCCAGGGAAGGTGAGCTGTGTATTGGAATGGAATCAGCCCAAAACCAAGAAGGATGTCCAGCGCTTCTTGGGGTTCGCTAACTATTACCGGAAATTCATTCCGGGCTTCTCCAAGCTGACTGACCCCTGACAGACAGCCTATGGGGTAACGGGATGTTCTGGTGGACTGAGGAGGCCAAGAGAGCCTTCAAGGAGTTAAAGAGGCACTTCTCAGCTGAACCGATCCTGAAGTTCACAGACCCCACTCTACCCTACGTCGTGGAGACTGACGCCTCGGATCTGGCAATTGCGGGGATCCTTTTACAACCGGGAAAAGAGGGAGAGGGACTGTACCCCTGCGCCTACTTTTTAAGGAAACTAATGGACCCTGAACGGAACTACACTGTCCTGGAAAAAGAACTCCTTGCAATTAAAGAGTCTTTCTCCCACTGGAGACAGTACCTGGAAGGAGCTCAGCATCAGATTGAGGTGAGATCAGACCATAAGAACCTCGAGAGTCTGCAGACTGCTAGGAAGCTGAACCAGAGGCAGATACGATGGGCCCAGTTCTTCACTCGGTTTAACTTCCGAATTACTTACTACCCCCAAGCCAAGAACCAGCGAGCTGATGCTCTCTCACGACTACCGGAGTATTTGGAAGGAAAAGCCCCAGCTGCTCTCCAATACATCATCCCTCCAGAGAGAGTGCTTGCGGGCGCGTGCCAGGGGTCCTGGGAAAAAGATCTTAAGGAGGCTCATGCTAAAGACCCTTACGCGCTACAGTGCCTAGCCGAACTGGATCACCCCGCCAAAAAGGAGAGCAGATTCCATGAAAGCAATGGACTCTTGTGTCACCGATCCACGAGGTATGTACCACCAGGAGAGATGAGGACCTGGGTATTAAGGCAGTGCCACAACTCTCCGTCGGCCGGACACTTTGGCGTTTTCAAAACCATCCAAATCGCCTCTAGAGACTTTTGGTGGCCTCAGATGAGGAGAGAGATAGAGAACTATGTGCAGACCTGTCCAGTCTGTTTGAGGACGAAGCACGCGCCTGGGAAGCCGGCTGGATTAATTGAGCCCTTGCCCATGCCAAGGGGGCCCTGGAAAGAACTCTCGATGGACTTTATAACAGACCTCCCTGACTCCCAAGGGATGTCGACCATACTGGTGGTCGTAGACGCTCTAACGAAGATGGCTCATTTCCTGCCGTGTGCAGGAGTACTGGACGCGGAAGAAACTGCTAAACTATTTGTGAGAGAGGTATACCGGTTGCACGGGTTGCCTAACAGCATAGTCTCGGATCGAGGAACACAATTTAACGCACGGTTCTGGAGAGCTCTATGGAAGCAACTAGGTACAGAGCTCAAGATGTCGTCCTCCCATCACCCCCAAACGGATGGGCAGACAGAACGTCTCAATTCGGTTTTGGAAGGATACTTGCGCTGCTATATCTCGTATCAACAAAATGACTGGAAGTCTTACTTGCACCTCGCGGAGTTTGCCTGTAATAACGCCTTGCACACCAGCACGCGCCAAACGCCCTTCTTCACAAATTATGGACTTCACCCCAAGGCCTTCCCTAGTTCCCGCGAAACACTGGCGGTGCCGGCGGCCGAGGAGTTTGTCCAGGAGCTACAGGCGATGCAACAGCTATTGCATGCACAGTTGGACGAGGCTAAGAAGGATTACAAGCGCGTCATGGATCGGCACTGCCAGGAGGGAGCCCCGATCCAAGTGGGAGACAGGGTCTGGCTATCAACTTGGTTCTTGCCCATGCCAGGTAAGTACAGGAAGTTACAGGATAGAAGAGTAGGTCCTATTGAGGTGGAGGCTCAAATCAACCCTGTGGCTTACCGGTTGAAACTGCCACCTACGTTCAAGGTGCATCCTGTATTTCATCGCTCCCTACTCACTAAAGAACACCCCCCAAGCCCCCTCAGACCAGAGGTGCAGCCAGGGGCCCCTCTAGAGATAGACGGACAAATGGAATTTGAAGTGGAGAGTATTTTGGATTCCAGGAAAAGAAGAAATCGGCTGCAGTATCTCATACACTGGGTGGGATACGGCCCGGCAGAAAGGTCGTGGGAGAATGCGGAGGACGTCCACGCCCCGGACTTAGTACGAGACTTTCACCAGCAGTTTCCCCAACGACCCAGGCCCGAGGGTTGGAGGGAGGAAAGCCTTGGGAGAGGGGATACTGTCGGGATTTCCGATCGAGATCCTGAGGATGCTCTAAGAGAGAGTGGGGAGGGAGATTTGGGATTCCAGGAGTTGCAGATGGGGAGTGAGGAGGAAGGGGATGAGCGAGAGATGCAGACAGTTAGGGACCTTGGAATTCCAACGGACGAAGACTCATCCCTACCAGTTCTCACGCCTCCTTTCGCGCCGCAGGGAGGGGGAGGGGAGGAGGAGACGGAAGAAGGAGGATTCCTAACCCCCCCTCAACCCAGCAGTCCTGGGAAGAAGCCGGCGCCCGGCTCTCCATTCTCCGCCCCCCCGGGCTGGATAGGGAAGTCAGCACTTCGGAAGGGGAGGGGCCCAAGGATCCCCCATCTCCTCAAGCCCGAAGAAGGCAGAGGAGGGATGAGCAGAAAAGGGGGGGAGGCGGGGAATCTCTCAGGAGAAGCGCGAGGTTACACGCCTGCCTCCCTCCTTCATAAGGGTCGCAGAGGCGGGAAAACTTTGCTCTGTCAACTTTCTTTCAACGCTGCAGGATTAGGTAGTTAGGGATACTAGTGATTTAGAATAGGGGTTTGCATGAAGCGCAGTAAATATAACGTTGAGATCTCCTTAATAAAGAAAGAATTGCTTACAACATCGAGTCTGGTCATTGAGTCTCAGCCTGGGCGCGACACTGAGGTGGAGCCTTTGCTTGTGTGCGCTCCCCATAGTGACAATTGGCACAAGCAAGCAGGGTGCCTGCCCAGCCTTACTTAAACTGAGTGGGGGGGGGAGTCATTGTGGAGTCAACATCTGAGTCACAGTGCCACGAAATTGTGCCTAGTTAATTCTAGAGAGATGCTGAGTTCTGAGGAAGCAGTAGGTAGATTCATGAAGCGCACTGATCTGAAACTGTCTCTAGCTACAATAAAAGAAAAAAAACACAGCCATGTCTGAGTCTGAGTTCGTTGAGTTTGGGCAGGACAGGGAGACTTGAAGTTCTGAAAAATTCTCTCCCCTCACACATTTTTTTCACCAATGATTCCTTGAGGATTCCCACATGTATGACTAGTAATATCATAGGGTCATAGCAAAAAGTTAGAATTTCTAGCTATAATATTTTTCCTGTCATGGGCCCCATATGCACTATATATTTAAAGCAGTATCATAGAATGTTAAATAATCCTGGCTTCTCCCAAAGAATCCTAGGAACTGTAGTCAGTTAAGGGTGTTGAGAGTTGTTAGGAGACAACTATTCCTCTCACAGAGCTACAATTCCCGGAACTGTTTAACATTCAATCTCTCTTCCCAGGAAATTCTAGGGAAACATTGCAGAAAAGGACTATATAAATAAACTGTGATGTGATTTCATTCACACTCCAAAGATCAATTAATTGCAAGGAAAAGGAAAGGGACACTTGTAGCTTTGAAAAACTCTCTCCCACCTGGTCTTTCACCCATGATTCCTTGAGGGTTCCCACTTATAAGACTACTAATTTTATAGAATCATGGTAAAATGCTGGAATTTCTAGAATTGTTTTCTCTTGGGGAAGTTAGTTAAGAGACTATGCTTGCTGCTGTGTTGTATCATGTGGAAAAAGTGATATGCAGCATTCTCCCATATGACGTGTTTACTTTAAAATTATCACTCTCTGTTCCATCACTTTTTACAGGATATTTACACAATCAAGCTGCTTTTCTCCTATGTTTTCTTCTTGTGTGATCCATTTCTTTTCGGAATTTACAAATGTAGCTTTGGGGGGGGGAAGGATAAGTGCAATTGCAATTGTATGTATAGATCCATGGTGAGAGCATTACAACTAGATGGTTAAGTGGGAAAAATAATGTGTCCCTTCATAATGAAATGGCATTGTACAATGTGCAAGTACTAGAATATGTGGACATATTCTCCTAGACATGAAGGACCAAACTTCACATTATGTTAAATGTGTAGTGTTTATTTATGTATTTATTTCATTTATTATTACATTTATATCCCACCCACTTTTCCTCCAAGGATCTCAGGAGCTTTTCCTTCCCCAGCCTCAATCCTCACTTCATGTGCTGCAATTACCCTTCAGTAGGGACAGTGGAGAAATTCAGTTCAGTTTGCATTTAAAGGCAAATGTACTTAGTTTGCACTTCCTGAAACAATGTGCAACCAAAGTGCAGCTATTTTTCAAAGTTCGCACTTCTCCAGATTTTGTGGTGCACTTCTTCAGCCAAGTAATGTGTACAAAAATGCATTTACTAAGCTAAAATGTGCATAAAATGCATATATTGGTGAAAATAACATACCAAAATGCGTAATATTGGGGGAAATTGCTTACACAAATGTGTATGCGGCTAAAGTGCATTAAAAATGACCATATTAGAAGAATTTTGCACTAAAATGCTGGTGAATGTTTATGAGGACTTTTTTTAAAAAAGCACAAACTGATGTA